>NW_011967243.1:869454-959182 GCF_000949405.1 Vollenhovia emeryi | reverse complement strand
CATCCTGGACACGGCCTTGAGGAAAACATATACGTGGTCATGAAAGGGTTGAATAATGAAATATGAGCGCGCACGATTGTCCAAATTTTACCAATCTCTAGTTCGTGAACTTTGTAGAACGATAGATTGGAATAACTTGAGAGAAGAATAATAATTTCCATAGCGCTTACGCAGATAAATACATGTTAAGAAACTATATGAAAAATTATAGATCATATTCATTCGTTCGATTATCCCTAATTTATTTAATCTTCGTGATAGACTGACGATGTAAAGCAACGCGCGATCTTTGTTCAGGATAAAACTTTTCCTTACCAGAAGCACACGAGTAATCTCCGTTTATAAAAAAATCCCTGATGTCCAGTGATTTTTATTAATGACGTAATTGAATTAATAGTGTAATCACAATCACGCTAACATCTTTACTTGGAAACAAATCGGCGTGATGTAACAAGAATCGCACTGGAAAATTACCTCCCATGATAATAAGGCAGAAACCGCCCGTTGTTCTTGTCGTTAATGAGGATTGCGATAGTACGGCGGAAGTAATGCGCGAGTTTAGCCGCGCGCGCGATTCGTTTGTTAACTCGCCCTGGTTCATAATTGACGTAATATGTCACGCGATCCACCCACGTCGATACATTATTTTTGCACTTGCCAAATCGCAATTGCGCGCTCACGCGAAATAATTGCGAGTCATGAATGATTTTATTGCACGTCAGCGCAATAATCCAATTCCCGCTTTTTGTACAAGCGTAATTTGAGAATAAAAGATATACGTCTCGCGAAATGCATATTTATACACTTTATATTTGACACTACTACGATAAATTATTATTGAGTTTATTTATATTAATCTGATCTCGTAAATCTCGTGCTTATATTGTATTAATCTGAAATCGTAACTCGCACGTAACTTGAGAGAGCAGAAAAATCAAACAAACACATTGAAGGAGAAACCGAAACTTCAAAGAGAGCTCTCTTAAATTCTAAAACATTTTGAGTTATATTTTTACTACGATGTATTTTTGCTACTAAAAACAAAGGTCTTTAGTGCATTGATAATTTGATAATAGTACAATAATACGTTTGATAATAACACAATTTTTCCCCAAATTATGGATATTAAATATAAATTGCTTTTTTTATAATAGAACGACACGTGTCTGAATAACGTTACAGTTTATGAAGTTATTTTTCTAAATTGTTTTTCCAAAAAATAGTTTGAAATAGTTTAGAATTTTTATCACGTTTTCCCGACAAATGAAAGTTTTCAGTGCCTTATATTTGATAAAAGTACAATTGTTCCGATTTCCTTACAAATTGAAGATAGACGTAATTGTATTTTTTTAATAATAGAACAATATGTATTACAATAATGCTCTTGTTATACTTGTTGTACTCTCTTAAGTTGTTTTTAAACAATAATGATAAGTAAATCATTTTATGTGACGTACACAACAAATAACGCCGTTTACGGCCAGGGTTAAATCTTGATGATTAATTATATATTTGCGTATATGTCTTTTTTAAACAAAGCAAAGTTTTCTGGTTACAATGCGTTCATCCCGACAAATCAATTGTCCCATCGAGTAGACGAGATGATGTATATTGACGTGACACTGCGAATGACAACGCAGTCAAATCTGTCACATAAAAATGGTCCGCGACTCAGATTTATTGAATGTTCGGCACACATGAACGCTGATCTCTAAAAAAATCAAAACGCAACGATGCATGACCGTGTAACTACATTAAACTCTTAATTACGAATCATGTTGCATAAAACTTAATAACTGTCGAAAGTTTTAAAATATAAATTTTCACGATTCGAAGAATCTTTTATTGCTTAATCGATACTTTTTAGCTCGTTACGTATAAATATTGCATGAATATTGCAGAAGAATTGTTTTAAATTAAAGAAACTAAAATGTAAATTTATATTATTGCATTGTTAGTACATTGCATTAGTACATTTTGATTATTACTTGTAAAGAAACTGCGATTTTGGAAACCGATTTTACGGACATAATATGTTGAAATAGTATACACAGAGAGAACGTTTTCTTAAAATGTATCCTGAAAATCAAGCGTGGGACAACGTGGCATTTTGAAGAATTTTTATGAGAGTTTTTTGAATTTTTACCATATATTTTACTAGTAGAATGTATGGTAAACTTTCAAAAAAACCCTCTTAAAATTCTTCAAAATGCCACGTTGTTCCACGATTACATGATTTTCAGCGTAAATCTTAAGAGAAAATTCTCTCCGTGTACAATGCGAAATGAGCGCAATAATGAGATATTGGTCAAAAAATTGATACCTCTAGTTCGTGCTTTAATAAAATTTCTCGCACAGTTATTAACTCGTATTTATCAAACTGTGTCGAAATTCACGATTTTCGCAACGATATACGAAACAACACGCATTAGCATAAACTCGAGGCGAGCGATTACTTTCATCTACAACAAATTAATATTAAAACTGTGAAACAAACTATCACTACTCTTACTTTCGATGTGCAAATTGTCTAAAATCATTGTAATGTCGGACCCAAATAAATACATAACTTAAAGCGAGAAAACTGATTAATTGGTTCTTTCTTAAAGTGAATAGACGTCACAGTTGGCGAGAAACTAATAGCGTGGCAAATGTTTTTCATGTTGCAACGAGAACGTTGTAAGAAATGCGACTCGTGAGGGCCCCGACCCAGTGTCACTATTACGATTCACACATCTGCTAGGAGGTGCTCGAGCTACGATCAAACGTACATGCATGCATACGACGTCTTTGAAATTGTTTTGTACAAGCGAGGTGCGTAGACACTCGCGCAATATGCTCACTAAGCCTTGAATCGATTTGAATAGAATTTAGCGAGTGCAATAACGTAATATTAAGTTTTAATAATACAATATTAATTTTAACTTTTCCAAGAAAAACTAAATTTTAAGTCACTAAATCCTTCATTTATCGATTATGTTTGAGAACTGCAAAACTCCTAATATTATAATAGAAATACTATTTATAAAAAAAATTCTATTTGTACAAATCATGTCTTTTAGTCTTAGAAAATATATCAAGCAATATAAAAAACGGTCTAAAGAAGTTAATTCGCTAAGTGATACTAAATAATTGGTTTGTATTTTAAAGTATTTCAAACTTTATGTATAATAGTGAAATATATAAAAATTAAAGATTTCACTGTCGACCGTTGTTAAAATACACAGCTTTTATTTCGAAGACTAAATGAAGGAATAATCAATTCACTGATAATTGAATAGTAAACAGTCGTGAGAGATTTTGCAAACGATGGCCGAGTTTCTGAACCCTGAACTGAATTATAGCATCTCGGGGATGCCCGTGCAAATGCCATGCCATTGTACGATAACGGCACGTGTCGAGAGTTCCTTAGACTTTCAAATCGGCCAAGATTACACCTGTAGTAAGTAGACTAAAGATACAGGATTTGTGTATAAGCGCAAACGAAATAATTCATATGCAAAGTAAGAGAAATTTTGAATTGTCAGAAAGGAATAGATCTTGCGTACGAAACGTCAGATATCTTTATCGCGTGCGTGGCGTGTATTTCGCGATAACAATTCAGTTGAGGTTTCCAAAACAACCAAATCGAATTTCACCGCGATTTTCCACGTAAAAATTACGAGGTCTGCCGACATCGTTCAGCGGTGAGTGAGCTGACCACCGTCTTAGGTCGAACACCCGGAGCAGCTTCCAAGGCCACGCACTCGATGGCCTTCGAGAATAATCTTCACGTTTTATAGGCACGCAACATTATATGCTTTCGGTACGTATTGCTATCGCAATAAGTTAAGAGTTTGCATACAATAAAATTTCTAGCACTACTAACGCGAGCATAATCAACCTGTGAATAATCCAATAATGGGTTAATTATTGCGAGATATTGCAACATATTTTCTAGTGTGATGATAATAAAAATATGATGATAATAATCAAATTACACTCTTACGTAAACGGGTCTTGAATTAACTATATCACAGAAAGCAAAGCATGTATAATATATTAAACAAGAAATCAAACAAAACATTATTATGATAGAATATTCCTTGTGAAAAAATTTTTTCACAAAATTCAGACAATTACTACACTGAGAAAATTTTCCACTGAATAAACCGATTAAATAGTGATCCCGATGGATTTTCGCAATTAAATAATTTTTTCGAAATATCCGATAAAACTTGTTAGATGAAATGCAGTTACCGATCAAAGTTGAACGAAAAATCGATCATATTCTTCATCGGACAATTTATGACCGTTTTCACCAACGTCGTTTAACTTTTATCTTAGTTTAATTCGTTCTTTATCTCTTTTTAACTGTCCCCTTAGAAAAAAGATTTACACTAAGATCAAAGTTAAACGACGTTGGTGAAAACCGAGATTAATCGCATATACATGTCCGTTTGTTAATTATGTTCAACAATGTAGTGATGCTTATTGTCGCCAGTAATGAGTAAAACTAAGTCGCAAACTTATAGTCGACCAAACTGGCAAGAGATTAATTTATTAAGAAAAAAAGCTACGTTTCGACCAAATTACAGGTCTTTATCAAGTAGAAATCAAGTGTATTTTACTTGATAAGAATACAATTTGGTCGAAACGTTGTAGCTTTTTATTCTGAATAAATTAATATCTTCCCAGTTGGATCGACCAAGTTTACGACTTGTTAATCATGATATTGTATTTAAATGCGAAATTATATCTTCATTAGATGACTACTGGTTAGTAAACTACTATTAGTTTTAAGTAAAAAAGATAGAATGACACGTTTATTGTAATGTATCTAATTTGTATCTGAACACTATCTAATTATTATAAGTTATGGATGACATTGAATTATTAAAAAATTTTCTAGTCGTCATCTCATACTCGACTAGCAAAAAGATATAATTAAAGACAACTTGATGCTCTTCGATGTTGCGCCATTGCAACGTACTTTGTGACACGCACTACGTCGACAGATAACTAAACAGCGAATACGTCTAATTTTTATAATTATGACGTATTAATTATAAGTTTTTTGTTTTGTTTTCTGTGTGACTTTTCTGTAAATGTTGAATTATTTTATGTTAAAAGAAATTAAATTTCCCCCCAATTTATCTAGATTACAGCCTCGAGATAGTACGAATTTATTATATGATATATTATTTGAAAATATTCGTAGAGTTAATCGCGCGATAGCAAGCTCAAAGTACACGAGCTGTACATATACTTTTCGTACAATAATTAGAATGTAATAGCATCATCTATACATTCTACACATATGTAGTATATTTAATCCTGAACTTATTAAGCTGATTCTTGCAATATTATCACTGACTTGTAAAAGCATAACAATTTTACCTGACTATTAACTAATAAAACTAAGCAACGATGAGTATAAACTGCAAAACTACTCTTTAAAAGTCAATCGGTGAATATGCAACGATAATCCACTGATTAGAGAGTAGACAGTCACAGGACTTTGATTTTCTACACGGGATGTCGCACTCGCATTGTTTTTTGTGCTAAATTAATCGCGACGAATTATTTATTGTCGCGTAAATGTGTCGGCAGAATTTTCACTAGTGACACCGAACTATAGCGTCGCCACACGCTCGGCATACAGCGGTAAACAGCGAAGGTAGCATATTTTGAGCGACATCGGTTGACAGAAATAATCTTGTTTCCGCTACCGCGCAAGGCTTTGTCATAGCAGGTGTTTTTACGAGATAAAAAATCTCTTAGATCATCATAATTGTTTGATGACATGAAAAGTTTTCGCGTTTTTTTCTTTGAAAACTCTAGACTTGGCAAATTCAACCTGTTGTGTCCCTCGTTGTCTTATATAACAAAATGGGCTCGGTCTTCGATGGTAATCTCTGTATTTTTTCAAGGCTGTAACTGTTAACAGAAAATATGTTCGGTTCACAAAGACAGTAACGAAGTGCCTCAAGGATAACTTTAATTGCAAGCTGATCTCGAGCCATCAGCACCGTCCCGCTTATGAATGACCACACTAAACCGCCGTCGAATCCTAATGGATTGCCGTCTCGTAGAACAATATCGAATCTAAATGTGTCTTTGTTGCAACGGCACCTCGTTACGATGGGACGGACGGTGCTCGTTTGATTCTATAATGCAGTGACGCCGCGGCGTAATTCTCCCTTTCCTCGTCAGCCTGAGTAGTTTACAAACAGCGATTCATTCTTACACAAATTTTCTTTGTAATCGCTCTATCCTCAAGTATATGTTGCGAGTCACTTTCGTTTACTGACCCTGAGAGCTCGTCGCTTCGTCGCTCTCGCACGCACTTTCGATCACACGCAGCCTTTTTTGAAAGACGGGAAAATCACTATTTTTTATTACGTAAACCGTGACAAATGTGCAATCATGTCAAGCCAATCGTACAAATAAAAGTATATACAGCAAGGAAATATTAATGATAAATCTCTTAATTTTGTCAGTAATTTAAATATTGCATAACGTTTGATTAGTCACACGAAGATCCAGGATCTTTATCAATAAATCTAGAATTCTCAGGTCTCACTCTTTTTCCTAAAAATATTCTCACGTGGACAAAAACTAGCCGAGTGAAAAACGTGTTCGCAGCGGATGGGCAGCTCGAGAGCATCGAATCGACGTTCCTGGGATTTCGCTTCGAATATTTCATGGCCATTGTTTCCCCTTCTCGAACACGAACACGATGTTTTGTCGGCCCGTAAACAACTCCTTCGCGCATTTATTCACTTCATTTTTTTTTCGAGGTCCTCGAGACGAAAGAGTGGGAGAGAACCGACGAGCGTGTATGCGGTATGGTATCCACCCCTCTTCTCGGCCTCCCTATCGACAAAGTAGCACAGGTGACTTGGTCGTTCCGCGATCGAGCCACGATCACTCGTAAAGCTCGCGCTCGAATAGCCGGGCAATTCCAAGATCGCGGGCACACTCGATAGAATTCGCACGATTTCCCTGGCCAGCCGGCTCCGAATCTCTGCTCTTTCCTAGAGAAAGAGAGAGAGATAGAGAGAGCGTCTTCGGTAACTCGGATAACGAAATTCTCGGAGCTACAGTGGGGCTTTTCGGTGACAATCGCGCAAACGTGAACGTGATCCACGATCGAGCTCTTAAAAGAGGCGTCTTAAACGATCGCGACACGAAGGAGTTAAACCGCCCGAACGAAGTACTTGACTTAGCACGCTCGTTGGAGGGGTGCAATGGGGACGTTTGTGAGGATTTGGACCATTTTCAGTCTGCTCGCTTTGTCGCGCACCGAGTCACCAGTGGAGGTTTTGCCATCCTCGAGCGGGCTCAGCACCTTCGAGGAGAAGGACATACTTCGCGTGCTGTCGCGCAACAAGACCGACACGACTGAGAATTTCACTTTCGTCGAGCTGATCAGCAGCCTCGGTAATTACACGATCGACACCACGAAAGATATATGGAGAGACGACAGGCCGGAACTGCATCACACGAATCCGCACTATGGTGAGTGATAACATACGCTATTACGCGAGACGGCGGGATATCTATCGGCACGTCGTAACAAGTTTGCGAAATTTAGCCTGGGCAAGTGGCGATCTAACGTTTCGCCATTTAGCCAACTGTATTTCGTAAGAATTGTTGGAGACTAAATGTCAAGGCAAGGACTTTTCGTACACGGATACACGATAAATCAGCTGACGATTTTAGTCTTCGCTAATTATAATACTATCCGGTTTGTCACGCGAACGTATTTGAAAGACAAATCACGGAAAGGCGTGTGCTCGAATTAAATAAACGACTAAACAAATGACCTGGTACGGTTTTAATCAAGCGAATCGTTCGCGCGGCGGACGGGTGAATAATTTCATATTCGTTGGCGGACGTATCGACAGGTTGCACCGATCGCGGTACAAATTACCATTTCTAGCGCGTGCCCCGACTTCATCTTTTAAACATTAGCCGTTAATTGTAAAATCCACTCGCGGCAATCGAAATTCGCACCTTCGCGCGCTCTCGGCTCTCGTAATTAACAAAATGCTATTAACCTTTGATCAAGCACATGGAATGAAAGTAAATACCCGCGTCTCCAGAGCGCAAATAACAATTGACTTTGATGATTCGTCGAAATTGATAAAGAGGAGCGATAATAATCGGGAGCTTCCCCACGATATTCTTGGTACAGCGACGACCTGCGGATACTAATTTCGTTCGCGAGTCTGAAAAGAATAAACATGTAACCGCTGCACTTTTATAAACCGAAGGCCGTCCGTATGTATTTATTCCGGCGGCGTACCGCGCGGATGCCGATCACGTTGATTCACAAACACGTAAGAAAGATTCGGAGTATCAACTGCCTTATTTCGATTCTGAGGATGTCCAAATGACTCCAACCAAGTCGCGATAGAAGATGAAATTATTTCAATTGCCGTTAAATGGGTATGCGATCCGCACACGTGTAAACGAGACATAGTTATTCTTTATTAACGCATTTAACCGACGTCGGCCGGCAAAGAATGCACGCGACAGCAGAAATATATATTGACCTTAAGTCCGCACGTACTTTCTAAAAGTCGCTCAGTGAATTATCACTGAAAACAATGAATAGTCACTACGTTGCAGTTATAAGTATAGAGGAAAATCCCCTATTATGAGATAGACTCTTGATATGAGATAGCGGAGTTTCCTCTAAATTAATAGGCATCATTTGGTTCCACCATGAATTTGTTGCACTTGGAGTGAAATTCGTTTAGTGGAAAATTAATTAATTGTTTGATCGTGCAATCGTTGCGAAAAAAGATTTATGATCGAATTTGGACGTTGAAAAAACAACTATCTCACATTAGAATTCTATCTCACAATAGAGGACTTTCCTCTACTACTGAAAATTGCAGTGGTATACTTATAACTGTAAATCAGCGACTATTCACTGTTTTCAGTGATAATCCACTGATTGACGTTTAGAGAGTATAAAATACTTGTAATGCTTTGATATACAATATCGTATTCTTGAGAGCCAAAACTGATCAGCTTCGCTAAATTTCTTAATATGCCAGGACATGAGAATAGTTTAACTTCTTGTTTTACTTTTTGTCTCATAATCAATTAAAATCATACATAAACATCATTTATGTAGATTTATTCAACGACTATTTTATTTAAATTGTCATTACTGAAATTTACGAGAGATGAAGGGACAAAAGCAGCGTCGATATTTCGACACGCGCGATGTTGGAGAACGACTTGTAGTGGCGGTATCGCACGCATTATGCGCCGATGCACCGGCGAACGTGACTGCGGTACTTGTAGCGTGACATAACAAAAGTCTTAAAGATTTCGATGCAGGAAATCACCTCACGAAGAGTATGTCGACATTTCGGCATACTTTTAATGCGAACCATTAGTAAACCGTTGCGCTATATCTTTGCAATTTACTAAATTGAAATGTAAAACGTTTCGTACCTCCTATGCGGATTTTTATATTTAACACGTTAAGGAGTTGCAGGTGTAGGCGTACGGCAAACCGAAAAATATATAGAACATTTTTGCAACATATGAAACTTTCACGTGTTGTAATGTACAAATGTTACGTATGTAATAATTTCTTTCACGTTCCATCGGTAATTCAAATTAATTACATTTTCATTATTATATATGTCTGGATCCGATTGTATTCGCAATAATTAAAGCATTCCTTTCCCGCGAGGTAGGGGCGGTTTCAATGAAAAAACGATAAAAACGTTTCTGTCAATCGAGAATGGTTCATTTAAGAACCGGTTCTGTTCGACAAATTATGGGCATGCGACCCTGAATGCGGTGAGAAGAGGGTATTCCCCTTCCGCTGAAATTTTTTTATATTTGCCACAAAACGAGTTCTTATATTTTGCTAGTTGATTTTGCTGCTACGAAAGTTATATTAAGAGCGAATACAGGTTTCGCGTTTTAATCGTACTATCATACATTTTTCTTAATAATCAACTTCGTTTTTAACCTTTCACGTTCCTTTAATGAGAAATATATCAGTCCTGTTTAGAGCAATAATTCAGAGTTTTTACAGCGAGGCTGTAATGAGCTTGTTATATCCAGCTACCGCTTACAGTTTAATTGTGACAAATGGACTTGAGTTATAACATTTTTAATTAATTTAACCTTTAACTGTCCACATATGACAGCCAATTGCATACATAATGCCATTATTAATATTAATCCCACGTGGCAGTGTGCGTGTAATGAAACGTTACGCACCGCTGTATTAAGCATATGAGTCACGGACACGATTATATCCGTTAGGTAAATACTTAATTTTTTACACAAGAAGGATTCGAAACTGAGAAATTGGAAATTTGATTATGGAAGCGTCATCTATTGGAACAAAAACCTAAAGAACCTCCCAAAAAATTATTCTTGAGTCAGCATTGCGTAAGCGACGATTTAGCAATTTAAACTGTAGACTTGTTTTTACGCAAACTTATTGTTAAACTTGTTTATGAAATATTTATGTAAATATATTACATAATTGATTGATTTGCACGTTATAGTTAACATTGTTTTACAATTAATGTGAGTCAATACCGCTCGAATATTTCTCAATATTGGAAAGATTATGCTGATGATATTTATGCTTCGCTATGCGAATGGGTCACATATAATATCACGTGAGTAAATGTGGCTACTTTACCTTTTGCATTTAATAAAACTTACCTAGATAATAGATACTGCAATGAAAAAAAAATCGAAAATCTCTTTCAAAGGTATGTTTAAATGGAAACTTGGCTATAGTAATACTTAAAAACAAATTTAAGAAAAAGAGACTTGAAAAGAAGAGAAATTTATAGACTTCTTGACACAAATTTTAGAAAATATTTCTATCGATGGTCTCTAATAATAATAAAAGCATTTTTCTACACGGAACAAAAGTTAATCAATAAGATCAGTGTAATTGAAATACAATCGTTGAAACAACAGTAATATTAATGAACAAAAAAACACCAGATAGATGTCTTAATAATCTGAATATTTAGTTCAATGCTTAAAATCAAAATCCATAGCAAATACAATTGAGTAAATTATTTATATTTGTGGCAGCCCGTGACGTTAACATTTAATTCAAGCAACTTTGTTTAATTTTAATTTAACGACATCTTTTTCCCGTGTAGAACTGCAAAATTGATAACATTTAGATTGTCGTAATCTGAATCGTATCCGAAAATAGAGATACATTTTTAATTAATTCGAGAATTAAATTTCGACATAATTATAAAACGGTTAATTTAAATTTATCGAAGAACAAGTTTAAAAATGTCACATTTAATTATTTAGTATAACCTTGACATTTATGTACATCTCTTATCTCTTACCGCCACACTGAAAAAAATTTCTGGTTGAATATGGACGAATCAGATAATTCCTTTAGGATTTACCAGAATTCCTTTAGGATTTACCAGAATTTCTGTAGGATTACAGGAATTCTGGTAAATCCTAAAGGAATTATCTGATTCGTCCATATTCAACCAGAAATTTGTTTCAGTGCAGAGAATGTAATTCACCTTGATCTGCACTATAATTTTAAGAGCAGCCGGCGCGGCGCGACGTAAGAAAAAAATTTAGTTCCGATCGCATTTATAATTAATCGATGACTCGACTTTACATAGCGCTTTTTAACCCGGGTTTCCCGCCGTTAACGGCGAGAATTCGCAGGCAGTGCGATGTCCCAACGTGCTAATTGATTACAGAACCAAGAAAAAGATCGAGAATTTTTTTTATGAAGATACCGTTGCAAATAGAATAAGGAAGTAAATTATAATGAAATTAGTTGGCGATCAAAGTTCGTCCAGCTGGACTTTGTCCAAACCGTTACTTGTCCGTCGCGTCATTAGCCGTACGTCATTAATCGAGGCAGGGATGCCGAATTTCGCCTCGAATTGCTACACGCTCGCGACTCCTTTGGAAATGGAATGTAAACATTATCGCATGTTGCATTACGCAACGCACGTGACATGCACCATTGCCGATGGACCGAGGAAAGGTCGGGAATGCGGTAGCAATGGTTCAGGGTCATTATCGTCATACGTACACGTGCATTCTGTAACGATTCATGTGAAACAGTGAATACACAATGAAAAGATTTTAATCAAGTGCATCGATTGTATACGTCATAGTATAACTGCATAGTACTCTCTAAAAGTCAATCAATGGATTATCACTGAAAGCAGTGAATAGTCACCGATTTAAAGTTATAAGTATACTACTGCAATTTTCGGTACTTATAACTGCAAATCAGTGACTATTCACTGTTTTCAGTGATAATCCACTGATTGACTTTTAGAAAGTACGCACTCATCACAGCTACGCTACCATACATACAACTTTTCTCTCATTAGCTTGACGAAAATAATGGCGAATGCGCAGAAGGGATCGACACAAAACCAAACAAGTGACAGAGTGGACCTACTAATTATACTATACATACACGTTATATTTCAGGTGAAAAGTCAGCTCTTGCTAAACTTGATTCTTATCACTTACTTCAGTCTCTCGGCCTTGGCGCCTCGAGCAAAACTTTTTGGCAATTAATGCATGTGTAACAATTTCGACACGGTTTTTGGTCCGAATTTAGGTCTATGGGGTAATTTAACGGAAGATTGAGAAACTTGATTTTCAGGTTGGTAGGTTTAACAGACGCAAGGTACGCATTCATTTTTATGAGAGAAGGGTCAGCTTATTAAACCAAGGCCGTTTACAATGGTCGACTGTAATCAACGAAATTTCACGAGACACGGCAGTGTCTCGCGCTAAGTATAAGCGTAGTTTGGGTTTACATCAGTGCGTTCCACGTTACTACTTTAGAAAGTTCAGCTAACGTAATTAATTTTCGTATAGCTACAATTAGAAGTCAATGTCATTAGAGGGATCGCAATCCGTAGTTACGCGACTCATCGTGTAACCGTTGTCTCTATATATCGAAAGTAATCGAGGAATGGTTAAAATTTATCGATACTTTCTAGAGAGAAAATCTTTTAGATATAAGGTTGCGAGAGTAACAAGAGAATCGAGAATTTGAATGTGAATAAAACGCCTGAAAGTGTCAAGGTTTCACTCGGAATAGCTAATTCGTCATTTCTCAACAACTTTGATTCCTGGGGCAATGAAAAAAGACTAATACGAGATTAATTAGTTACCGTAGATTTATAGTTACGTTCATGATATGTAGCGAGAAAAGTAGTTCATTGATAAAGTATATTACTTGCGTAAATGAGACGCTACAGCGTATTTTAAGAATGAGAACGTTCTTTTGCGGAAAAATTATTCTTTTCGAATAAATCAGTATCACTGAAAAATGAAGACATGGGGGGAAAATGTAGATACAACTAATTACGATTATACAGATGTATGTAGGTACTCGATGTGCATAAGTAAAAATGCATGAATATGGACGCATTCTTTTTTCTGATTTACATTCATTCAGATGGAGCGCCGTTATCGTCCTCATTGCCGACATCACGTGAAATAACGTATGCAAAATAAGAAATGCTTACAAAGAAACGCCTTGATACTTTCTCGCCACTTTTGGTGGAAAGTCCTTGCTGTAACGCATTCAGATTCGGTGGAATGCTCGCTTGTTGTATATTCCAACGTGCGAAATAGCGTGTACCCAATAAACAAAGACGCATCTGTGTAAAACGTTTATTTACAACGGCTGGTGAGGAAAGAGAGATATGTTCAATGTCCACGTAACATTTCGCAACGTGGCGTTGGTTTTATTAACATTCCGCGGTATCAGATACGACATGTAGAGTCGATATAGCTGCTTTCCTTCACGCATTATCCGAATAAATTTGTAACTTGATTGTAATAGTGTCATAACGATGAGTGCTAATTCTTTTTAGATTCTTATCACGCATACTGATGTTGCTAAAACGATACGTGCTTACATGCTTGTATATTTTAACGGATGCTGAATAATTCCTGAACGGAGCGAACTTTGATATTACTCACTTTTTAACAAGCAGAATGGTTAATTTATTCGGCAAACGACACCTAACGATATTCGTGAACGGGACGAAAGTTGAATTACGAACTGCCAAGAGACAGGAGATTTTTTTCAAAGTGTTCATAAATTGCTAATTATTACGTCTCTCCCCGAGATGAATAAAATCAACAATGGCGCGGCTGGCAATGAGCGTGTTTGA
Source organism: Vollenhovia emeryi (assembly GCF_000949405.1). Taxonomy (NCBI): domain Eukaryota; kingdom Metazoa; phylum Arthropoda; class Insecta; order Hymenoptera; family Formicidae; genus Vollenhovia; species Vollenhovia emeryi. Next base: position 944,996 of record NW_011967243.1, on the reverse strand, counting down.
CGAGGAGCTAATGAAGACACACAGATACGCATCCGACCCTCCTTGCCCACGCGTTAATTGCCTGCACAACAAGACGTCGTAAATCGTAAATGGGAGATGTAATGCTATTTACGCAGGTTGACATCGCCGCGATCATTATCGCGTTTCGTAATGCGATTTTGTGCTTGCGCGCATAGCGCGGAACTTCGGTTCGAGAGCGAGTTTTAATTATGTGTATGCACCCTGTCTAATGCCATTGGAAATGGGATCGTTTTATCGTCTGGCCGCGATGGAGCCAAACCGGTTTCGGTTTCGGATTCAGCAGTAAAGTGAACGTAACCCAATCTGACCCAACTTTACGATCTTGCGTAACGGATGTTAATTGTGTCATTATCACGTGACTCGTTTAAACGCGACGCCCGCGAGAGATTTCGGTTGCACCTACATGAAGCGAGGGAATTTTAACGCAACACGGAGATGTCTTGCGAGTAAACTCTGATATAATGGTGAGTACGCTCTTTCACCCATTGTACACCCGCCCATGCGTGTCGCAGGTTACCACAGCCGATCGGGCGAACAAACCGCGACGCTAAGTGATTCCGTTCGCGCGGAGTTTCGACACCGCGATGTCGCGTACTCTCCGTGGACGTCCGGCTCCATTTTTCAGTCCAATTGCCACACGATCGCCGCGAGAAAATGCCGTGTCGCATCGGTGGAACAATGGGACCTGGGTCGATTATCCGCTAACCGCGGAAAGACCGGGTAATCGGGACACTCGAAGACCGCGCGAGCTCGTGATTGACAATCGATAGCTATGATCATGATGTAGAGCCCGTATCAGACTACGGATTGAGATTAGATTGAAATTTGACCAATTAGAGTAAAAGTTACTAGACTTGAAATTAGTAAACTTTACTGTGATTGGTCAAATTTCAAACTAATCCCAATCTCAATCCGTAGTCTGATACGTGCCTAAGACTATAAGGTGAAAAACATACCCGCGGACGTGCACTCGTCCACTTAATGACGATTCTTTGACAAATCAAAAATTTTCCCCAAACCTACAAATCATTGCGCATAATTGCGGTTGAATGCAGCAAGAACCAGTGAACATTTTGCCCCAAAAATTGGTTCTTGTTGCATTCAACAATCCGCCATTATGCGCAATGATTTACCTTATATCTCTACATCATGGTTACAATAAAAGGAAGGAAAGAACGATGTATCGGGAAATTAGAAATACAGACCGTATTATGGAGGCATTATGTTAATTTCGATATTAACGCGCGTTTGACCAGGAGTTTACGACGCGACCATGATGCAACCGCGATAACCACGCAACACAACGCACATTACCACTTTCTATATGGCCGAACGTATTTGTGCTTTAGCAATTTGATTTCTTCTATCGCAGCTCATGGGTCAGTAATATACCATCGGAGTCTGATCGAGTCTTTGATAATTTACGACTCACTTAGAAATAGTACTACAATTAAGAAAGTTTGCCAAGGTTAGCAGCCTACCGAAGATGAAGTAAAACCAAATGCTCAAAGCACCAGAACGAGAACTGGGTAAAACAGGCTTTAAGCCTGATACACGAGGAAGGAAAAGAATTAAGAAAGTATCGCAGACAGTTTCGTTCATAATTTCTGGAAGCTGCAGCTATCTGTTATGTCATTTATGAATCTTTGAAAGACTTTTTTGGACGCGCGAAGAATAGAACAGCTACAGCTACTTGAGCAAACGTAAAAAGACAACTGGATAATTTATTATCTGGTTTGTGGAACACAAAAAATAAATAGGCTTCTTGTTACATCCTGGGAAAAAAAGAGCTCTGATCACCGATTCTATTTCAGATAATATGATAATTGTTCTGCGTACATGCAATAAATTCTTAAGGAGCTCCTCTCTCCGAGCTGATTACTTATGCACGATACGGGTACAGTGTTAGCATGGAAACACCCTAGAGATCAAACTTTGTACATTGACCTTCATTATAATTTTATAATGAGTCGTAACCTCATTCGATGCCGGATCAACAGCCTTGCGTATCTTTTGATTCGCCCGCAATTTCGTCGAGTTGTTTCATTAGCTCGCCTGAGAGACCAACTTTCAATTCGATTATTATCGAATAAAAAGTTTTCCTGGTGAGGCTAGGCTTTATTAATATAGGAAAGGAGGAGACGGGGGAGAAGGTGAGAACCATTGAATTGAAAAATCAGTTTAATCCGCGCCACGATTGCGAAATAGATTGACGTCCAATATTTTACCGGTGCAGTTCAATTTTAATCTCAGTTTAATTTACTTTCCATCTGTTTCCAACTCTTAGGAACTAGAAAAAGGTAAAAAGAAAGTTAAACCGAGATCAAGGTTGATCTGCATTGATAGAAATGGACACGAGTCATATATGGGACACACCGGCGATTTCTGTGCAACGCTGTGCAACTGGAGCAATTCGTACCTTACCCGAAAATTTCACTTCCGTTTGATCTTAGGATTGCGTCACCATTTGTAAATGAGCACACCGGGAGGTATCCTAATAGCCCGCCCCTCTCTCTCTCTCTCCCCCTGTCTCTCCCTGTCTGTCCCTATCTCTCCCTGCCTCACCCTCCTCCCCCCTCTCTCTCTCTCGCGCGCGCGCGCGCATTATCATGTCAGTGTCAAGCAAGCGTGAATTTTACGTCGATAAAATTCCTCGCTCGTTGGAACATAAAGCACGTAGCCGGGTCCCCCGCGATTCACGTGGATCCTCCGGCGATGTACCAATTCGCGAGGAAGAGAGAGAGAGAGACGGGAGGCCTTCTTTTCGAGAGTTGCCTTTGCTCTCGCGCTCTTCGATACGCGTTCAAGGGTAGACTCCCTTAATATCCGAGATTCCCGAGTGTCGGGGGCATTAAAAGGATTCCTCGCTTTTTTTTCCAGAGGACTTTCCGGAGAGAATCGATCTGGAGGCGCGCAGATTATTGCAAATCCTTCCCCCTTACGACCCCGGCGCGGGAGGCGTCAGCGCGGAATGCAAACGACACGCCGAGATCTTTCACGAGGAGCTCGCCAAGTTCACGCTGTGGGCGCTCAAAAGTAAGTCGCGATCTCCGATCCGACACGAGTAAGTACATGTTCGGGAGCGCGATCGTATCTAAGGTCGACCAAAGATAGCATATCTGAAATCAAATTACACGACGGCAATTATAGAAGACTCCGTTCCTAGAAGCCCTCTTCGATTGCGAAAACGGAACTCGGAACTCATGTCCATCGATCGTCGAGCACGAAATGACCGAAAATAAACGACGTACGAATTTGTGCTTAACGATCTTTCACAAGCGGCCACGGATGACTCAACGGAACGTTTTACTCGTAGACGAACGTTTAATGCCGCACGCTATTCCGTGCACGGCACGAGGGATTTGCCAACGGTTACTTGAAGATATTGCGGTCGTCGTTGGATCCTCTCTTTCATCCTCTTTGTCCGAATGTCACCTTGCATACGTGCGCGCCAATGTAATTTTTCATATATCACGAACGACGCACTTGTCTCGCGCGGGCATCGCTATTGCATTATTATTGCATCCCGCGTTCCCAGCGGAACAATCCATCAAAATTTTCCGCCAAGAGTTTACTTAATTAAGGATGTTGAGCCGTTATGACTAAAATAATGAATACTCCTTGAAACCAAATTGAGACCATAAATTTCATCGCAAAAGAGATTCTGCTAAAGTTTAAGGCGGTTTAGGAACCTACTGAGAAAATGAAATAATAAATTTACTTATAGTTTATGGAAAATAAGGGGAATCATTGCAGTGAAAAATGATGGAAAATATATAGTATATAATTTTGCAAGTAGAACGAGTAAGACTACATAATTATTCACACCAATTTTTAGCTTTATTAGGAGACTCGTTTTTTTATTCAATAATATTTAAATAAAAAAAAACGAGTTTCCTAATTAACCCATTTTGCACAATACTACACGTTGTCGTTTAATTTTCTCAGGAACAAGTTCCCAAACAGCCTCGAACTTCGACAGATTTTTTTTTATGGTGAAATCTACAGGATTTTTAATTGGGGTTAATTTGGGCGCAAAGAGTTTTTATCATTTCAGTCGCAACGACGGTCCCACCTTTCTATTCTCGTAACATTAATCGTCCTCAATGTTTTAGTGTACGACGCGACCGCGAAAGTACCTTCCGGCCTGCTCAGCGGGAATGTAAATCAGTTCGGCGATTTTGACGAGTGCCTCAGTGTCGAGGGCAAGGATGGCATACAGGGACAGTACTGTTTGGCGTACCTGCAGATAGACGTCGACGAGTCCCGGCCGGACCTCAAGTACCTGCACCGCCTGCTGCATTCGCATTACGCGTTTCGCAGCAATATGACCGACGTGAGTATATAACGCGCATTCTCGCGATGCGACACGCGATGTGATCAATCGTTTCGCAATCAATCGCCGCATCTTATCGCGATGTCTCACGTTCGCGAGAGCGGAACGGCCGAACGCTTTGGCACGTTGAATATCAAAATCGTGTGCTTACTGTACGCTATTTGCTCGCGGCTTCGCAATGAAACAGTGGGGAATGGGACATATATTCATATCAACATTTTTGCTTAAAATGACCGATACTATCACCTCCCAGAATTTTGACCTTTCCTCCTGGAACACCCGGTATATAATAGATAATGCAGGCAACTCGTGCCTCCCCGAACGAGAGCTGGAAATATCGTTCATTTTCGGACAGATTGTATTATCCCAGATAACAAATTTTGCTTGTCTTATGCATGCAAACTGTAGATTTGCCTGAGTTTTGCCCGTAAGATATGTTTAGTTTGTGCTTTTGCACGCAAGTGGTTAGCTCATGTATTAACGTATAATTTTGCGCGCAAATATCTAACAACTTACGTACAACGTAAGCAAAATCCTATCCAAGTGCGTCGTCACAATGCTAGATGTTTCCACGCAAAAGGTTTTCTGGGATTAGATAAAGCTAACTGATGAGACAAAATGAATTAAAGGAATTTACACGCGAATAAAACCGTAAATTGCACAATCTAGCGAAGGGGTCTGAAACTCCCGAATAAAAAGTATTTCCATATCGGTATTTCCCCGCGAACTTAATGTCCCCGGCATTTTAATGATCGGGCGCGGCGGATCATCGTCGGCGCGCACGTTTAATCTCTGATGAATATGTAGAAGACACGTGAATCCCTACGCCGCAGGATTTATGTAAATTGACGAAGTGGAGAGACATCGGCAACCGGATGTCGACGAAAAGACGCCCGGCGAGCGATCACGATGTAAGATGAATTTTAACGGAACAAAACTAGGTAACTACGTAAAAAAAAAAGTTGCTCGAAACAAAAAAATACTCGATTCTCTAGATAGTATCATTGATAGATATCTGGAGAGACTTGAGTTAAATTTAGATATGAGGAACCCGTTTCTACGGCTCTGAAAAATGTGCATACGAAATGACAAAAATCCCGTGACGTTATTTGTCGCGACGTACATCTCTGAATAATCAGATTTCGTGACCCGGAAGAAACTAATTTATCTTGACGTATTCTACAAGAAAAATCTCACAGAATTTCTCGCTTTTAACGTCACAATTCATATAGCTGCAGTGAGAAAAAATAGCAGCCTTAATTGAGAGACTTAAATAAGCGTGAAATAAAACGCGCAAGAATGAGGATTGATGAACCATACAGGAAATTTGCTTTGCTTATAGATATCGGCAGTCCGGTTATATCACAGTAACAGGCAATAACGCGCTACGTGACTAGTTACAATAATCGTCTGTAATGTTGCGTATCGCATAGCGGATTGATGCTAATGTTTATCGTTCAGTATATTGTTAGCATTGCTCACAGCGAGACACGAGAGCATTAATTATTGTTGCTTGACTGGCCAAATGCATCTATTAACTTTTATATTGTTTGTTCCACCTTCACGGAATCACAGAAATGATTTATAAAACGTCTCCGTCACCTTTATTCATGCCTCTAACAATCGAATCCTTTTAATAGACTTCCGCAAACGTCTACTCTCAAAAGCATGCGACGAGTATTTAAAAATACTTTGCCGCCGCAAGAATAATTTGTAGAAGATCCTCTCGGAAAGAAAAACCATCTTATTATCATGTTGGCCACGCATAATCGGGATAATAAAAATGTCAAGTTTCCCCAATGTTTCTTCAGACAGTGTTTTTAAGACTATACGTTTCATTGTGTTATAAATATTTATTGAAGCATACATAATGGTAATTTTCTACGGAGGCTCATCTGCGTAGAAATTACCATTACAGAAAATAGGAGAAAAAGAATCGCGTTATAGAATTTGTGGCACGGCGAAGAGAGGGCGTTATGGTAATTTCCAAGAATTTAATTTAGCAACTTCTGTTTTCAAATTTCCATCGTTTGTTGATTAATCTTTTCGACAATGGGCGTACAACGTAAAGATACGCTACGTCTATAGAGTAGATTAATTTTTGTTGACTGTCTGAGCGATGATTTGCTACGGATTATAAGAAGAGTAGTGAAGGTTTCGCGCTCACTATAATACTCTCTTTATCAGTTTTTGTATCAGATCACTGAAGAAGACCCGAGCATGGGTCGAAACGTTTGAACAAAAGAATATATCTTTTCACGTTTAAACCACGCATTGTGTTCCGCGTCTATTGGCCCACATTGGCCTTCCCCTCATCGTATTCCTTATCTTACAGATTATAATACTATTTCCATTTATCTGCAGCCCGGTCACAGAGTGCCGCGTTTCAGCAGCGTGAATTGGGCCATATGCACTCCCGCGTCATGTACGGCCCAAGACGTGAAAGCCTCTCTTCAACACACCATCTCAAAGTACACGGCCCAGACTGGTCTCAAAATCTCGCTACAGGTGGACCAGAATATGTGCCAAGTGAAGGGAGAACCCGTTTTGTCAAAAGCGACCATCGCCACCAGGTAAAATTATTTCTTTAAATCGTGCCAGGCATTGCAAAATAAGCAAACTTAAACTTGAACTTTGTTCAGTTACGTCCAGTTACGTGCGATAAATTTTTATCGGGGCGTTTACTGCAGATCTTAGCGAAAATGAAAGCCGAGTCAAAAAGTAAATCGAATAATCCATTCTGAGTTAATTTTTATGTTATGTTTTTCAGCCTTCTCTTCGTCACCGTACTCGTCCTGACTCTCGTAGCCGCGTACTACGATCATTGCGAAATACCGGCCAGCGAATTGCTCTTATCGTTCTCTTTGAAGCGCAACACCCTAAAATTATTCTCGTTGGAGAGACCGCAAGGCGACATAGCGTCGCTTCACGGTATCCGATTCTTGCACAGCGTCTTGCTGCTCGTAGCACACAAGAGTATGGCGGTATTCTTTAACCCTTACATAAATCGCACTTACATGGGCGAGGTACGTGTAAATTATCTATTTTCCAAGAATATATACGTAAACATACGTCTCGAGAACCACAAGTTCAAAAGATATTCGACATTGTTTCTCTCACAGATAAGCTTTCAAGATTCTAATCTCGTTATGAGCATATAAGTGAAATATATAATACGTTATTGGAAAACAATGCACACAATATACATAGAATATTATTTTACAAATATACTTTTAATAATGTGAATAAAATTTTATCTACTTGTCTATTCTGATCCCTAGTGTCACAATATATTGTGAGATGAATGCTTTTTCTTATTTAGCCAGTATGTCTGTTTAGCAATATTGCATCAATATTAGACCAATATTGTTATTACATTGTTAAATATTGGCCAATGCACTTCCAATATAAATCTAATATTATATAATTATTGTGCAATATTTACACTTGTTTCATGGCCAATATTGACTTTATGTTGGACAATATCGGCCAATACATTTCTAAAATGACCAACATTGGACCAATATTTAGCGAATGTGTAGCCAATGCACTGTGCCACTAGGGATTACTGTCGAACTTTGTAATGGATGCATATTGCTTGGAAATGAATGGGAATGTTTTGATGCAGTTCTTAGGCAAACCGTGGACCGTCATAGGAAGAGCGGCCAGTCTGTATACCGATCCGTTCATTATGCTGTCCGGTTTGTTAACGGCATACTCGTTCGTAGGTAGATTAAAAAGGACCGGGTCTTTGGACATTAAGAATGAATACTTGTCGCGCTTGCTAAGGTACTTACTGACGAGCGTCCCAATCAAATAATTGAAAACGGAAACTGGTTCTCTTTACGCACGATGTATGCCCGGTTTCAGGCTAGTGCCGACTCTAGGAGCGCTGATACTGTTCTGTACTTACATTATGCCGTACATCGGGTCTGGACCGCAGTGGCCGCTGGTGGTGACGAATCACGCGGAAATCTGCAAGAGAACATGGTGGCGGAATTTTTTATTTATTCACAATTACTTCGGATTCGAAAATATGGTAGGTAAAGCAAATAATCGTTATCGACTTTCAAAAAAGAAAATGAACAAGTAACTGCCCTTACAGAAATGTAACAAGGCACCGAACAATTACTAGAGAGTTCAGTAATTGAATTATTAGAAATTATTGATGGACAGTAATTTTTTTGTAATTATTTCGCTTACACTTCTGTAAGGGTGGACTCTCGAAATTCAAAATAGAAAGGATTCAAGCTATGAGAGTCAACGCGGTTATTTGTGCGTGTCAATATAATATAATTATTCAAATAAAATTCTTGATTACAAGTTCTTTCAAAAAAGAAATCTGAGACTGGGATGTCTTTAAAAAAAAAATAGTGGCAACGTTATTCCGACGCGTCTGATCTTCAGTCTGTCCACGTTAAGAGATAAACTATCTTTCTCTGCTTTCAGTGTCTTACGCACACGCATCACGTAGGGATAGACACGCAACTGTTCGCCATTTCACCCATAATGGTGTTGCTCTTGTATAAAAGGCCAAAGATCGGCGTTATTATACTCAGTATAATAGCCTCGATATCAACGCTAATGAGATTCTACGTCACATATACCAAAGATCTCAATAATTATGTATACTACGGCACGTCGTAAGTAAATCAACGTTGTGCTGCCTCAAGAAGAGATCAATTCTGATACGTTATTTATATCTCGTTTTTTTTCTTTTCCACGCAGGATAAGACAATTATTCGACACCGCGGATTATTCCTACACGTTACCGTCGCATAGACTGACTGTTTATATCATCGGTATCTTCGTGGGTTGTTTGCTCCGAAATATACCTAAGGACTTTAAGCTGGGCACAGTAAGTGACGTTGTATTGGCTACGTTCAGCAGAAAAGGCTACCGATGTAATAAATCTTGAAACTTGCGGTACTCCTAAATTCAGCCAAGATTATGTTGCAAAGCAGCCTTTTCAGCTGAACGCAGCCTATAATTAGAGAACTGGATGCAAAAACCAGGCTTCATTATTCATTAAAACGAAATTATAATTATTTAATATCACTATAAAACAGCTAATATACACTGAAAAAAATTTCTGGTTGAATATGGACGAATCAGATAATTCCTTTAGGATTTACCAGAATTCCTTTAGGATTTACCAGAATTCCTGTAGGATTACAGGAATTCTGGTAAATCCTAAAGGAATTATCTGATTCGTCCATATTCAACCAGAAATTTTTTTCAGTGTAGGAATCAATATATGTGTTTTATGTTTACAAGTTATCTACATTCAAATGTATCATTGTAGAAGGAAAAATGTAAAACAGTGATTTTTCAGACAGTTTTCTCTGGTTCTTGTAAAATTTACTAAAATGGAGCCACCTGGTCATTCCATCCAACTATCTACGCGTGCCAAACGAATACGCTAATCTTCAACGTTTTCAGACAGCCCTCTACACAGGCTGGACCATGTGCACCTTAATGTTCTTGGCGGCTTTCATCGGGCCCTCTAAAATGGGCTCTATCGACTACGTATACAACCCAATTCACGCGGCTACTTACAACGCGTTCGCACCTGTCGGATGGTGCGCCCTGTTCCTGTGGATTACGATAACGCAGCACATCGGGAGTTTAAACGGTAATCGTCGCATTGACGTTGCAAAATTAATATTTTATAAATATAGCAATCATAACACATGTTGCACTACTGTATCGCAGGAGTCTTGAACAGAATAATCTCTTGGCGAGGATTTCTCGTTACCACGAGGATCAGTTATGCCATCTATTTAACGCAATTCCCGATATTTTTCTACAACGTTGGACAAACCCGCAACGCGGAACACTACGAATTTTTCAGGATAATGGTAAGTCTTATACTTAAAACAGGGGTGATGTTTCTCCCGTCTTATCAGCTTTAATTATCCATTTATGAAATATTGTTTGATTAAATGATATTAATCGTTCAAAATATCTTATTTGTGTTTCAGATAAATGTAAAAGAATTGGCATGGATCGTTTTCATGTCGATAGTTCTCACGCTGCTGTTCGACACGCCGTTTCAGAATATAAAGAATTATATAATGAAAAAACCGGCATCAGAAAAGGCTATAACGAAATCATCCAAAGTGGAATAAGTTTTTTTAAAATTTCATCTTGATTTTGACCAAATATTTTAGCTTGATTACAATAGCTCGTCTGTGGCTTTGTACATAGCATTTTTAAATTAAATTTTTAATAATTAATGAATAATGCGTAGACAAATTGCGGTAGGAATGAAATATTAGAAAAAAAAGAATTTTGAGAGAAGAGATGTGCCTTTGTAAAAATTAATTCAAATTTTTGTTAAGTAGGAAAGTAATTAGTGAAATGCACTCAAATGAAGTGTGCTTATAAAAAAACATTCTCTCTTTTTTAATAAATGTCACCATTACATAATTAAAAAAATATTTGCCACACTTTTATATAATTTTAAATATAGCCATAAAAATACTTGTAAATATCAGTTTCTCGTTCATTTTCGCACACCATTAATAAACTTGGCATAAAGAAATCATTTTTTACACTCAGGCAACACAGTACCATACATAATTTATGATGACGGATTGACATTGCATGTATCAATCCCTCTCTTCGTATAAACAATAAATATATAAAAATACCGAATGATAATGTAGAATAAAGATTTGAAAAATAAATAATATTTGTGTATCTACATATCGGACACATAGCCAATGAAAAATTAGCAATTGTAATTAATACATTAAAGCAATCGTAATTTGCTTTAATTATTTCATTACATACCGATGAGGAAAGAGACAGGAGATTAATGATTTCGTATAGAAATGTTTTTTCACCAGGAGAAAAAATTATTCAGGAAATCTTGGACATTAAAATGAGTGATTGTCATTAATAATATTAAATACACATTTCATATAAGTTTTGTCTTGTCCTTTACTTTCATATGTATATATATTACGTAGATTATTTAAGGAATACAGCTTACATATAATTTTTCTTGGATGCAATTCTCGCCCATCACGCAGAATATAGCATAATGAATAGGATAAATGTTTAGAGTCAGTTATCACAATAATATACATAAATACACATAGATACAGAAAAAAAACTTAATATTAAAATTTATTGTTTCGAATCACTGAAAAAAAATTTTTATCGTACCGTATACGTGTTTACCATATAATCATTTATAATTATTGCAACATTTTTGTCTCATATAAAATGCATTTATGAAATTAAAGTAAATGATATACAAAGCTGCCTTATAATAGCTCATAATAAGTATTTACAACTATATCCATAGAAGTGGAGTATGCTTAGATCTTTTATCGATTTGGATACATAACTGAGCGGAAAAAGTCATATTTTGTATTGTTTAAATGTTAATTAATTTTTCGGTAGACTTATAGTTACACAAACTCTTCAAAAATGGAAAATTATTTCAAAGAATAAGTTCTTTGCAGGAAAATTATTTAAACAAATAATCTTCTATGTATCATAGGATTGCAAAAAGTTATCACATATGACAATTGTCTAATCCTATACCCTTAACAGTATTCATTCGCAAGATCAGTTCTCATTAACTTCTTTTATATTTGTAGTTACGTACGTTTTGCAATAGGCGGATGATATTACAAGAAAGCTCTAAACTGAGGCTGTTCTAGCTGAAAATAAAAGCATAAAACCATAACTGAGAGAAAAGAACGATAATTGAAGGAGAACGAAATAAATGTATTACAAATGATAAATAAAATGTAATTCTTGTAATCATCCTCTAAATAAGGTAATCTCTACATGTTACAACTTTTAACAAGCAACACCGACGAATGTATTTAATTATGCCATATTATATGAATAGAGTCACATTTGATAGGAATATATATATATATGCAATTAATATATATAACGCATACCCATGCGTTAATTATCAATTATAAACTAGTTATAAATGCATCAGTGGTACAGCAATATTATTTGAGTACATGCAACATATTGCATTGTACAAAACTCGAATAGATGCTCAAATAATGTTTCAAATAATCAGAAATTTCATATTTGAGATACAAGTATGTAACTTTTCCTATATTATCTTTATATATCGTAATTTTATACATCTAATTTTATATATATATATATGGCATTAATAGAACTGATTTTTATAACATATAAAGCGTACGATATCAATGTAAGTCTCTCGGAATAGCACATCATTAAACGGACAGTTAAATTGCATACAATCTAAAAATTAGTTAATAGAAGTTTAGTAACTAAAATTACATGCAGTTCATTCTGCACATATCTATGTTAAATACATCACTACTAAAAAAGCAAATTTGAATATAGAATGGCTACTTTTCAGGAATATATAAATTTAATACGCAATATTTTATATTGCGTTGCTTGGCTTAAATATAATTAGCATTTCAATGTTAGATCATAAGCAGAGAAATGTCTGTAACATAAGATTTTTTAATTATATTCAAACATAAATATTTGTTTATCCACTTATCGTAATACATTACAATATCGAGTCATAAATACCTGTTTTACTCCCAGATTTTGGCTTACAATAAACCCAGAAGTTTAAGAGAAATCTCTATTCGGGAAAACGGCAGGCGCTACCAATGACCACACATAAAGACCCAGACACATCCATGACGAAATAATCTTCACCCACATTGAAGCGTTGTTTGCATTTAAAGTCTCCAGACTGGAGTTTGGCCTATTGAAGTATCGATGTAGTGACGACAAGACGTATTAAAACAACAGTTTAACATTATAACATTATAGATACGCACTTATACCAGTTTGTAAGTGTCATCATAACATACAAAGTAGCGAGAGAAAACATGAGATGGAAAAAACTCCAATTATATGCCACTTTTTCTTCTTCATTGTCCCAAACTTTGGCCTCGTTTCCACCCTCCGCATCGGGATTACGTCCTTCTACTGTAGCATAATCTGGTTACATTTAGGAAAACGAGAAATAACACAAAAGAAAAAGCTACTAAGCTGCAAATAAAAGTACTAAGCAAGCACTGCTTTTCATAATGCTGCATGCTACAAAATACACGTGTGCATAGGGTATTACTTGGCATTTCATCACATACGTGTCGAAATTATAGAAAAATCTTCTAGAAATTAATTTGCAGCACTCAAAATACTTAATTCTAATATTACAAAAATTATATCGTAACGTTTGCGATAACAAATGTAACATGTGCAGAGAGGGGGCATAAAGATAAACACACACTAACTACTAAGCAAAGTAGTATCTCTTGTTGCTTCATCATACCGTATAATTATAAATATGGACTAAATGTTTTCTAATATCTAAACAAAATATGTAAACCATTCGATAACTTGATCTGTGCAAACGAATAATGAAACATACGGGTATATGTTTTCAAAGGAATGCAAATAATCAAGATTCATGACAAGAAAGTAAACTTGTAAAATAGTGTGTGCCTACCTTCATTGCCGATAAGAGACTGCTCTCCCGTATTCCTAACTACAGAAAGATCGATATTTAATACAAAAAGAGATAATACCGTAGATGCACTAAGATACTTTTAGGAACGGTTAGGATTTCCATAAGAAGGAACAGCACGCTTTCACAGACGTAGTTGCTAAAACATACAAACATCCAACCAATATTTACCAGCTCCATTATCTTGAACCAACACATTCTCGGACATTGTAATCTTTGATGACTTGGACGCCGTACGTAAGGAACTGTATAGAACGCAGCTAAACCATATTATCAGTCCAATAATGCTTTCCTTGTCGAACGCAATACGATTCTCTTTCGACAGGCCAGGGATGAAGCCAGGATTACACTCGTGATCTGTAAGTTCAAGTAATAACAATCGAGAATAAAAATATGGATCGCTGACTAATAGCATCTACCCTACATCATCGATATCTACCTGGACTGTTTGATATACCGCTCCATGTTAAGTAGACAACATATAATGTCACTACAGAGGACTGAAGAAGTCCGGATCGCGGCTGATGTTCTTGTACAGTCGGTAAAATTGATACGACACCGGTGATGACACACAAAATCAAATTGAACGAGATGAAGAACTTGTTCAGCGCGCAATCACCTTGCTGTAAATATAATACGAATGAGCAATTGTATCCTGTGTTTTGCAGCGGATCTGGTTTTAACGCTAGATAAAGATGTATAATTAAGAATCATACATGCGTATAATACACGTAAAGCAGCACCGCTCCAGTAATAGAAATGGCATAATTGAAGAAAGTTGCACCCAGCAGTGCGGCATACCTAAAAGAATTCCATACATTTGATAACAAAAACGTCTGCGTCGCGGGATTACGCATTTATATTTGCTACAGGCATGACTTTTACCATCCTTTCGACTCGGTCTCCTCATAATTTCCTACCCAAGCGTCAGCCCAAGAGTGGGCGAAGTCAACGATTAGAATCAACTGGATAATTATGAAGAGGAAACCTCCCAACATCCCAAAGTACATCCAACTAGATCCGAATGACCTCTCCGGGATGAAGAAGGCACCGACGATCCCTCCGATTATCAAGAGATACTTGATCGCCCAGAATCTAAAGAATTTCATGTAAACGTCACGAGTCGCAGTTTCAGGTGCAACAGCCTGACACGCGCCAATTCGATTTTTACCCGTTTTGTATGGCCGCCCGTGGATCCCGTGAACTTCTCACCCTGATCATTATTACGGACATCAAGAAAAAGAATAAGGAGATAATGAAACATATTCTATAGACTGCCAAGTAGCCGACCGCGTGATCGCAGTCGACGGTGACTTCCGACGGGACGTAATTGGAACTGTTTGTACAGAACGGGACCTGTTTGAAAAGAGAAAGACGCAGGGTTAACGCGCTCACATGGCGTCAGCCAAATTACTTGACATCGTTTCCGGCGTTACCTTCTTGAGAGCGCCTTGGAGACCAGGTGCCAGAGTGATGCAGGCTGCGATTGTTCCCAGCAACAGGAGCAGCGCATACATGATGCGAGTGCTCGTGCTGTTCCTGCACGAGGGACATTGCGAGCAGCATAAGCTGCAGGCTGTGCTCCCGCACAAGCACGCGAGCTATGCGACAAAGGGGAACGACGTGAGGCTCGGGTAATTCGTAAATCAATAAAAAAAATAATGCAGAACGGACGTTTTATAAATGACCCATTTTAACAGTGTTGTAATGTTTCTATCGTGGTAGAGGGAAGCTTTAAAAATAGCTCTGACACACCGCGTTCTTTCTTACTGCGTATATTAAAATCAATATCAGACATGTATATGTATAATTGAATAACAAACACCACGGCACGATTAGATATTCGATGAATCGTGCACCAGCAAAGTTCTCCACGCTACACATTAAAGTGAAATTGAAATCAGACCAAGCGCACTGCAAATAAGAAACAATTAAGTCTAAGGTTAAGTCTTTGTCCACAGAGACAAGACGACAAACATGACTAGCGTCTATTCTCGAGACGGACAACGGAATGTCACGCCGCGGTTGCGAAACGATGCGCAAATCGCCTGCGAATAAACTGGGAGAGACGCTGCCGCTGTTTTCGGCAAGGCTGCTGGCAGAGAACGA
This sequence comes from Vollenhovia emeryi, assembly GCF_000949405.1. Taxonomy (NCBI): domain Eukaryota; kingdom Metazoa; phylum Arthropoda; class Insecta; order Hymenoptera; family Formicidae; genus Vollenhovia; species Vollenhovia emeryi. The sequence continues at coordinate 929,025 of NW_011967243.1, read as the reverse complement.
TCCGTAAACGCTTGAAACGGTCTTAGTCGTAGACGTAAGGCAAGGTAGAGAAAAGTTAAAGTCTATTCTGCACGACTTGAGTTTTTCTCCGCCTTGCCTCTCGTCTACAACCAACAATAAAGACAGACTCAAAGCGTTAACGAAGCGTTCTCTGCCATCAGCCTAAGTAACGAGGAAGTGAAAGATCTGCGTCTCTGGGAAGGATGACTCAGATGTTATCTGTCCGAGTTATCGGCCTACCTGAGCCGTCGAGCACACGAGACCCATGGCGACAGTCTCCTGTCGTCCGAGCTATCGAGGGAGGCCGGGGAAAGTTGCCTCGCGAGAGGACTGGAAGAGACTCGGGAGGGAAAGACTGGAAGAGAACCGAAATAGAACGGGGGAAACACCACGGACAGGCGCGACGACAATAGACGCACTGACGATACAACCGCCACCCGCGGGCAACTTCGGGCGATCAGCTGACCGCGACGTCACACGTTTCACGGCTCGCCGCTTCGCGGCGCACTTCGCGCGACTCCGGCGCCCATTGATTGGTCAAGCGAGCCGCCGTCGTCGGCGCAGAGAGAAGCGCCAGTACCGCAGCGCAGCGCGAGCAGTGCTGGGCAGCACGGTCTTCGGTCACGGTGGTTTCTGCGGATCACTGCGGATCGTGCTCGCGTGTTTGCGCGTTGCCATCATCGCTAAAAAAAAAAAAGGAACACGCGCGGAGAACGGAACCGGGACGGATTGTACGCACACGCCGATGCCTGCGAGCGTAAGCGACCTTATTTACCTCGATCACCGCAAGCGGGCTGCCGCCGCGTGTTCGTCGACTCATTGTCGCGCGACGTCCGAACGCGTTAACTGTCGATGAAATTCTTCCTGAAACGGAGTTTCGCGGATGTGAGAGACGCACGCCAAGTTATCGACGTGCATTCGACACTCGGGGTGTCGGCCGGCCGAGTGACCCGAGGCCCGTGACAAGGCCGAGGCGAAGAGCCGCGCGAGTGGGAATCCCTGTTATGTTAATATTAATAAAATGTATGCAGGCGCCGTGGATTTAATTATGTCGCTCGTACAACTCCGGATTACTTAGGCGCGAGTTTTACTCGCATTTATCTGCATTAATTTGCGCCTTTAATACGACGTTGCGTATCGCGTTTCTGACTTCGGTGATGAATGCGGATGTAAATTTCCTGCATTCCGCACACATACCGATATGGTTTCAATTATTTTATAAATCCGACGATGACGTTCTTCTCGCGAGACTCTAAGGTCCGGTTTCACCAACGTCGCTTAACTTTAAGATTAGTTTAATGTTACTTTAGAAAGAGACAAAGAACGAATTGAGCTATAAGGCTTAAAGTTAAACAACGTTGGTGAAACCGGGCCTTAATTTTCCCTGACGAAAGCTTTCTGAGCCTCCCTTATCGAGAGACTCTCAAGGAACTCTCTCTATTGTCCGTTTCTACCGATGCAGATTAACTTTAATCTCGGGTTTAAGTGCTTCTTGTCTTCATCTAATTTTCAAAACTACACGGGGAGAATTTTCTCTTAAAGTTTATCCTGAAAGTCATGTAATCGTGGGACAAGACGGCATTTCGAAGGATTTTATTAGAGTTTTTTGAAAATTTGCCACACTTTTTAAAGTATACATTTTATTAGTAAAATGTATGGTAAAAACTCATAAAATTCTTCAAAATGCCACGTTTGTCCCACGATTACTTGAATTTTAGGATAAATTAAAAAAAAATTCTCTCCGTGTAGTTTACATTTATTTTATTTAAGTATTTAAGTATTTAATAAATACTTAAATTAAAGAAATGCATGTTCTAATTTGTTTATTATTTTTTAATTTAAGTTAATAAGCTATTAGGAGAACTATCTTATTTTGACAATAGAATCATTTAATCATTATAATTTTCGATTTGAAAATGTATTATCTTCTATCCAATATTATTTCCTTTCCAATCAAGAAGATTATTCTTCAATAATAAGCATATATTTTTCTTGGTTGAATTATATAAAATTGCTTCATTCAAGTAAGTTTCTTGTTTTAACGCAATATAATTTCATTTCAAGATTTTCACGTTGAAACTAAACCTGTTTTCGAAAGAAAAATAGGTATACTTTTTTCTGTGTACGGAATATTTTAAACACACGCGTGAGAACGGATCGCGTCTGTAATCCGTATATACCTCGCTGCACAAAATTAAGCTAAGTTTAGATTTCTGCTAAACGGCATCTGTTCCGCGAGAGGCGAGGGCATTTCGCGCGGCCGCGGCTCCACTTCTTCGTGTGCGGATAATTGATTTTCGCGGTGATCGCGAGCGTGGGTCGCACCTTTGTCAACAATTACAAAGGCTCGTAAACATTATCTTATCGTTATGAATCACCCATTCCCCTCTTCCCGCCGCGACATTTCGTAACGGTAGAAACTGCAAGATACGACTCAGTTGTCCGAGCACTGGTACGAGCTGAAAAAGAATCCATTCCTCGCGTTTATCAGCTTTAATGACTTCTATGCACGCGTGTCGCAACACGGCAATTATTTATGTTATCACATTGTTCCAAAGATGAGTGCCAGATTAGTTACTTCACGCAGCGTTGTATACGAAGGCCTCGAAATTCTTTCGCCGTCTAACTTGTAACGTCATTTACCTCATTACGGCACGCGATAGAAAAACAATTTCGAAGAAATTCGAAAAGAAGATATAAAATAATCTCGAGAAAAACACAATAAATATCTCCTAAAAATGTAGACGCGACATTGAATGCGATAACGATATCAAGAAAAATTCTGCAATCACTTTCTTGACGCTTTAAAATATTTCCGTGTAAATGATGTTTATTAGCTGATCGTCTTATTGCTAAATATATGCTCTTATTACGGCCGGACATAGTCGGATCTTATATTCAAGACCGTCTTGAATCCATCTAAAAATGCTGTATGGAACATTTCATTGGCTACGGAGTATCTAAAGATGATCTTAAGACGGTTTTGAATATAAAATCTGACTATGAATCCCAGCCTATGTCTTTATTATATCTTCTTGATTGGATTTGCAACAAGTATTTGCACCTAAATTAATTGGTAGAGAATAAGTATTGAAAATTTTTCCGCCGCAAAAACTTGCACGAGAAGTCTCTTATCCACAGTAACTTGAGAATTTGTTAAATATCTCCGCTTTAGATCACGTTCTTTTTTTTTTTAATAAAATGCATAAATACCTCTTGTAGTAGCGGGTAGCAAACTGACATAATTTGTCGTCATTTAGACGTCGTGTCGATAAAAGTAAAAATGACGTCAGCTTGCTACGCCACTTGGGATGCTAAATATAGAGGAAAGTCCCCTATTATGAGACAGGCTCGTAATATCAGACAGCTTTCTACTAAATCAATAGGCATCGTCTGTTGGTTCCACCATGAATTTGTTGCACTTTACTGAAAAAAAAGTGTTCGCTACCATAGCTATAAATCATGATTTGCTAAAAATATTTTGCTACCATAATTATTTTCTAAACTACGGCAAACGATTTGCTGTCGCACCTAATACAATAGGCACAGTAGCAAAATCTATTAGCTATCACAACTAAATATTAGCTGTTCATATTTTACAACTGAAATTTAGTTACCACATGCAGTTTTTAGCTACGACAGCTGCATTTTTTCCCCGTGAAGTGAGACCTGTTTAGCGGAAAATTTACTGTTAGATTGAGTAATCACCGTGAAAAAAAGATTGTGATTGAATTTGGATGTTGAAAACCTGCTGTCTCATATTAGAAGCCTATCACACAATAGGGGACTTTTCTCTATGCATAATAATTTCCAAGAGCTTGATTCGAAACGCTACGTTACTCCATAAATTTTGCCAATTGCATAAAAATATATATCTGCAAACGCGAAAGCAAGAAAGTTTTGCTATGCCTCGTAATCGTTTAAAGTATTCTTAGTTTCGTACGACAAAAGAAATAATCGACGTGTACTTGTTTTGATCGCGGTATACGTAATTTATCGCGCCCGATATACCGCGTATCTCGCCTTTGGCAAGGTTGTCGCCGTTTGGTCCAGCCCGTGCCTGCCGTCACAAAATTTTATGTTCTCTCTGATCTTAAAGGTCACCACGAATTACGTTGATACGACCTAATGCGCCTAGTTATTCTAGCGACTACGCAACGGAGCAATTTACAAGTTAAATCTATATGTATATCTCAGATCTCGGCATCGACGGGATCGCGACAGCGTTTCATTAATTTTGCTGAATGTAGAACAAACGAATACGCGCAGTTGACTGTGTCATCCTATTAGCCTGATATTACATTTTTAGTCTTCTCTCTCTCTCTTTCTCTCTCTCTTGAGAGACCAAATTATTTTGTTGTTTGTCTACATCTGTTCGTTTACATTAAATTTAATCAAATTATTTTGTTGGGGGAACAAAACAATTTGTTCTGTTGAAGACACAAAATTATTTTTCCTAGTGTATATTGTTATCTTCTTTGTTGGAGCAATTTTTCGAAAAGCGCAGACGCGACTTGAGCATAGGATTCCGTTTGTGCGCCAAGAGACCTCAAATTGCTTTACGATAAAAAGATTCGTTTGTCACTTGCAGAACAACCGAGATCTGATTGACAGTAACCGATAAGATCTGATAGAAACTAAGGATGGAAGGAGAGTCGGAAAACAATGTTTCCAACAAAGATTCCAAACCAGTTACTTGGCCGTACATGAACGTCAGCTCGCTGACCGTGTCATTTCTGACTAAGCTGGCGGCGGCCGGCTTCATCTGGGGATGGGGATACTTCAACTACAGCATAGCCTGGCTAATCGCGCCAATCGCGTTGTCCGTGTGGAAGGCAGAGCGGAAAAAGGACAACGAGTTGAGGACGATTACGGCACAGGCGAGTGTGCTGGCCAAGGAAAAGGAACTGATCGTCAGTCGAATGAACGAATTACCCTCGTGGGTATATTTCCCGGACTTCGATAGAGCCGAATGGCTAAACAGAGTATGGATTACAGTTTTTCTCGTATTACGTTCTAACATTTCTCGTACAAAGTATGGAGATTTAACTGCTCAACGGTTCCAGACGAGGGGTAAACCGCTGAGGGCATTGTGGTGCACAGATTTGCGACATTACTGGGCATTATTAGGCATTTTTTTGGGACATTAGACCTTGCAGGGACATTATGAAAATAAAATAAGATAAGAAGATAAAGTAATGCCCATTGATTTTAGTCAGCGGTTTACCCCTCGGTTCCGGAGAGATGGGAATCTTGATACTATTTATTATAATCTTATATCCCACCCTTTCAGATCCTGTACAAAGTGTGGCCAAGTATGAATCAGTTTGTCCGTCAACTATGCAAGCAAAGTATAGAACCGTCGATTGTTGAGAAACTGACTGAATATAAAATCAAAGGCTTTCAATTTGACCGTCTAGTTCTAGGTCGCATTGTGAGTTCATTTCAATTTCGTTTTAAACTCTTTTGTACAGCGTTTCTCCCCTTTCCTTCTTAATATTTCTGTCTTGCGATTCTTTTTATATCTTTGCTAAAATTTATGAGACGTTCTTCTGCAGCCACCAAAAATATATGGGATCAAAGTGTACGATAAAAATACCTCAAGAAATGAGATTATCTTAGATGCAGACATTATGTGTGTATTCCAGATCTTTTTCGCCAAGTATAATTAATATTTTTAAAAAGTTACTTATTTCAATCATTATTCTTGTAGGTATGCTGGTGACTGTGATATTACCTTTTTCGTTGGAAACATTAAAGGTGGTATTAGGGACTTTCAAGTGAGTATATGATGGCCGACACACGAGTGGAAAATACTTTCTGCAATTTTTAATAAAAATGTAAAACTTTTCAGATACATGGTCTAGTACGCGTTGTCATGAAACCTATGCTGCCGATGATACCGTTAATCGGAGGTGTACAGATATTCTACTTGAATGTACCTACTATTAACTTCAATTTAGTAGGAGTGGCTGATGTGTTAGATCTACCTGGGTTCAAGTATGATTAACAAAGAAAATATTTTACTCTAAAACATGACAAGCAATTAGCGTTGCTGCTTAAATAAAAATGTATGCAAGAACACGATGCTTCTTTCAGTGAAATTTTAAGGAAGACAATCATTGAACAGATAGCAGCCATTGTTGTATTGCCAAACAAAATAATTATACCCTTAAGCGAGGAAATACCCATGGAGTCCTTAAAAATACCCGAGCCTGAAGTAAGCTCTGCAGAAATGTCTCATATTATTCTTACTAGTTTTTTTTTTTGTAATTAACATTTTAATCTTTTCTTATACAAGGGTGTTCTAAGAATTCACGTGGTAGAAGCAAAGCATCTGATGAAAAAAGATATTGGGATGTTAGGTAAGGGCAAGTCTGATCCGTATGCCGTCATAAATGTTGGTGCCCAGGAATTCAGAACGAAAACTATCGACAACACCGTTAACCCGAAATGGGACTTCTGGTGTGAGGTACGTGTGATATTTCGCAAACACGAAATATTAACAACGTTTAATGCATGTGCTTTGCTGTAATCTACGAACATATATTTTTCGAAAACAAAAGATACAACACAAGGTCTTCTATACATGTGGTAAGAAAAATATTTCAGTAATTTACAAAATGAGACTTTTTTGAAAGAACTTTCTACAGTCTAATTTCATCCTGTTACTCCATTCAGTTAGCGGTACAAATGAGATATACCACTCTCTTGCATTTAACTTTCTCATAAAAATAATGGATGAACATTTTTTTATGTTATAGCCTTTAAATATTCAATACATTGCTGATCTAGCGTTCTACATAACGAACTATTCTGTGCTTTCTCACATACTTCATACATATAATTTCTAATCAACCGCAGACACCTTTTTTTCCCTGCGTCTACATATCCTCTTTCCTGTCATTCTTAGTGATTAGTGTTGTCTCTTCCGGTCTACAATTAGAATGCACATTTTATTCTTTCTATGTCAATATACTTTAATTCCATAAGTTGGTATGTATGTGTGTATGTGATGTGCAATATATTATATGGGATTAGTGTGCCGTGACTTCTGCCATCGCGCAACAACTGACTGTACAACTGTGGGACTATGATGACACAAAGGGCGATGAATGTCTTGGAAGGTACAGTTTTATATAACATTACGTACTTTTTCCCATCTTTTATCAGTCATTTCAGATTTCATGTCATTACGCAGAGACGAATTCGAAACTAGATTCCACAATATATGTTACACAATTATCTCTCTTGTCGATCGATGTTTACTGTATAATTTTTATTGCAATGCACATCCTGAAATCATTTATCCAATATTCATTCAACTTTTTTTACCGATCTACGGAAAAAGCTGTGGAAAAGCTTCTGTCGCATGATGTCATAATGCTAATGTGTAATAACATTATGTCGTTGGTCTATGGAGTATCGTTTGAGTGATATTTGTGTGCATGCTGGGGTTCTCATTTTATCTTATTAATTTTTTACTAACACATTTTATATTGGACACATAAAGAGATAAAATCGTCATGTTGCAAAGTAAATATTGCAATCATTGTTCAGATACAATTCCGTGCATCACGTTTACGAGATTCATAATAAATACACTATTCGGCATACACTATACATAGCGCAGCAATGTAAAACACGGAAAGAAAAGTAACGAATTCAATGAACGATACATGGGTATTGTAAGAAAACTTGTCACTCTTATACGTTTTGATATTTGTTATACAATATGATATTGGCACACAGGCTATGATCAGTTCATGCAATATGCAAGAAGCTGTGGTATCTCTTTGGGATTGGGACGCAAATGTCCCAGGGGTACTGTATGATGATTTCCTTGGCAGGTAGTAATATTATGATTTGTGAATGACGCAACGTTTGCGTGTGCACCACTAACAAAAATGTATAGACTCAGATTTGGATGTTATATCTTAAGCATGTGATTCTGTACGTTCGTTAACACTTGTCTCTCTAGTATAGTGTATGTTATCTATATAAATTATTAAGTAAATAATCTCTTTTGTCTATCACTATTTTCAAAGATTTATCTCACTAATGCTGCAAGTATTATAGCTTGTTAAACGCGCGTTGCACGAATATTTTCTATTTGTTATACCGTATAGTAAATTCTTTATCATTCTTTTAAAATAAGGTATATGTACAATTCCAGAGTCGTATTACTTTTCGTCTTTCTTTAAAATCTTTTCTGTACTCCCTAATTTTTAGTGTATTGATTAATAGTCTGCGTAGATTTTATTAATCTGTTGTTGAATAATTAACTGAAACAGTTTGTTGGTTTTCACCTTTTTTTGTAACAAAAGAATATCGTATGATTAACGGTTTGGTCTTTTTTTGTCAGTCAATTAATCAGAGTGATTAGGTGACTTTGTTTAATAAGAAATGCAACTAAAATAGACTGTGTGGTGACAGTTTATAGTGGAAGAGGGCTTGGGAGCTTACAACACGGTGGTTGCCCAGCTCTTTGACAAAGACAACGCTGCTCAAGACGATCCACTTGGCAGGTATTCCTGAATGTAGCAAATACACAGACCTCAGATCGGATTAATAATGCATTTTAAGAGACTTGTACAGAATGTCAATTATGCGGATACTCTGCCGTTATTAGATTATGCTTGAAAGGCTGCATTTTTCTTATTATATGAGTTACCTCTGAAATGCCGCAGCGCATTTAAAGTATTTGAAACGTAAGCATTAATCACATATATGTGATGTGCATGCCGTTTACTCAAACTCGGGTAATGTGATACACGAAAAATATTATGGAACTGTCGTGCCACTCGCAATTCGGAATTAAAGATAATTCCGAATCCATGTCACCACATTACTCTCTCTTTCTCTCGTTATATATCAAGCACACACTGAGAAGTCTATTTTATTTACGCAATAAAGTAACGCTGTGGAATGTTGCATGCCCAGTTTTATAAACGTATATTTACCTAACGCGCAATGATGTTTTCGCATCATTACTCGACGATAAAATCACAAGTGCATAACAAAAATAATATACAGCATGAAAGCTTCCCAGATGAAAATTGTATCACAGATCTTGCATTCGAGTCACAAAGGTATTTTGTATGTAAATTTAATAATCATACTGCTATCATCATCATTGCCAAGTACACATCTAAACTTTGCTGAAATAATTATTTATCCTTAAAAACCGATTGAGAACTCGTTATATGTAATTTCAAATCTTTGAAAAGATCCATCTTTATTTTGTATTGCGACAGGGCCACCATCGAAGTTAATCAAGTGAAGAAAAAGGGCGTGATCGATACAGTAAGTACGGAATTTATCTTATACAATCTTGTTCCTGTTACTAATCGATCCTATTTTACAGTGGGTCTCGCTGGAGCAAGCGAAACACGGCATGGTTCATTTGCGATTATCGTGGCTGCAATTTTCTAAAGACCCTGCCGATTTAAGAGCTGTAAGTAGGAAAAACGCTCTCGTATATCTTTATGAAGGCTTGTCCGTTTTTTACATTAATAACTCTTGCACAGGCTCTGATAGAAACTCAGGAACTTAGAGTTACATCGATGAGCACGGCCGTTCTTATACTTTATGTCGATTCTGCGAAAAATTTGCCGGTACGTACGTACGTCGCGATGAGAGAGAAGCGCGAGAGTTAGCTAATAAAATTTCTAACACCCGTAGTGCATTCGAGGAAATAAACAGCCCGACGTTTACCTGGAAGCGAGCGTGGGTGGAAAGAAAGAGAGAACAGCCACTGTACCACGCTCTTGTGATCCTGTATGGGAACGAGGATTCACCTTTTTAGTTAGCAACCCCGAAACTGGAATTTTGCACATAAAGGTTTCCTGCAAATTCTTTCAGCTAGCACGAGAGACACAAGCTTTAACGTTGTTTAATAAATAACCGCGCGTTTTCTCTTCAGATTATAGATGAGAAAACTGCCATGACAGTCGGGGAAATGAGCTATAATATTTCCCTGCTTTTGGAAAAGAATAATCTCGCGTTGACGCAACAACCGTACGACTTGCAGAAGGCCGAGGCGGACAGCAAGCTCGTCATGTCGATGTCGTTAAATGTAAATAACTGAGAATGTGATAAATAGAGTTAAATCAGGACCATTATAATGGACATTTTATATTCACGCAATCTAATGAGGAAACTGGATGTGCCAGCAGGTATAAAAGCAATCTGTCTTTACAGATCCTGAAGTATGAACAGCCCGAACCCACCTCTGAGGAAGATGAAGATAATCACGACATCAATGAATTGAATAAACGAATCGAACGTCAGGAGTCTACCATTAGTAACGTGTTATCTTCGAGTGGTGAGTGGAATCGTGTTAATATCGCTGGAAATCTCTCACTTTTTTGACTCGAGCAGAGCGTCTTGCTTATAAAAGCATTTTCCTAAATTCTTGGCAAACAGACACGAAGCTTTACTATGCTTCTATATTTTCTTACAGTGCCATCGAGTCCTCTTAAAAAACAGCCGTCGAAAGAATCGGTCAACAGTCAACCTCGCAACGCTGGATCCGCCGCGGCGCTTTTGCCCGAGGAACCAGCAGCGGTGGAGGACGAATTAATCATCAGCACCAGCGCTCCGTCTTCCTTCACCGGAAGCCCCCAGCTTATCCATAGAAATCCGAGCATCACGTCTTCCGCGGGCGAAGCGAAATTAGGGAGGATACAACTGACTATACGTTACAGTATGCAAAGGCAGAAGCTTACAGTTTTCGTTCACAAAGTTGCGTAAGTTAATCTCGCTTAGTCGAGGCACGACATCTCGTATTCGTCACAGTTAGCTTTGTATCATATGTTATATTGCAGTAATCTGCCGCTTCCCCAAAATGATCCGCATAACATACCGGATCCATACGTGAAGCTCTACATTTTGCCGGACAGGCATAAAGAATCGAAGCGCAAAACCGCTGTGGTGAAGGACAACTGCAACCCGACGTTCGACGAGCAGTTCGAGTACGTGGTCTCGCAGGGAGATTTGAACACGCGCGTGTTAGAAGTGTCTGTATGCACGCAAAAGGGCTGGCTGTCCACCGGGAGCAACGTGATGGGACAGATTCACTTGAAGTTGAACGAGATCAACATCTCGAAGACAGTCACCAGCTGGTACGACTTACAACCGGAGATTAAAGACTAGAAGAAGAGGAAAAGTAAGTGGGGATTCGACCGTTTGTGCGTCTGCCTAACGAAGCAACCGCTTAAATTCCCACTTAATAACTTGTACAAACAATGAAAGTCTCAGCTGTTACGATTATCTCTATATTACGTTGCTCGTTATTGTTGAATTGATGATTTATTAAAGTTACTATGCGGTGCTACGCGAGGACGCGAGACGTCTTGCGAGGAAACGAAAGATATTATTTAATGCGATTTTCGTACTTACGCCGTATAATGGCATGAAATGATCTGATATATTTATAATGTTGCCGCAACCACAAAGCACAGGCGGATTAGTCTAGTAATTTGAAATTCCCAATAATCTGTATTTGTTTTAAAATATTTTAAGACGATAGACGCGCGCGCGACAAGATCGGATCTCGTTTTATCCCGCGTTTGAAAGTGTGTCTAGAACAGTTAAACGCTGGACGTTTAATTGAAGAATACATTTGGCATGCGATGCGTGTTACGTCCGCGAATTGTGAGAGTGAGTATTCGTGGCTCGTGAGAATGTAAGAAAATTGAAAATATCTCGTACCCCAACGCCGATCCGCGTCTGGCATTAAATTTATTTTGTACTTTACTTACTATGTTTTGTGCGACGATTGAGTTGCGGCACAAGACGCGCACTATGTGCAGACACTACTACCGAATGATCTGAATAATGCAGTATATAACACGATTAATTTATATGCTTACGAAAGCTAGTTATGTAAGATGCCGTTTTCGCAATATTGTGTTCCACGACTTTTCCTGTACTATGTTCCAACTACTTTGTTTTGATACTAATACTACAGTTAAATAATGCATTTACCAGCTGCACAAGCAATTAAATGGGTAATTATACTAATATTTGAAATAATTCGTATTTTATAAGACACACATTGGTATACACATTATACATCGGTATAGTTTTAAGATGGCACTCTTGAAATCAAATTATTATATACGCTTTATATTTGTATTGGAGATTTTGCTACATTATACAATATATATGTACACACGTGAATATATCTATGTATCTATATTCTGTGACGCACGACTCTGTCAATACTGTCACAAATTGTTGAGAACAATAAATATTATGTGCATTGTCACCGCTCGTTACTTCGTGGCTACGTTAAAATAATAAATTCCGGTTTGCATTTAATTTTTAAAAACGATGTATCTGTTCCCGTAAAAATGTATTAGGAATTTATCAGGAATTGTATAAATTGATTTGTTGCTCTCTCGTCCCCAAAGTACATCGGTAATTAGATAAGAAGACGCTTCTACCTCTTCCGTAAAAATCCCCGTGCGTTCTCTCCCCGCGTATTACCGTATAGATCCAACGATCACCAAGGAAACTCAACGATGTAACGTGAACATGGCACTCCTTATCAGTAACATTCTCGCAGTACCAAGTTTTTGTATCAATCGTGCGTCCTCTCTGCGCCGTTCGTAATGAATTTGTAACTCGAGCGAGAATTTAACTGCGAATTGATAGAATTTTTATCAGTATGCAACGGGCACCGACGTTACCTTGCCTCCCGGGCTTTAGCGTCGATAGAAACGTGAGTAATCTCATATTTGTAACACATGGTTACGATAAGATTGCGCGTCGTTACTAATATTAGCATCTGATAAAATATATTTCACTAACTGTAAAATATAGGCGCAATATGAAATATTAATGCGCGCAAAGAGAAAGATTTACATTTAATATATCTGGCAGCTTGGTAGAACGAGATTTCACAAGAGCCAACATTTCGACAAGATACACGATGGAGTTTATTATTTAGTCGAGAAAGCGGATACGAGAGCATACAGCCGTTATTCAACCCTCTACCCCCGAGGGGAGGAGCCAGAGATCCCACCATGGCTTGCATACGATGGCCAAGTATGATTGACAGTAAATGCGCCTCATTAAAATGAAATTTTACATAATACTCTTTATACTTTATATAATAATTATAATAAGACCTCTTAAGGAATTCTTTTACACGTTATATAATAATTCTAATGAAACGAAATAGATGAATTCCTTATTTTGTTCAAATGCTAAAGTGACTCTAATCAATGTTATTTGTTCTAATTGCGATTTTTAGAGACTCATGTTCAAAGCGTTTTTCCAAGAGACCGTGCAAGAGAAGTGGAAGACAGCCTTCCACGTTCGCGTGGTGAACATCAGCTTCTTCCTAGAGGACGGAACGATGAAAATCGTAGAGCCGTCCGTGGACAATAGTGGTCTTGAGCAAGGTTCAACGGTGCATTTCCTTTTCGTAATTCACTCGCGGCAGGACTACATTAAGCTCTTTACTTTTGCATTTTGTTACACTTTTTATCTTAGTGGAAAACTCGGAGCAGAAATAGAAAATGTTTTCAATTGTTATCTCGATGTAAACTGACACGTACTACATTGCTGTCTAATTTTCGATACAAAGGTGTTTTGGTCAGACGCCAAAGGATACCGATTCCCGATCCAGTGAAGTACAGATATTACGATGTGCTCGACCTGAATATCGGAAAGGAGCCCGAGATATACGGGCGAGTGTACAAAATCGTGGATTGCGACAAGTTCACGAGACACTTCCTCAACCGCATGGGAATACCAGTGCCCGACCCGATTGATATACCAAAGGATCCGTATCGCGAAGTTCGAGAAGTCGTAAGTGCAGAGTAATCGTGCCAGCCTAGCAACATTTTTATCAAACGCCTACTGCGGGTACCCTTAAAATCTGATCATACGAAATTTGTATTATCGCTTAATATGGCAGGAGACATTTCCAAAGAAGCCTAATCGCACGGTGGATACTCTCGGGAACTTTTTAAAGTACGACAGGCAGGTGCTCCGATTTTATGGATACTGGGACGACACCGAGAGCCCTCACGGTGTCGTTCACGATCTCGAGCTGCATTATTATCTCTCTGATAACACGATAGAAATCAAGGAAAACGTACCGCCGAACGCTGGCCGGGACTCCGGACCGATGCTCGTCAAAAGGATGAAGATACCGAAGGTACAATACGACCAGTGTGAAAATTTAATCGCCGCTCCAATAAATTCATCGCGCATCATTGAATTGAAATTAATTTTCCAGTTTTATATCGGCTTGCAGCCGATCGGCGCGGAACATCGCTTCACGGTTCTAAATGTATTAGGCGAGAGTGCGAGGCAGAGCTATTACATGGTGGATTCTCTGGGCACCGGCGACATTTCCACCGATTATTACAAGGACAATGAGTTGGGCATCGGAGCGGAGATCAATGTTTTCGGTAGAAGAATCGTCGTCACGGACATGGACGCTTTTACCAAGGAATATTATCGGTATAATACTGTCTAAAATTTTTGGCATGAATATTGGAGTGACTACTTACTGAAATATTTACCGGATATTTACCGAAAATAGAATCACCAAGTGAAATATTCATTCTATTTCACTTTCAATGGTTCGATTTTCACTTGAAAAACTTTAGGGAGTAACAAGGGATTGGTCACTGAGGTAATCTCTGTACAAGGGCTAGGCAATTCAGCGGCAATCCAAATATTTGGGGTAATTTTAAATATTCTAAGGTAATCTTGTGTAATATGAGATAGTATTGGATTATCTGGAGTAATTTGAGGTAATATTAGGTAATCTTGAGTAATCTGAGGTAATTTAAGGGTAATTTTTGTACACTATAACCGCTAGTGACCAACCCCTCGGGGAGTAACATGAGATTTCGTATCCTTATCGAGAGATGGCTTGAGCTAGATATTTCTCAAATAATCTTTAGAACTAAGTACGGCTTGGACGACTTTGCGCCTCTGAGGAGGCCTCGAAAAGGCGACGAGATGTACCAGAAGATCGATAGATACATACCGCCCTACAACGGTTTTGGATCTTACGAGGACTCTCTGGGGAACTGTTTTACAGTGATGCCGAAACCGCCCAAGACAGACTTCATCAAGTTTCTGTACCACGACAAGTGAGTAGCAGCGTACTTAAAAACTACCTGCCTTTGATATTCTATTATCTCTATTCGTTTCTTCCTTGCTGCTGTGTTTCAGGCAGGGCTTTAATAGCCACGTCTTAAGATTTCGGGCGAAAATAATATCGAAAGTTCCAGAAAACGAAGAAAGACAATTCATTATAAGAGTATTTCTCATGGACGATACCATATCAATTTTCGAATTGGCGAAACGAAACTCAGGTGTGTGTGGGAAGCTTAAAATACTGTATTTATACCTAAAGCCTAATCTACAATGTGCTCTCTGCGTCTAGAAACAATTCTATTTTGTAGTCAATAAATACGTTTAAAAAATTTGTGCAAGTTGATCAATTGTACATTATACATTGTATAGTCGTACACTGTCGATCAATTTTTTAATTTGATTGTTTATATAAAATAGACTGTTTCTAAATGCAGAAAGCACATTGTAGATTAGGATTAAAAGATTGATTCCAAATGTGTCCCAAAAAAATTATAGCCGTATTTTAGTTTTATAAATGAATAAGAGATTAGTTATATCAGGCTGTTACAGTGATACATGTAAAGTGTAAATATTCCGTAGTACATTAGGATCAAATAAGGAAATCGGAAAAAAAGAGATGTTAGAATGATATTAGAACGGGGAAATGAAATCAGGCTTTCAGAGATCCCTGTTCCAAAAACGGATGCAGATAATGCTGCCTGGTCAGGATATTTTCACGAGCAAGAAACCGGAATACTACAAATCACACGATTTTTACGTGGGAGCGCGCTTAAACCTGCACGACTTTCATTTCGAAATTACATCCGCGGACGTTTATGCCCTGCGCTACATGGAGCTACATTGCGACAAGGTGCGTGAAAACGTTTCTACGTTTCGACCGACCGACAAATTAATTATAGCCGATTCGTAAAAAGTCCGTTCGCGAATGAAATTACGGTTCTCGAGGTGCTCGACTCGTTTGCACGCGCGCAAAGGTTTTTACTGAGGAAGGAATAATTTCTCTTTGCAGTTTCCCAAAGCGAACAAGAACCTGATAATGGAGAAACTCGGAGAGAACTTGCAGCCGGTTTACAAAGAATTCGTTCAACTGTACGCCCCGCCTGGAGACGCGATGGACGAGGCTCGAATTTTAGAATACGAGAAGCTCAGGTACGTGAAAAATCACTTGTGTCCTCCCATCCGCGACAGCTTCGCGTTTCCCACATTTCAAAATTACATTTTCAGGGAGGCGTTACAGCGCTACATGAGGGACAAGATAACGGAACACGAGATGATCACGATTGCTCGATACTATTCGTCCCGCGAGAAGATCGAACATCGATCGAGGGAATACGTGAGGTGCGTGCGAATCCTAGTCTCTCGGTCCTGGCGAAAATAAAAGTCAAGACTCGCCAGTTCCTTGTGTCGTCATTTCCCTCGACTTTAGCTTAATTCACTCCCCAGTGAGAACACTAACGTCGAATCAACGTCGAAATGACACCGCGTCCCAACCGTCAGTTTTCGAAAATTTTCGATTCGACGTTAGTGTTCTCACTGGGTCTTCGTCTCTTTCTGTTCCCTTAGAAAGAGACAAAGAGTGAATTAAGCTTAGGCTAATAAGAGACGTTGGTGGAACCCGGGCCTTCGATTTTTAAACATCAAGATACCAAAGATCTCTGTGTTAAGAGATGAGACGTTCGAGAGGAGCGATCGAGGAAGCGCTGGTAACTAACGAAGAATTGTCGATTGCCCTTAGATGCCTGCTGCATACGGAGCTACACCGACTTCTGTGGCACGATCTCGATCGCCTGAAGGAGACCCTGCACCACTGGGACGAGGACAGAACGGGATTCCTGCCGCGGGAATCCCTGTACACGATCCTGCGCGGCTGCAGGATTCCCGTCGACGTCGAACTGCTGAATTCCATGCTGGATCAGTAAGCTCGGACATAATTTGCGACTCGATCGATCGTAGGCTTTTGTTTTTTTATTGTCGTTAAAACGCTATTACGATTCTTGCAAGCTTGCGCAAGGCTGACGACGGCAGAATCGACTACGAAGACCTGCTGCGGTTCGTGAATGTAAAAATCGAGCCCCTGCCGCCAGCCGCGCCCGTGAACGTGAAGGTACATTCGTCTATCGTTATATTTCCGCGCGAAAAAATGTTAAGCAACAAATCTAATTGAAGAGAATCTGTTTCAATTCACTGCGATACTGAACCATTTAATGACTGCGTTAAAGTAACATTTATTAAATTTCCAATCTCCTTATTTTATTTTAATATATTACGCAATATTTACGAGTGATGCATTTGTTTCATTAATAATGTTATCAAACTGATGAAACTGTTTTCAATCAGCTGTCGAAATAATTTTCCACATAATTTCCCAGTGAGAAATTAATCGTCGATTCGAATCATTTCCGGGTTTTCTCGACTTCATTCTTCTATTTTATATTATTGCCTTCTTTCATTAAGTTTATTCGCTACATTTTTCCAAGGGATTCTCCGGAGATTTCCTCGGGGATCCCGTAAACGCTGGCGAAGCGTTTACTTTTTAAAGAGAGAGATTTCGAAAAATTCGGATAAAGGGAGAAAATTACGGAGGGACAAATCTAAACCGGTTGGTTGTTTGCAGACGGCGCTTTGGTGGGCATCCGAGAGAGAGCCGGACTGCGGCGGGGGAATAAATTGGCGCGAGTTCATCAAGGATCTAAACATAATGACGGAGGAGGACGCGGTGGACGCGGTGGAAGCGGCGGAGAACGGCGGCAACGCGGAAGCGGAACCGGGACGCTGAGCGCGCTTGCACGGTCGGGATTTTCGCGCCAAAATGTTTATCCCCAATTACGCCAACAATAATAATATATAACCATCTCCCCTTTCACGCATACATGTATATTTCTCGCACATTTCAATTCTACCGTCCATATTTATCATATAACGGTCTTATCGTTGCACCGACAGCCACCCCGCGTTCGCGCAAGCGTGGATAAAAATCCTGACCTGTCGGCGGGAGATTGAGAAATGGCGGCGTCGGATTGCAGGCCGTCGCGCCGTTGCGCGTATCTCCCAAGTTAATTAAACGTTGCAAGGGAGAAACGGCACAATTGCGCGCCGCAAGTAACAGTTGGGATAAAAAGATGTGTTGCACAAACCTAGTCGGCCGCGACGATGTCCGGCGCTGCTCGGCGAGGAAACGGCTGCGCAGGCCAGCGAGGTTGGGTGGCGCGGTGCGGTGGGAAGAGGCTTCCAGGACCGCTGGAGATTTATGGCTGCCGTGGCTCGACGACGCCCGCGTCGCGGCGCGCACTTTGCGGACGTCGACGGCGATTCCAGCGGCGGAAGCCGCGACGACGATCGCGAGAAACGCGATATTCGAAAGCGATTCGAGCCGCGCGACGCACTTCTCGGGGACTGACCGCGAATACCGCGACTTCGAGCGACGAGCCAATCAGAGGCAGGCGATCGCGCGAGCTGCACTTGGTGAACGCGACTACGCTCTGCGTCCCCTCGCGGGAGGAAGACTGCGAAAAAAAACGAGCTGTGCTGTAGAATCGTTTCGAGCATCTCGACGAGTATTGTGCAATGTTCGAGAAAAGATGGGACATAGCTATCTCTCGTTCTGACAGCGATAGTCAGCTTGCGACAACTCGCTGCGCTCGCGTTCGACATCCGATTAATTAATTAATTATTAGGCCTGGAGGTCAATTCAGTATCTCACGATATAATGAAAATGCTAAAAGTGAGCGGTTGTGTCTCTTTGTGAAAGGGACGGGTAGAATGAGATTAAGCTATTCACTCACTTGATCTTACGAGTACTACGCAGGGAAACGCGCATCAAGTCTCAAGCTTACAGTATTTCTTACGTTTAATCTCGTAATCCACGCGCCTGTCGCGCTTACGAGCAGAGATACCGACTTGGAAGTTCGGCCAGGTCGGCCGGACGCGCGGAGGGGATAGGGTGGGAGGTAACGCTCATCGTTATCTTCTACTGCCTGACGCCGGCAGCGCCGCCGAGCGCCTGGCGCTATCCCCACCGTAGGCCCTCCGCTCGCCCGGCTGCCTGGCGGAGCATCCAAGTCGGCGTCCCTGCTCCCGAGAGTCCCGAGTCCAGCAAGTCCCATCCTGCACGGTCGCGCTGCCTCCGCCGTCTGCGGCGGAGCGCGGAGTGCGCCGCTCTTATATACCCCCAGCCGTCGCCTGGCGCCGACCAATCGGCGCTCGGCGCAGGGGCGCTCCGCGCCCATTGGCTAGTGCCCCCGTGGTGGGGAACTGGGGTATATAAGCGGCATGCAAGGGAGCCGAGCAGCGCTGTTGGGAGCGACCGCCGGCGGGTGACGCTGCGTCACGTCGCACGGGGAACTTGACCGTTACCTCGCCCGAGATCCTTCCTCCAAAATCCAAGTCCCACCTGATTGGTCGATGCGAAACGATTCGATTGGATCGCTGAATATTCGCCGACGAGGTATTACGCTTAACAATGATTATTAAATTAATACTTCCACGCGCGGCGCTGAACAGAGACGCTTCGGGTCGATGCGCATTTTCCAACTGTTCCGCGGCATATCTTGTGCGTTATCGGAGTAGCTTCGTTATCAATTATAATTACTTTGGCGATGTAATGTCTATATGTACGCGCGCGCGCGGAACTTGTAGGCTGCAATCTGGGCGACTTTCAGTCCTGATTCGTGTAGAAAGACATCGTATTCAATCGGTCGGTTGCATCGAGTCGCGAAAAAGGAAAGAGTGGCCGAGTAACTGGCAACGTTTAATTGAAATATTTGGAAATTATCGATCACTATACTGAAACGCGTTGCCTCTCCAGCGGGAAATGACTCGTCGATCGATGTCGAATCGACAATCATTTCTCTTGGGCGCCGCATACTGTTCGGTGAGAGTTTCGTGGAAAAATGAGATTCTAACGCGTACTACGAACACCGAGAGGTTTGCACGAGGGACGCTACGCTTATGCGAAAAACGTAATGAATCGCGTTCTAATCGGGAGTGATTTCAGTCCCCGAGAAGAAAAATTGATATCCACGGCGATTATAGCTGCGAGTTGGCGTAAGCATAAATCTCGCTTTTAGCAGGCGAGGGATTTTTCTCGCGACACGCCCCGCTTCCTCTCCCCCTCCCCCCCCCCTCCGGGGGAGGGGGGAACTGTTGAATTATTCATAGTCGGGCGCGAATTTTCCGCTTTGGAAAGTGAATTCGACACGCTGCGTCGCGATTAGCGCGGAAAGGGGATCGGGAAGGATGAGGTCGTCCGCCAGTTCCAAGCAACGTGTATTTGCAGAGTGTAAATGTAAGTTACATCGAAGTATCGAGCATTCTATGTACACTGCTCTGATCTACGTTCTCGAGGGGGTCGCGACGACGGCGCCGATTTACATCGAGCTCCGCGAGAGTCTCCCTCCCCAGTCGGAGATGACACGTCGACCGACGTCGCAGCGGTGTCGATTTGACGTCGTCTCGACAGGCCATTTCTCGCTGGGCCCGTCGCGGAGGGACGAGCGCGCTCGCTCGCCGTCGTCCGCCGCGACACACGCACACACATCGAATAAATAGCAAGTAGCATGGTATAAATAACTCTTGTACGCACCGCGACACAAGAGAAAAAGGGTGTGAGAGAGAAAGGGAGAAGGAGTCGTACACATCGACGGTAAATAATTTGTCGCCTAAATAATTATCCGCCGCGCGGATCGGCAATTTTCACGCGCGCGCAGAATTGATTAGTTCTTTTGCGCTTAGCGTTCGATTTGCACGCGCGAATTCCTTTCTTCTTCCTCCGCTTCCTCCGGCGGGTCAGGGTCGCGATTGATCCCCCGATCTATCCTCAATTGCACTCGTACGTCTTCACGACCCGCCTGCACGTCTTGCACTTGACGTAGCAGCAGCTGATGTACTTGCAGTCGCATCTCTCCAGGATCTCCTCGGTCCTGGTCACGTGGCCGCGGCCGCAACAAAGGTACTCGCAGCCCTCGTAGCCGGGACTGCTGCCGTTACACTGTCTGCAAAAGGTTTTCCCGTCTCATAAACATGGACCGAGATCTAATTTCTCTCAAGATTTATCTCGAAAATCATGTGATTGTGGGATATGACATTTCGAAGAATTTTATAAAAGTTTTTTGAAATTTTACTATACATTTTGCTAGTGAAATGTATGGTTAAATTTCAAAAAATTCTCATGGAGTTCTTCAAAATGCCATGTTGTCCCACGATTACATAATCTTCAGAGTGAATCGTGAGAAAAATTTTCGTGTAGGCCTGAAACTGGTCAGTTACAACTACAATTTTCTTTCAAAAAATAGAATGACTGTGGTTGGCCAGGCCTTAATTGCGATCGTACCATTAAATCAGACACGGATGTTATTAAGGGTACCGCTTATATTGTCACGACTAAGAAATATCGATACAACAGCCGAGTATAAAATAGTCGGATCTTGACAGAGATGAGCGTGTGGCGTGAGCCGCAGAAGAAACGGCTTGAAAAATATTTGGTGAAATTTTGTTCGAATTGATCTTTGTACAACATAAACGGCAGTTATTGATCCCTTTTATTATCGATACGTTCACTTTATTTCATCGCGATTATACCGGATATTGCGAACGGATCGGATTTCACCCCCGCCATAATTAGACAACGATAGCTTCCTTGTTTCTTTCGGAGATAAAACGCGCGCAATTAGTGCACTCGTGGGAGTGTTGCTCCCCTTCGTGGCTCGTAATAGTCTCCTGAAAATTAACAAGTAACAATCCGCGGGAGGCCACGGCACGGAGGCGGCCGACTGTATTACTCCAGCGGCCTCTCGTCGAGGCTTCTCCTCCGGTTACCTCGTTAAAGCTCCTCGGACTCCATTATTAATCGATTTGCATGACGCCCGCCTCCGACGCCGTGAAGATGACCGCCTTGCGCGATCGAGGCTACCGCGTAAATTACGCGGCGTCAAGAAAAGAGAGAAAGAAATCCCGAGAAGCGTCACGTTGTAACGCGGAACCCGCTGCTCCGCACGCGGAGCACGGCGTGATAAACATTCGCCACACCCACTTTGTATAATTATACGCGGGCTTATAATTACTGGGTTGTAAGCTGTAAACCGGCGAGACGAGTCGGTGGTGGACCAAAGAACCTGGCGCCATATATCAACGCGCGGCGAATGAAATATCGGCGTGTCCGAAACAAATGTCGGATTAGAGCTGGCGATAATCGTCCCTCACGAAATTATCGGATCCCGTTGGAAACGTGTCGTCAATGATTCGTCGAAACGATGTCGATTCGACATCAATTAAACGGCGTCGGTGTTGATTCAACATCAATCGACGAGTTATTTCTCGCTGGGCCGCTTTGCGTTAGCTAGATTTTCGATTTTGAGTGAGATGAAATCGATACGAGATCAATAGGTTGCTCTATCTTGTTCTTTGAAGTCAAATGCAGGATATTCTGCATTTTATTAAATTAGCGTAAAAGATTTTTTCCAAAGGGGCGGCAAAACGTTTACATCAACCTGATATAATCGTCTTTCATCAAAATTGCAATTCGGTTCAAGGTGGATCGAGCCGGATTTAACGCCAAATCTACGAGAATATGAGTCATTATAGTTGCGCTGTAGAAAGAATTATTGTGATCTATTAACATCCAATACATAATCTATTCGGGCATTCTCTTTCGTCTCGTTTCTTGCGATACGAAAACACGCGAGACGCGAACAATGAACATCGGATTTATGGACCGAGCGAGACGAGACAAAAGATCCACCGGAACCGCCACGTGCGTCCGGCACTTCCTGCGCCTTGCGGTCCAGGTTATCATCTCCGGAATGCCGTGGGTGATCTTAATTCACGCGGAGCGAGGCGTGGCTAATCTGAGGACGATGGAGAGCCGTCTCCTTTCCACCGCCGGAAAATCCGTGACGAATGCAATCACCGTGTTACAAAAAGCCGCCCTTCTTCCCGGGGCGGATGCGGCTCGCGCCTTTCTTTGCCGCTCGCGATGAATTAGTGAACGTAAATTCTGTAGCAGAACTGGACGGGATCCAGTATACGATAATCTCTGATTATTTTTCAAAACAATTCACCTACAATCTCTTATTACATTACATAATTTTCTCGTTTGCGCAGGTGAGGAGACAAGGGGAATCGTACTAGCCGACGTGGTACTGCAATTTCTAAGGACCTTATTCTGACGCACAAGGAACATCCACTATTGCAACCTGAGAGCAGAACTGTTTATGGCGCTGCACGATTAGAGGTAAGCAGTATGCTCGACATATTTATTTCATTGCATATCTCAGTAAACACCAACAATTACGTAACATCAGCATTATAACAAGAATATTTGTCAATGTCGCCAGCAGTAATTAACGTCAGTAGTTTTCCAGACCATATCTGGCATTTTTAATAATGCAGAAAATTTATTGTGAAAAATATTACCTCAGCCAGGGTTTGAACCTGGACCTCCCTACACTCTAGGCGGGCATCTCACTAGGGCACTAGCCTCAGTGGTTAAATTGGTGAGACGCCCACCTAGAGTGCAGGGAGGTCCAGATTCAAACCCTGGCTGAGGTAATATTTTTCGCAATAAATTTTCTGTATTATTAAAAATGCCAGATATGGTCAAGAAAACGCTGACGTTATCCATATTATAATTGCTTCAACATGCGTGAGTTATGTTACATTAACATTGTTGAGTAAAAAAATATAATATCGATGTTATGTAACTTGGTATTCACTAGCTGGGATACTATTATCGTACTAGCACAGTTCTCCCTAGGTGGCCTATGACTTCCACCCCAGCGAGGAATTTGTCAATTTGATGTCGATTCGACATTAATCGACGAATTATTTTCTTTTGTGTTTTCGTAATATTAAAATGAAGTTGTTAGCCCCAAACTCCGTGTTCATCGGAGAACCGTTTTTCTCCGCTCCTAGGGTGGTATATGTCGTATATGTGAAATAGCCTCGGCTGCTACTTTCCTCAGAGTACGCGTTTAAATAGAAACCAGCGATGCTCAGTTGATTTGAACTTGATCTTTTATCTATTAAGCACAGTTCTCTCTCTGTGCCACCCTCGTCACAAGTGACAAACGTTAGAAATTTGAAAGGTAAAGGTGCAAATGACAATTCGATATCGAATTCGCGAAGAAATATCCGTCAGAATGTGTTGATCAAAAATCCCGCGACGCAATCGAGAGATCTTGAAGCGCTCTTCGAACGGTAGCGCTAACTCGCGAAACGGCGTATGGCGCAAAAATTAGCGTTAGCACCTCTCGGGCGGCGACGGCGGCGGGAAGAGAAAACGGCAACAGGACCGTGAATGGGTTCTGTCGTAACAGTATTAGCGCGGCGAACAGTCTGTCGAACAGGGCATCGTAAAATACGCGTGTTCATTCGATTTGGAGAACAGGTTCGGGTCGGCTAAGCCGAGGCGTCGTCGGGATGGCGGGATGACGCGGCCCTATCTCTGAGAGACGCCTCCTCTCGTTCTCGCCTCGCGCACGTAATTACCGGTGCGCGCTCGCATAAATAAGCCTGGCTATCTGGCTGCGACGTGGATAACCGGGATCGAAGGAACCGGGAAGAAATTCGTCGCGTATGGCTAGGCATTACGTCGCCTATACGGGACAACAAGAGAGCAACGGAGGATAAGGGAATTTTATTAACCCGATATGGCTCGACACCCCCGGCTAACGTTACGGGAAAAAGATCCACGGGAACGATAGTTTCACGGGGACGTGGTATTCCTTTCTTCTCTCGTTCCTTCTTTCGAGCAGAACCCGAAAAGATTACAAATTAGGAACTAACGTTGTAATTATTATTGTTCGTAAAATTGTCCCTTGATTGAAATTTTTCTGTGAAATGAAACAAATACATTTTAAACGGTTCGTATTTCACGTTCATGAAGAACACTAGAAGCTTTCATCCGTAAAAAGAAGGGCGGGTTTGCATTGCCAAAGCAAAATTGGTTGTCGTGACTGTTTGAGCTAGTTTTTCGTAGATCGTTAGCGACTAGGATTGCTAACGACTTTTGAAAAAAGTGTGCGTTATAAAGTAATATATGGAAAAGATTATTGACGAGACTCTACCTGGAAATAACCGTCGGGACACTTTGATTACGACTGGGAGATGAGTATAAGTGAACTAAAAAGGAAGTCGCGAGTCAGCAATGACCTGGGCGTCTCGTAAAAGCCGGTTATGGCGGTGCTAATGGTTTTTCGTCGCACTTTTACACACCGCGAACCCATAACCAGGACTACAGGCTAGGAATGTGCGTGCGATAAAATCGCCCGAGCTCGCTATTAGCTGGCACATTTTCGCGAAGCGAAACTACGCGCTAATTCCTTAAGAAAAGCCTCGAAATCTACTTCTGGCGGTTTACCAAAGTCAAGGATCAATTTCCGAATAGATTTACTGCCTTCTGCCCCATAAACACATACATTGCGAGTAGAGTAAGAGCTATCGCACACAAAATTGCACAGCTGCATATGCATAGCACAAAAACCGTTTAAACCAATGAGTATTAAGCGTTGAGTCGCCATTGATTTACATACTCATTGGTCTAGACGGTCTTATGCTATGCAGCTATGCAGTTTTGTGTGCGATGGCCCTAAGAATTTACCTATTACGAGAGAAACAACAAAACATCACAAGGATGACCAGTGGTCAGGAGAGGAGGGAGGTTCTCCAGCCCGCGGCTACCGAAAAAAGAAGTCGGCTGGTCCTTGCATCGTGTCTCTCCCTTCACGCCCACCCTTCACACTTTACGAAGCGGCCATACCGCTTTTCTGCCTGTCAAGTTTTTTTTCTCATTGAGAACCGAGAGAAGCCAAGAGAAACATCCTCGCTTCATTAACGCGAAAGCTAAACTCTCCTTTTCAATCGTTCGTTAGCTCAAAGGGCTATCTAGGTGTAGAAATTTGAGGTAAAAGCAATTCCTGTTTTTGACAAGAAGAACGTCAACGTGTATGTACCTTCGCTGCTCATACATCCGGTATATCTTTAACGGTGTAGTTAACGCGATATAATCGACAACGTTCGCTGTCCACAAAAAGTAGACTCGTCACGTTTCTTCGCTCGTTGTTCCTCCGTTAATGGACGCGAGACGCGTGAAGAAAGATCGTTTCGCTCAATAGGAGTTGATAAATACCCCTCTTCGTGCACTGCCGGCCACATTAAAATGCAATTCGAGCTTTTTTACGCGACACTTACTCGACATCGTTATATTGTGAGCTTATATATCGCGCGAGTTTTTAACGAGCCAATGTTAGTTTCCAATTTACAAGTTTTAACGAGTGTTATCTTGAGAACATAGTTCTAAAGAGACTAGCGTTCCTTTTGTTTTCTATGTCGATCAAACTGGATAAATTGAAAAGATATTCGTATTCTTCTCATGTTCAGGCACATCATAGTCGTCATTAAAACATCGTGTGTTTCATACATTTTTTTTATTTAAAACCACAAAGAGATACCCCGAGTCGAGTCCCGGAATGGGCTTCAATTATTTTATTCTGTCTTCATTTGGACCTCGGAGTCAGTTTGAAACTGCAAGGCCCAGATGAGTAAAAAAAATTGAGTTTAACTTCATTCTAACCCTCAAAGAGAATGTAGTAAAATATTTCACCCTCTTTGAGACCTCTTAGACCGAAAAGGATCTACCGAACCTCTGTTGACTACACTCGCATTGGCCTCTTTACTGCTGAAAGAGAAATAGCGACTCTCTTCAGGCCTATCTGTGGTGAAGAATTCAATATATTTTCTCCGACACAAAGACCTTAGTTCGACCTCATTGCTGCCAATTCAAAAATTATACGAGGCTAAACCGAAGCCAAAATAATCGACTCGGGACCTGCGAAGCGTCCATCTTCGTGATACAATTATCTTTACAAGAGATCGGACTAATTTACGTGAAAATTGGGAGAAAATGACGCGTCTCACCTGCCGATCGTGCCGAGGCTACCCCTCTTCTTATCCGGTAGACAGTAATCCGGACTTTTGATCGTGTAGAGTAGATTATCGTGGTGATACAGGGGCGGCAGTCTGCCGCCGGATCTCGGCCTGACCTCGGCCGCGGTGGCGTATCTGCGTAGCAAGCGACTTCCGGCGGCGGATGGTCCCGACGCACCTAGGCCGCGCCAGCAGGTGCGCACGCTGCAGGAACCCGAGACCCCGTGGCACTTGCACTCCAAAGTCAAGGATTGCTCGACCGCCTGTTCGCACGAAGCGTTAATCGCACTTACGTCATATTCCCCTTTCGAAAATCAAGAACGTTAATAGATAATAGAACCTTCTTCCTTCGACTTTATTCTTTTAACCAATATAGGAAAATTAATCAACGACACAACTTGCAAAATCAAATTAGAGAAATTTATTCTTTTACTTCAGGCAAACTCTTGATTTAAAATATTCCTCTCAGGATGTTTACATCGAGATAGAGTTTTACAATAAAACAATATTTCACAAATAGATTTAATATCGCCAGCAGTTTAAAACCAATGATATGTAGTTAAAAGAAACATTAGCCAGTGTAGGTAGTTTTTAAAAGACTAAATATAAAAAAATATTTATAACAGCTAAGTAGCTGAAGTTGAAACCTTCCTCACGTACGTTTAACACTCTTCTTAATCATCGATCGCGGCGTACGTGCCGTAGACACTCACCCTTCGGCCCGCCCTGTTGTTGTGCATATTGACTGCGTGCATGAACTTGGCGGTACCGCTGGTACCGGGCGGCGATGCACCCTGAAGAAATCGCTTCGCCATTCTCGAGGCGGATCTCACGTCGTCCCCGCAGCCGCCCCACTTGAAAGAGTTTCTCGCGGACAGCGTGTCGAAAGAGACGGGCATAGTGGTGAAAGATGAAGGCGAGATAAGCGCGGACGGCGAGGGTGGCTCTCGTCGTGGTGGAGTCGCGCAGGAACAGGCCGCCAAGTTCCCCAAAGCGCACCCTCGCGCGAGTCGCCAAACCGCGGCGGCGGCCGACATCGCGTAGACGAAGGCTTGCTCTCTAGTTCCTACGATAAGTGCGCTCGATTAACACGCGAAAACACAAATGTGAAACAATACAATTCGTAAGGCTCTGACGTGAAATCACAATTCGAAGGAAGGACATAAGAGCCGAGACAGGATGTTAGTCTATAAATGATTTTAACTTTCAAATTTCCACTCTCTAGAAATCAATCAATGAATTAATTGTCACTAAAAACTATAACTGCAAATCAGTGATTCCCTGTCTCCAGTGATAATCCACTGATTAATTTTTAGAGAGCAGGTTCAAACCCTGGCTGAGGTAAATTTTTTGCAATAAATTAAAAAATTAAAATCATTTAGACACTAACATCCTGTCTTGGTTCTTATAGCCTTCATTCCTTCGAATAAGTGTGAAAGTTTCTGTCGCAACTTAAATCGATACACGAGATAGTAAAGTCATATGTCAGACTACTAACACTGCATTTCAAATTACAACGCTAATTATTAAATATTTAAAATAATACTCTTGCATAAATATTTTTATTAATAAAAGCAATTTCCTAAATTGCTTTCACGGCTGTTTAAATTAACAACTTTTCAAAGTTTAAGCCACGCTAATTAAATTGTCACGTGTATCATACTAACTACGTAATAATTATTATTATCCTGATACTTTCAAATTGTAATTTAAATTTAATTAAGTAATTGCACACGAATTACGTTTAATGCATTGTAATTAAAGACCATGCAGTTCTTTTCTCCTTCGATTGAGACGATTGAGGAAAAGCCGATTATCTTCCGAGAACAGAAAATACAATGGCGAACGTTACGTTCGTGGCTGTATGATGTATCTCTCATTGGCGCTTCTCGGTTTTCTCATTAACGAAGGATATCTCGATCTCTCGGGCGCACTTTTCTTTACAATATAATCATCGTGAAACGCGAGCGATTAATCCAAGGGAGGCCGGTCGCGAGAAAGGAGGATGAAGACCGTGGGGAACTGCGGTTTGTTAATGATCGCTAATTGAGGCGCGCCTGCCAGGTCTTCCTATTTACGTCGAATTCCTCAAAGGATATTCGATACGTTTTCCATCGGAACCTTCATCGACCTTTGCACCCCACCGTCGCGCAAAATCACCGATTATAAATCCATTACGAGCAAAGTCAACGGGTATTTTCTTATTTAACAAAAAAAAACGCCTTGACTTTTCAATCAGAGCTGATTCTAAAATTGCAAATCTTTAGGAGAGTTTTTCTTCCTTGTTAGCTTCCTTCGTGGCGCATCTTTAATATCTCTCGAGACGTGGAATAAATTCTTGCAAATTACGTGGATCTCTCTGAAAGTATTACACAGACCTTTTATGCCATTTTCCAATTTTGTCAAGAATTCAATTAGCACGTTGACTGCCCTGATGCAATTAATTTTATTTAACACGTCACCAAAATATGATATTATTTCACTACAAATTATATCATGTACAATATTTCATCATTATAAGCTCTTGATCATGAAAATTCCATTGTAACAAATGCGATGAAAGGATGTGATTTCGCGAACAAACCTGTAAGCAATTCAGGCGTGTAGTCGGGTGCGCGCTCGATGCTGCTACAGTTCCATCTGCGATGTCGAAACGCCTGCTGGCACACCGTCGACGTGTCTCTGGCGGCTTGCACCAAACCGGGCATCAGATCCGGCGTGGCCCTGCATGCCCTCGCCTGCTTTCTCTCCAGCAGACCCGTGCCCTTCGCGCTGGTGCACGCCTCTCTGGTCCACGTATGCGTGTCGCCGGTACGACCCAGGCCGCTAAACACAAAGCGTTCCGTCTAAGTACGCGACTACGCACTCCTTTCAACTTGGGAAGAAACGCGGGATTATCGGTTACTGAAAACTTTATTATCGTGGACCAATTGAAACGCGATGTTCCACGCGTTAGAAAATTTGTTGCTAAAGCGTTAAAAGTGCGGCTAAAATCCAAGTCGAGCCTAAAACTGGTATTTGATATATCAATATGAAATTTGCTTCAATCACAATGTCACAAGCAGTCGAAGATTATATCTTGTACATTTACGAAAAGTCGGCGGCAAATGGTCTCGTAGATGAAAGTCTTTGGAGCGAATGGTCCCGTTTCTCCCCGCCTTCAACATTCCGAAACGAAACACGCGACCGTGGAATTTGGGGTGGAACACAAAGTACGTACAACTCTGTCGGACGATCGGGCCGAAGGGCCGACAGACGTGAGCGATCCACCTCTTTCGCTAGACGGTCCCGACGCGGAACCCGCGCCGAGCCGTAAATCAGGGGGTGAATTTCGAAAATTATAGGGCGCGAGGCCTGAAAAGGGCTCGCGTTTAAGTGCCGCGGGTTGAATACTAGCGCGGCTGAAACTCGCAACGCGCGAGAGAGCGCAAGTTGGGGATAATAATTACGGACACCCGAAAGTCGAAATGACCCGTGCACGCGGCCTCGCCGCGTCTAGACGTAACAACCCTGGGAATGGCCGGATCGCCAACCCCGTGTCACGGAGCCTACCCTCGGAATTACCCTATCAAAAGCCCGCGGTTCTCTAATTCGTTATTACCGTCGCCGCCGCCGCCGCCGCTGCCGCCGCAAGCTCGTTCGTTCCCTCCCGATGACATTTCGGGGCTCGTGTTACGACCCGACCCGGGGAATCTAATTTCCGCGTAAACGCTCGCGAGCGTGCACTCGCGTTGCTTTACGACCCATTGTGAAATCGCGCTGCCTCGCGCAAGACCCGCAGCGCGATGGTTTCAACCCCTTCCGGGTCCTTATCGACAGGCCTACCTTTCTCCCCCGTTATTTGCAAACCTTGCGTCTTGATTATTCTCAGACCTGCGTTACTCTGGTCTGTATATTAAATAACACCGAATTCACACGATCCTCTAAAATAAATAGATATATTTTCGCGATGCTCGGCGCCGCTCTAAAATAATACATCTCGACAAAGCAGAGAGGAAAAGAATACATAAGAGTGGCAGTAAAAGATTACATCCCTTTACGAGGATAATGTGCGCGCATTCTTCGCACGCACGGCTCGTTAAAGCTGCGCGCAAGGGGCGCAAAGCTTTGCAACTTGCCGAGCTTTTTCGTCCGCAAAAAGAAGAAACGAAAAAGCGGAAACATTCCTCCGAGCGACCTAGGAATTTCCATGGCGCTCGCATCTCTACGAGCCATAAATATCCGATCCAAATTATCAGCTCATTAAGGCGATATTCGCGATGATCACTTTGGCAGTCCGACTAACGAGGAACCCCAGTTCGCGCGCATAATTCGCTGGCAAAATAATAAATGTAGCGCGCCGTGTATCGTACCACGAAGATCGATTACCGCCTTGATGTCTTAATTGACCGGCCGACTGCGAAATAATAATTAAAGTCATCTCAAACAAATACGACCACCAACGTGGATGATCCTGTCTTAAATTTTTCCCGACGATTCGTGTTAAGCACTCGTAGCGAAAGGCAGAGTATTCGTTCTTCAACGTCAATTTATTTTATCTTTCCCGGGTGAATAAACACGTACACTGAGAGCAGAATTTGCTTTCACTGTAATAATTAACTGATAATATTATGATAATTGTAGTGGGAGTCTAATAGTAAGCAGCGGAGTAAGAGATAGTCCGCTTGTCGAAAATTAGAAAGCGTAACCGGGCGTTTTCGTCGCGTTACACTTCAATTATAATCTTACACGCGCTTTAAGCAATATCCCTTAAGCAGCACAAGAAATGGAGTTCAATCATTTTGAGTAATATGTTGAGAAAATAAATTAAGGTTTTGTTTAGTACTTAAGATAACTGTCGATAACTCTTCGACCTCAATTATCACGTGCTTGAGCTATCGGTCCTGCGGGCAATTCGAAGCTTAACAAGGTGGATCGTTCAGCACCCGGAAAGACAGTTGAACGCGAGATATTTAATGAACGATCGGTGAGTACGACAGCCACTTGCAAACGGGCAGGCAGGGCCCGGCAGAACGCGTGACAGGCCACTTATGCGGCTAGATACGATTTTAAGTTGCGTTATGCATCACTCTGGCCCGCAGCTTTGCGCGCAAAGTAATTTACGAGCCGCTCTCTAAAGACGAATGCGCGACTATTTACTATCGCGCGTCAGATAATTAATTATCAGCCGCAGCGCGTAGAGCGTCAGGCCAATCACGATGATCCGAAGCGATAATCGCGCAGCTTGCTTCCAATGAATTTCTAAGATTGTACCACATACGTCACCCAACGTTATTAAAATATTAATAAAAGTTCGTCCGCGACGAAGAACTTGCTCGAGCGTGTTTTTTACCGCAGAATTAATCGGCTACTGTGTAGCGTAAAATTTCGCGATGTTAAATCGGTCGTTTGTCCGATTAAGTAAGATGATAATGCACTGACAATGAGCAAGACGTGAATAATTTATCTAATCGTAAGATAGATAATCTTGGGGCAGTAACATGAAACTCGTTACAAAGATCTCATAGGAATGTAAAATGCGACGGCAGTGGAAGCGAACAACTTGATTTACGGAGTGCCTTGTTACGTGATATAATTGCCCATTGTAGCGCAGCTAATAATTTACGAAATACAATGAGTATCGCGCGGCCGGCTCACGACTAGCTGATCCTTCGCCGTTTCGCGATCGCATTAATCACTATCCTCGTCATGGACAACCCTAACGTTTTCCTCTCGCTTCTTTTGACAATGGTTCCATCTAAACGCAGTACAGATTAATACACTCTCTAAAAATCAATTAGTGAATTATCACAATTTCAGTGGTATACTTATAACTGCAAATCAGTGGCTATTCACTGTTTCAAGTGATAATTCACTAATTGATTTTTAGAGAGCAGCATAGCTAAATAGATTTTTTCGTTATAGCTTCGGCTACTTGTTTAATTACTGATTGATGCTTGTCCTTATTTTCTGTAATCAGAAACTGACGAGAGATTCTGTCGGGAAGGTAACGATTCATGAGCAATTCTATTTTATATTTTAAATACTTGCTCATAAATATGTCCTTCAAATGGCTTAAATCCTCTTCTTTTAACCACTTTCTCGTCCATTATTTGAGTCAGGATACCACACAGCAATTACAAACACTACTCGAAACGTGATGAAACAAGTGTTACATTGACACGTACCGAAACGCATATCGAAAGTTCCATCACTAAAGTTGTTGCGAATTAAGAATACATTCTTAATTTAAGAAGATGTTCCAAAAAACATGACGTTAAGAAGGAAATATTCTTCCTTATTAAGTAAATCTATTAAGAGGATTTGTAAAGTATGTATTTTAAGAATACAATTTTTTCGGTGTACGAAATAATTCCTTCGATGTCAAACGCGCATCGGATTCTTGTAACGTAAAGCGAGTAAGATACGAGACGATTTTCCATTTCGATCCTCCACGATCTTCGGACGGTCGCTATTGACCAGAAAAATAATGACGTTTTTTACGAATTTGATATCTACACCAGTTGACGG
Source organism: Vollenhovia emeryi (assembly GCF_000949405.1). Lineage (NCBI taxonomy): Eukaryota > Metazoa > Arthropoda > Insecta > Hymenoptera > Formicidae > Vollenhovia > Vollenhovia emeryi. Next base: position 895,464 of record NW_011967243.1, on the reverse strand, counting down.
TCTTATTTTACGTGTTTCCACGAGGATCGCGGCTCGCGCGACGGAAGTTCACGGACGTTCACGGTGGGACATTCTTATGAAAATAAGAATGTTGCACGACGCGGTATCTTCGTTGAAAAAGAAGAAGAAAAGGTTTTGAAACGGTTCCATCGACCGGCTGCACTTTCGAAATTCGTTTTGACTGGTGGAATCGTAAAGCGTAGTTTTTACGAGACCGATAATAAGCGGGCGCCTACGAGTTTCTCCATTCGGAGGAGGCTGAAAGAGAAGCTGTTCAGGAGCGTATCCAGGATGATGAGAAAGGAAGTGAAATTGGCTCGGCCACCCTGAACGAGCATTCGAGCGCAACGAATCCGTGTACGCGTATGTTAATCGTTTACTCTACGGTAATACTCGTTAAAACGCCGTTATTCCAAGGAAAGCACGAGGGTAATGTCGTATCTCAATCGGCAGATGGAAAGATAATGCCACGAAGGTGGACACATCTCGATTTTCCGCCCTACTACATCAGTCGTATTCCAATACTTTTTATAATATTTTACTCTTAATAAATCACGCAGCGTCGCGCTTCATTGATTGATCCTACTTGTTTTCGCAATTAGCGTCAATTTGTTTGTAATCTCTTTGACGTCGGTGTCCCGAGTGACAAATTAACGAGACGCGCGGTTAAGATCTCGCGTCCCACGCCGATACAATCCGCCGCTGCTCTAACTCGCGTCTCGCGTTAAGAATGCGTGATTTACGAGCGATGCATTGTAGAGATCGCTCCGTCATGAATGATCTTATAAATAGCGACTCGCGTGTGATTCAGCGCGACCCTGCGGGCGCTTGTCGAGGGCTGCGCGTAAATTATTATAAATCGATCCTTGGCCTCGATCCTGGCGAAGAAATTCTCGATCGTGATTCCGCTGAAAGAGCCGCGGATTGCCCCGCGACGGAATGCTCTTCGTGACGTCGTCTCGAAGCTATGAGCAACGATCTTCGATCTTTCAAATGATGATTAATGAATCCCATTAAGACGGCCGAGCGGAGTAGATCATCACTTCACTTTTAATCGTGAAAAGATTAGAAAATCGTCTCGGGAATACGGAATGTTTTCTGCTATGTAAGAAGGGGTGGTGTTCGTTTGTCTTTATATCTCTGAAACTTCGTCCGGGCTTGTTTAGTCTTCGGCCTGAAAAATTATCGGTGTCCCCGTTTTCGAAATACGCAATCGTTTCTCTTCGTTTAAACCCCACCGTTTCCGGATAGAGCGGCAAGCGTCCGGGCGGCACTCCTTAATGCAGAAAGATCATCGTCCGACTCTTGCCGGACGCTCCCTAAGACAACGGGATCGATGGCCGCTCGAGCCACAAAGGAAAAGCAGCGAGATTTCGGATCACCCTTCGAAATTATCCGTCAATGTCGGCCGCAATAATTATAAACAAGAGAATCGCGAGGAGGTCTCTCACTCCTCGGTCGGGTTCTTGGAAAGCGTCGTTTATAAATCACGATTTCGCGGGCAACCCCTAATCTTCCACCCCCCCCTGCCCCCTCGGCTATCCTCGTGCCACTCCCCGATCATCTTCCTTTCGTACTGCCCCTCCATCCCTTAGCGCCGTATTCCCCCGTATTTTGGTTTTGCACGCAAAACCACCATCACTCCGCCATTCATCATCCAATGCCGCTCAAACCTTCTCTCTGTTTCCGCTTTTCCCACTTCCAACAACCCCCTTTCGTCCTCGCCTCGCGCTCTCCTTCTCGCTGATGCGATGAAACTCCCTGCGAAACGCACGACAATTTAAATCGCATATCCAGAAATCGAGGGACCCTTCGGGGAATAGGGTTAACCGACAACTGGCCGCACTGCTTTCAATGTTAACGAGATGTCTTCCGTGCGCAACTCCGGATGAGAGGAACGGTTCCTAGCGCGAGGATGATTGATAGAAATCGCGAAGAGAAATAATTTGCGGGAGACTCTCGTGCGAAATGAAGAAAAGACAAATAACGATATCTCGCGGCAAAACAATCTATAGTGAGCTTTCTCGTTCGTTGCTTTATTATTATTTTATTTATCATTCTTTACGTGTGTGTGTGTGTGTGTGTATGCAACCACTAGATTCAGCAAAAACAGCTGAATCCAGAAACTAGTGGAAGTTTGCCGTAGTTTAAAGTGACGTAATAACATATAATTGAAGAAGAACATTCAGACATCTTCGTGGCAAAACGGCTCGCTGATGAATTCGTTAAAGAAACGTCGTTTCTGCTTTAGGACAAAAAAAATTCGTAAAAAGACCGATACTTCGGCTGCTGATAATTAAAAAGGCTCGCTGGTCGGCAAAATAAGAAGCGCTGCGATAAATTCGCCGCGAGGCGAGGTATCTCTAAAACCGACGCTGTAGTAATCATCCGCTTTTCATTTGCGAAACGTATTGGCCGGGCTAACGAACGTGAAGCATCGTCGTCTATTTATGCAGCCCATAAAGCAGCACCGACGATATCTTTATTCCTCGGGAGTACGAAATTTATGTCGAGCGCGAATCGCCCCTAAATCTCGCCGCGGCCCGATCTCCTCCGTGATCCAAGGAAAATAATGATCGAGATCGAGAATCGGGAGGCCGCGTCCCCGCCCCGCGCGCGCTCCCGAGCGTTTCCTTCGGCCACTAATCTATTTGTTTCTCATTAACGGACCAACATTAATCTTCGAACTCGTTCGGAGCCACCGCGAGCGAATGTGAGAGCGCAAATGGGACTCGTCATCACGAGGGTTCACAGGAGGACCCCTCGGATGTCTCTACCTTGGATGATTGAAGATTGCCCGCAAACAACTGTGTATTTTTTGACTCGCTATTTATAATGCAACGGTTGCAAATCCAACGTTCGTTTGCTCGATTTAATTTCTGCTTGAATAAAGGATTATAAACTCTAAAAGTTAATCGGTGAATTATCGCTGAAAACAGTGAATACTACTGAAAATTGTAGTGATATATTTATAACTGTAAATCAGTGACTATTCACTGTTTTCATCGATAATCCACTGTGATTGACTTTTAGAGACAACATTTTTACGGCTTCTCTACTGTGTGCAAACGTCTTTTTTATTAATATATTATGAAAGTCTATTTACTATTAGAAAAAGTAAAATTATCAAATGCAACTATATGCACTCAAAATCTCGAGTTTAATCCAACAAAGAAGATTAAATCGCGGTAGATGAAAACGTGATCAGAAATCTGGGCAGAAAACGTCTAATGGCGCCAGTGCGACTGCTCTTTTCGCTAAGAAAAAATTCATTAGAGATTATTCTTACGTAATAAGACGAGTTTTCCCCGTTTCGACCGCGCTAATCCGCCTGACATTTCGAAGAATGTCGTGGCCGCGTAGATTCTATCGCGGAGATTTATTATACGAAGAGTAACGCGCGATGCGCCAAAGGCAGGACGGAAGGACTAGTCGAATAACTTTCGCAAAAGAGTGAATTGGAATACTCACAGCCATTTTATACATCTGCCATCTTGGACCAGCAACAACACTAGCAGCAGAAACCAGACCTTAGCACCGCTTCGCTTCTTTATCCGCATCTTTCTTCGTTTCGCATTCTAAAGGATTGACATCGTCGTTCACCGTCCCGGGAATATCGCGAAGACGATTTTCTGCCCGCGCTTTCAAACGCCGCCGATCATCCCTCGATGCAGCGCAACTCGCTTCGTAAAGATTCGAGATCTCTTCAGCGCGTCCATCGTGGCCGTGGTACTGTTAAAAAGTCGCGATACTTTCCCTCTCCCGTGGAGGATAAGCGACGTTCTCGAGGACTGCCTTTAATGCATTTTGAGGAAATTCCCGTTTCATTTATCTTTATATATATATATCCACTCCGAAATGGCAAGTTCTGCATCGACGACGTTACATATTTAGCATTTGATTACCAGCTCAATCAATTTTTCCGAAATAGTTGCGCGACGAAGACGAATTCGCTCTCGGATTAATTAAAAGCAAAACGATCGATATCTCGGGGGGGAACAGCGGACGTTTTGAAGATTCTCCTCAGATCTCTTCTTCGCGCGGTGCTGACGGCTACTCACAAACAGGCGAGTGAGAAAAGGCAGAAGGACCGCATTCGTGGAACAGACGCGTGTAGAGACACCAGGCACCACTCTCGTTAAGATCGACGGAAAACGGTACGCCTCAGGATCCTTCGGGATCTGCGGCGATTTCGGCGAACTTTCCCGTGCACCGTGCGTCCGGCTCGGCGGGGAGTCTGCGTGCTTACAGGTGTCCGTCGGAGCAGTCCCGCAGGATTTGCCAGTCGGTGGTGGTGGTGGAGGTCCTCCTACTACTTCACTTCCTCCTACTTCGCCTCCTACTTGAGCCTCCTCTTTCCTCGATGTACGAGGAGCCCAATGATCGACACCGGGGATGCCGCTTGCCGCCGAATAAGAAGAAAGACCAACGCCGCCGTTAACCCTTTCGCTCTCGCAAGAGAATCGAGTTTTTTTTTCCGTGCAAATGAATAGCGAAAGCTCCCTCTCCATTTTATTTCAAGTTCTTACGAGTAAACTCGTAATTCTCAAAAATTTATTATGCGATGCAATATTGATTACTCGAAGAAAACTATTGCCCAGTAAAATCTTCGTTGAAGAAAAAGTATAATTTTTTATTTTTATTAATCTTTTTAATCTTAATTCATTTGATTAATCTTTATCAATCAAATGAAGGGAATTTGCAAGAAATTCCCGAAAGGGAGACACATAAGTTACAAAGGAAAGAAAATAACGTTTCATTAACCTTTGATTTGTCCAGTCCGAAATGTTATTCGGAAAGAATCTCGTGTAATCCTCTGAGCCAGGGAGGTTTTTTAATTGTCCGCCAACGCGAATTATGTTTACTCCTTAGTCACTAATTAATTCTGTCGACGCACCGCGATTTCCTAGCGTTCGGTTCTACCGAAAATTATACGCCATGAGTAACGAATAATATTCTAAAAAAGAAGGACGAACGGAGGCCGGAGACCACCTTCGCGGGATTGACTTTAACGAGCAGGCGGTATCTTTGTGATCATTTATTTTACTACAAGGCGGAGCCAAAACAATTTATCCCTGCCTTTACCATTTAAAGGCTGGTAAGCGTCGGTGCTATCTCGCTCCGACTTGTTGATCGGATTCGAAGTATCGACCACGTAGACGTGTCCATCAGGGAATTGTCGTTGCAAAAAGGAATCGTCGTATTAAATCTGAATCTTCTCGATTAAACTCAATTATACTTAACGATATTGCACCCAATGGTGCATCTTCAAGATAAAATCTCTTCAATGAATCTTATTTTAAATGCATCGTTTATATAAAAATAAGTAATTTCTTTTATTGTAATATTGACTTACGTCGTAAGTCTACATTGAATAAGTTTGGCATTTCAAAATGACTTTCGGGAAATAATTGTATGTCTCTTTTCTTATATTTTCTTACAATTCTTATAGATAAATTAATACTCAGGTCCATATTTACATAATTTTCTAACATCAACGTGCTTACTTTCTTTCTCTCTTGGTACATTTTCTCTCCTAATATGCACGCGCATTATGTCGATCCACTGCGAATCAACGTCACAATTAGCGCAAAGAAATTTCATCGAGGTATTGTGCGCTTCGATTGGAAGAAGCCGCGAGTCCCCTTCGCCCCTCGCTAATTACCGTGCCAATTTTGTCCACGGTGCCGATCGTTCGTCTTTCTTCCCGTTCTCCTTGGTCGATGCCTCGCTCGGCCCTTCCGTTGCTCCGTTGCCGTCGATAAATAATCCTCCGTCAGACGTTCATTACGTCGTTAAGTTTCGGCCCGGACTTATATCCACCCTCCGTCCCGCACGCGGAACCCAACAAGCGGATTCGCCCGCAGCGGTAACCCTAGAAATATCGTGCGCCGTGTAAAGAGCCCATGCCGATCGCGAACGAGCCAATCAATAGAGGATATCGGCATTAGTGCGGCTGAAGAGCCACTACTTGAAAATTATTTGGTCTTCGATAGATAAAAATGATAGAAATTTAAGTTCGCATTTCAGATGATTAAGGGAGCAAATCGCTCGCCGAGATAAAGAGAAAAGATTCTAGTACAAGAAGCAATTAAATTTTTTTATTAACTGATTGTCAAACGTACGGCTGCCTCTTATTGTCTCTTTTGCGGAGGAAACCAGGTTCCTAATAATTATATAATTAAAATATACTATACAGCTTCCCTTTATTTTCGCGCAACTGACTCCACCAACTGCATAAGACGTCGCGATCTAAATGTCTGCATTACTCTAACTGTAAAATCAGATAGCAGATGCCAACGTTCCTCGGTTGCTCGCGGTAAGGATAACTGGTAAGATCGAATGACAGGCGTTAAGTCGCACTTTCGCGAGCCTCGGAAATGTGTAGCGCGCAAATGCATCAAGCAATTACCGCGGCAATGTTGCAAAGGTATTCCGAGAAACGGCGTGTTTCTTGCCGCGGGCGATCCTCGCGAGTAGGCGGAATAACTTCACAGAACAAAAGTAGAAATATCTCTGTTTGCACCACTCGGCTCGCGGGATGAATGGCAGCATTAACTTATATAAGTACTCGCGGCTTGCGCAATGCGTTTACACCTCATTAATTTAAGAATCGTGGACGAATGAGCGCATTGCGAACGCCAGATCTCTGAGAATTTCTCGCGCAGCCAGTATTACGTGCGCCATAAAGTTCATTATTTACCGTTAATAACACATTTGTCTACTTATCCTCTCGCGATTCCGAGTAAACTCTCTTCATTTTTATTGATTCCGTCCCGATCTACCCCCCCCCCCTCTCTCTCTCTCTCTCGCTCTCTCGCTTTAAGGGACTTGTTCCAGAGCGTGTAATAAATAATGATTCTGATTCTTTCTCTCTCAGCTGTTCCGCTTATGGGAAAGAATATGCCGCGCTGAAATTAATGATAACCACGCTGTCTCATTTTTGTTTGAGGCGCCCCACAATAAGTTACAATAATAAAGATGAAGAATTGCGATGAGGCGTCGGTACCAAAACTAAATGGGTTAAAGCCACGACTTTATTAGCGGGAAAGTTAGCCGGACCAGAGAAAGACAGCTCCTTCGTCTCAGATTATTTCCCGGCATTATTCGCCGAAGAAGACATCGGCTATAAAAAGGGGACAAGCGGATCCGGCGACAGCTGCTTCGCTATTAAAAGCGACTTAAACTCCAAACCCTTCCCGCGATCGTAGAACGCGAAGGTACCTCCCCTCCCCACCCCCCGTTCAGTCACTCACTCTCTATTTCTCATCCGCTCCCTTTCGCTTCTTCTTGTTCCTCTTGCTTCTCTCCTCGCCGTCGTGTCATCCCTCTTCTCGTGATTACGCGCGGGCAAAGCGTAAAGCCACGCGTACGCGTGTACGCGCCTGCGACTTCTTGCTCGCAAATAAGCGAATCGCTAAATGAGCCGTAAAGCCGAGCCTCGGGGATGTGAAAGAAGAGGCGAGGGGAGACTGCGCCCCCGAACTCCGGGCTTGGTTGGTCCTAGATTAGAATTTAGAGCCGGCATCCTCTGTCTCCTCGCGGTCCAAAAGCACCGCGGTCACGTGGGGAACGGCACTAAAAAACGTTCACGAAGAATAGCCATTCGAGATATTAAAGAGCGAGATGAGAAATGGACCGCGAGTGAAGGGACGCGCGCGGGATGACTATAGAATAAAATTATAGCCCCCCCGCCGTTGCGTCTCGCAATAACTTTCGCAACTCTGTGGTATTAATTACGAAACTCATGTCTCGTTTCTTATACTTTATTGTAAAACCGTTCGATTCGGTTTGGGCAAAGCACGAGAGCATATTCGTCGCCATGAAATAAAATAAAAGCTACAGGTAAAATAAGCGGGCATGATTGTTACATAAATTGTTGATAAATGCGTCGAAATGTAAGACGGAAAAATTCACGGCACTCTGTGGGTTCGCCCTCTTCGACAAAATGGACGTCGCGAAAGTTCCGAACTGTCTATTTGCATGGACACGATTAATTAATACGATACCGGTAATTAAATAGATATCAACCTTCTCCGCGCACGACGGTAACATCCAAATCTGCATAATCTCTATACAATAACGTCAGTGAAAAGAAGAGTTTTGTCCCTCCGTCGATGAACTTTTTGCCACCCACCCTCAACGGTCAACACCCCCTCTAATAAAGATATATAGGGTGACTCGAAGCTAGATCCTTAACGAAACGTTAAGGATACATTTTATTAAAATCTGGAACAAATATTAAAAAACTGAAAAGATCAAATCGTTGAAAATAAAATTACGGAAATGTATATTAAATATTATTAATTAATATAATAATTAAATTGCGCTTATTGTATCTATTAATTAAATATTGCAATAAACTACAAATTTGTTAGATTAAATATTATATTATAAATTTAATAATTTAGGACGGTTTACAAAATTATGATACACAATGCAACTACTTGTAATTAATTTGCAGAGTAGGCATTGATTATTTCTATCAGAGTAATTTTTAGAGAAATACGTCATTTTTCCCAACACTCAGTTAGTCAGAAAGTCAAAATCTATTAATATCATGTATGTGTGCGGTCTTTTCTTAAACGTTATCCAACTATATTTTTCAAAGAATTTTCAAAGGATGAAAAGAACAGAACTCAGATTATATTCGGAGACAAAAAGAACCATCCGAAGGAGCTCTTTATTTAAATCGCGATTAGAAGTGTGACAAATATGTCACCAAATAGACTCTTAAGATCCATCTATTGGAACGCATCTCAACATCTCAAAACTGGTTTCCACTGAGTTCCTTAGCAGGTCGAAGTAAAGTCATTATACTACCACGTGACTTCGCTCGTTATGAAATGCATTTCGCTGATCTACTGATAGTCGTCCGGCAGCCAGGGCATCCAAGTGTTGTTAAAGTGGTACGGAAAGCCAGCCGGATCGACGTCTGTATTGAGTTCCTTCATGAGGACCGATTTATAGCTGTCGATGAAGACGCTCAATTTCTTCACAATCTGCAAATGGAACGACACTTATATAATTATTTGCACACGTCATTTTTTCCTAACGAGTATAATCACAAATATTACAAATGCCTATTACGCACAATTATTATTGGCGTAATTAGCCCTTACAATGCAACGAGCTTGACATAGTTAGGTTGTTAGAGCAGAAATTATTTTCCTTCTAGTAAACTCCGAGCATCGGTTACATACGATTACAATTGCATTTATGTTACAATTGTTGAGTGAGAAACTGTAACATAAATGCAATATAACTGATGCTCGGTGTTTACTGGGCTGTTATGAGAAAGATATCATTCCACTTAACTTAATTTATTCATATTTGCAATTATTTGGAATATGCAATAGAAAATGAACGTTTAAAATGTAACATATATACATAAATGTTTACTAAGATTTCAATCTAATATCTCACCTTAGAATACTTCAACGATAGATCCGTGATTTCGCAAGGGTCTTTGTAAATATCGAACAAGCAAGTGCGGTTCGTGCAACTGGAGGAATATGTGGAATTTTTACAAACTATCGTGGCCCTTTTACGGAGCGCTTTTATTTTCGTTGTAGTTAACTTATTAGTCGAAACGCTCGCGATGGCCGTTGCGGCTGGTGACGTTAGCACCTTCGTCATATTGTACTTGGGATAAGATGGACCATTACCGCTATAATAATCATAATGCTTCTGATAATCGGACGTATCTGTATGGAAGAAGAAACATAATTTTTCGTGCATTAATCGCTCATGCATTTAATTTTAAACCGACCTTAGACTCTTGGTAAAACTAAAGATATATGTTTATGAAAGAGAGAGAGAGAATTCGAAATTACATTAGAACAAAAAATAAAAAGGATTACTGATATACACCTCTAACGAGTTTATAACGTCCCACTATCGCTGCCTCGTTGTTCTGACTCTCCCAAATATTCAGGAGAACCGATGTCCGTTCGCCAGTTTTTGCTGTCTTAATCACGGGCCATTGATCAATGCCGTCCAATTGTTGCAGATCACTCGAATTACCGCCAGCCGCAGAGTACAGTGTTGGCAGCCAATCGGCAATGTGGAATAGCCGCGTCGAGACTCTCGATGGACGCTGAATCAAGGGTGAATAAATACACGCCGCGCCCCGAATGCCGCCTTCGAATAAGGTAAATTTCACCTGCAAATATATATCATTTTAATTTTATGTATAATTTCAAAATCTGCAATAGTCGTAATTTTGGCTGATCAGCTGTTTCTACAAATTCAACAATATTTTTACATTATTTTGGTGTTACTGTTAGCGGTGTTAATCGCACGCAAAAGCAAACGTGGAGTAGATAGTGTTCGTATCATTTCTGCTTTATTTACCCCCCGAAGTGGATAATTGGATCCATAATTTTCCAAGTATCCTTCAGTCTGTGCTCCATTGTCAGACATAAAGAGTATGATTGTGTTCTTGAGCATGTCCTTCTTCTTCAGTGCGTCGACTACACGACCGACAGACTCATCTAACGTGGCAACGACACCTAAAAGTAGAATATACGATATTAAATTGAATAACAAAAAGACAAGCACGTATTGCAGTCAACATTCTTATTACACTCGAAGTAAAAATGGAGTAAAACACACGAATAGTAAATAAAATCATTTTTTAATAGACGAGTCTAACAGAGGGAAAAAATAATTTAAATATTGCAGCAAAATTACCATTATTGTAAATTTGCAATTACGTCATACTTTTGTTGCCATTAGGAACATATTAATTTATCATTAAAGCGAACAGTTCATTCGCGTAATTATACATGCATGTTGCTATTATGATAAAGTTGTCTGGTGAAATGTGAGAATACATAATTTAAAATTACTGCTGCTCACATAGTTGACACAATTCGCAACAACAGAGAATTTATTTACTGCATCAGCAAGACTTCGTCATCGCGCATAAAATATGACCCGAATCCACTGAAAGATTATTTCATAATCGCAAATTACGTAACGTGAGCTAAGTTCGCATAAAATTTCACGTGACGATATTCGCAATAAAAAAAAGTGACCAAGAGGTGCGAAATCATGTTTACTCGCGTATTTTCTTCTGTTAAAATCTTCGATGTAGCCGAGGGTGGCTTTTGTTTCTTTCCTATTGCGTACTTCCATAACGCTTTCGGCATTACTAGCATGAGCGGCGAGATGTGCCAGTTGCAAATACATGGGCTTATCAGTGTTGTGCGACGAAATAATACTTTCGGCCTCATTGGTCACAAGGTCAGTCATGTAGTCGTATCTGTATTCCACCGTGTGGTTATCGCCTACACTGCGGTGCAAATCGTAACCCAGTTGTCCCTACAAAATGTCATGCAAACGTGTATCACAGAGCATACATTATTTGACGTTTGTTGTATTAATTGTTTATAATGGTGTGATAAAGTCGTTCATGGTGGATCTGTTACACCTCTTCTACCCGTTGCAAGCGATTTTACAATAATTTTATCAACTATCAGACAAAATACGCATCGATAATTTTATTATCGTTTTACATGTGTAATATATAATGCTGACTTTCTCCAGCGACTGTTAATCATGGAAAAAAAACTTACACTTTCGTAAATTGTATGATTGAAATATTCGATCATGCCGGTGTAATATCCCAAGAAAGTATCGAAACCACGACGAGTGGGTCCGTAATTTCTTGTGTGATAACCAACATGCCATTTCCCTACGAGATGAGTGGTGTATCCAAGTCTACGAAGGTATTCGGGTAAAAGAGTATTGTTCAAAGGTATACCACGTGGTTCAGCTCCTCGCAAGGGATAGCCCTGCATGCCTACGTTGTAATTAATTCATAAATTAAATTCCAGTTTTTTTATCTCTCCAAATAGCCTCAAAGTGTTGTTACGTTTCGTACAATAGTGATCACGATTCGAGAATCAGTAAAAGTTCAAATTATACTGCAAATGACGACAAATGTAAATAATAACATTACAAGAGTAAACCTTCGAAAATCATCCATGCTTGACGGCTTCTTTATTTTTAATATTTTAGATTCCAAATTGAGAAATAACAAGTAAAAAAGAAATCAATTTCAGATCATTTTTTGATCTGATTGTTAGACCGTGAAGCTAAGTAAAAAGATTGTCGCGGTAATTTGCTATATGATAAAATGAAACAGCGCGCCGCGTCATTGTACATCATTTACCCGTGGTAATTAATAGATTACCTGTCCTTATGGGATATTTTCCCGTGAGGAAAGCTATCCTCGACGGTGTGCATACCGGCAACACGTAATGTCTGTTCAGTATCACACCGTTGTACGCGAGAGCGTCTATGTTTGGCGTAGGAATCTCATCGGCGCCGTGGAAGCTAACGTCGTTCCAACCCTTAGTTGAGAAACAAAAAGACTAGGAATTATTTGACGTAACTGGCTTAAATCGTGTGCGATTTTTTTGAAAATGTTCTCCAGATGAAAATGATAATAAATTAATAACAGAGGAAAGTCCCCGATTATGAGACAGGCTTCTGATATGAGATAGCAGGTTTTCAACGTCCAAATTTAATCACAAATCTCTTGTAACTGTTACACAATCTAACAATAAATTTTTTATTAAACAGATTTTACTCCAAGAGCAATCAATTCATAATGGAACTAACAGATGATGCCTATTGATGTAATAAAAACCCTCGCTATCTCTTATTAGGATCCTATATCACAATAGGGGGACTTTCCTCTAAATCCTGTGAAAAAGAGCCGTTTTAAATTCTTCACAGGTTGTTAGATTTTTACTCCAGACATTTTAAAGCTATAATACTTTACGAAAAAATTAAATGATTACAATTCGTTTCATTGCACTAATAAAATTGGATAAGGATTTCTTACCAAATCATCAGCGATGATAACTACGATATTGGGTGGTTGCACCGAGGTACAGGTTGAACCAAAACAAAGACACACGGCACTTAAAACTGTCAGTGCGGAGACAAACCGCATATTGTTCGGTTTCATTGCTTTTACCAGCTCTTTTGTCAGTGACAAAATCATAAAAGTTGCTTTCAAGTTACGCAAAGGTAATATAATATTATCGTATGTTGTAATGGGCTATTTATATTTAGAAACGTTGGCGCACTGGCGATCAGTGAAGCAAGTGATTTATGTTTCTCGCAATTTATTATTCGTTACTATCTTTCTAATTATAACAAAAGAGCTTATTAGAAAAGCAATAAGATAAATGTTATCGTTAGATAACGGTGACACTGTTTTTTTACACTCTTTTACAATAGCCTTATAATTCTCACTGTCAGTAAAACTCGTTTAGGTTGGCATTACATTTGATACTACAAAGTGCGAGATAGTACATGCGAAATTTATTAGTACACTGCAAGGCGATAGCACTCGCGCGATTAACATGACCTCATTATGAGTTCAGTAGGTTTAGATGGCTGCTTTAATCGGATTTATATATAACGGTACAGATAACCTCCGTAATTCTAAAACTAGCTAATCACAACTACTCTGAGTAATAAAATGCTTCACCAGTCTTATAACTACGGATGTTATTACATCCGATTAAGGGTGTTGTGTAAACATATTCTATGACGATAAATATCCCTTGGGAAAATTTACTTTAAATGAAATTAAAGTTTTTAAAAGTAATCTTTCAAATCTAAGAGTTTGCTTAAAGAAGTCAAAAGTTTACTTCAGCAATTTTAGAATAATTTTCGAAACTTAAGGTAATTTTTAGATAGCCAAGCCTGTCGAAGCTCCTGCTAGAGAACCACGCGGCATAGCACTTTCTCGTAAGAAGAAAACCGCACGCGGTATTATAAATTATATTGCGTACTTTTCACAATTCTTAAAGTTCTCCTTTAAATTTTTAAAGTAAGTTTTAAGTTTATCTTAAATAAAAGTGTCCAAATTTACTTTTCATATTTCTTATTTTTCTAAAGTACAATTTTATGATTTTCTAAGGTATATTTTTCCAAGGGAAAAGTTATAAAACGTATTTCCAGTTTTTATCTTTTATTACAGCTTTTTTATCGCTTATTATAGCTTTCTTGTCATTGACATGAAACGTCACTGTAGCCTTAAATGTTAAGTGAAGCGTGTATTACACTACTACATTGTGTCATTTCATATAAATTTTTAATACACATACATAATTCGCAAATACGACATTTAATACATGCGGAATTATACAGGGTGTTCCAGGAGGAAAGGTCAATATTCTGGAAAGTGATAGCATCGGTCACACACACACACACACACACACACACACATTTCAAGGGCCTGAGCAGAATGGCTATCTTGTACTCTTAAAACATAAGACAGTTATTGTGCGTTACCTCAAGACAAAGGCTTAAAACATAAAACTTTGTCTTAAGGCTATCTTAAGAGTATAAGACAGCCATTTTGCTCAGGCCCTAAGCAAAAATGTTCATAGGAATATATGTCCCATTCCCCCACTGTTTCCGAGATGAAGCTATTTGAATGTCTCGTGTACTTACTTCTTTCTGTACACTTCATTCTTCATCCAACCTCATAAACGTCTGCGGGAATTTACTCTTATACGTCTGTTGACTGTTGTACTGATAACATTGTATTATAGAAATGTTCAAAATGCCTTGCATATTCACAAATGTCGAATGTAATAGTCTTTGATATACTTAATACAAATTTTGCGAAATTTCTATAATGCTGAATATAAACCAATCCAATTTATTATTCATTATTATCAGTATAAGTTAAACGACAAAAAACACAAGGTTACTTTGCGTAAGGTCACTTAATTCTACCGCAAATTAAATAGCACAATTAGCAACAGAAACTGGAGAAGGTAAAATGATATTTCGTTGTGTTAACAGATATATAACCTTACCAGAACTAGCTGTTTTGAAAGTACTCACAATTAATTGAACGACGTGCGAAGAAAAACAAACTCGCAACTAGTTTAAATTAGTCTAAATGACTGTCGACATTTGATGAAATTATATATTAGAGTGTAGATTCAAAATTTATTAATTACGAAAAAAGTTCAATAAAAAAAGCGAAAAAATTGTCGGACAATGAATTGAACTACAGAAATTATCTATAAAATTAATTATTTCAAATGGATTGTTCAAGGTAAAACTTCTTTTCAACACGCGGATTTTCTTAGTTCCATCTATTCTTGAATAAGATAAACAATAAGACAAGCTATTATTCACAAATACTTTTATAGCCTCAAAGAAACAGAAATCTCCTTATGCCATGCGGTAGTCCATACAAAAAACATTGATAATACAAATGTTAATTCGTCAAACAATGCAAATGCTAAGTTTACGGACGTAGCTCATGTTTAACACATCTGCAATTTATGCATTGCTTTATCATTGCGCGTGATCTTCCGGTAAAGAATGTGTGAAAGATGAACAAAGAATATATCTGTTTGTCTCGATACGACCTCGATACAACTTCCACATGCCAGCGAATCATTCTAAATGGACCAACGAAGTTTCGTTACGTCTACATTTCGATCGCGACATTTGCTCAAACAAAAGCTTTGCACACGACTGCCACGAGAACGAGTCCGATGTGTATATAACAAGTCAAACCAGCCAACTGGGCTGCCGCGTTGTACAGATAGAACGTGTCGTCCGATGGTATCCACGGCTCCCATGTATTGTTCGTTCTTCTTGGATCAGCGAGCCAGTCCACCGGCGGCTTGAGCTGTACCGTGACATTGCGCCCATACTGCTCCAGAAACTGATCCAACTCTCGAGCGATCTATGAGGAAAGAAACGACTGACACGAAATGTCCTCGGCTCGATTACCTTGAAGTCTGATTCGAGAGAAAATGAGAAACGACAGCGATCGTATATCTCAAACGTCTTTAACAATAACGATTCATGCCCTGTTTAAAATATTAGAGTATGATTAGATATTATATTAGGTTACATGCAATTTTAATGCAAATTAATAAGACTCTTATTTATTTACATTGAAATTGTATGTAATCTAATTCTGTCTATTATTTTAAACGAGGTAATTTACGTCTTTCACGTCATGACATTAAAATGTAAAAGGTACATGCTCGCTGGTCACACATTTGTACTTTGAAGATTTAATATTTAATAATCTCAGACTTGATATTGAACATTTTCTTACCCTCGGGTATTGATTGACGATGTTTCTCGTTTCGCAAGGATCGCTCTCGATGTCGAAGAGGCATTCGGTGACGTTGCAAGTGACGAAATTGTTTCTATAAGTGAAATTGTATCCACAATGGACCGTAGATTCGCGTCGTAATTGAAGCATCGTGCTGGGCTGTGTGGTTGGACCGCCCAGGTGATACGTGATGCTCTGCGACACCGCGCTCTTCAAGATGATGTCAGTGTAGGATGGCGTATCGTCCTGCGCGTTTTTCTTCGAATCGTTGTAATACGAAATATAAGAATGTCTGAATTCGTTATAATATCCATCGTAGTAGCCGCCGTCGATCGATCCTAAAGCATAATTCTTTGTCAGAGCAACTAATGAATCGCATTACAGCCAATAAACTGAAAATAGCTTTCCCATTTTGGAAACTAAATTTTATAAATCTTGAATTCTACGAGTTAGCGATTGATCCGGTGCAAAATTTTTATGTAAAATACCACACGTATATTTTACGAGCTTTACTTTTGAAGCTAAAAGAATTATTTCATCAGAAACCTCTACGCCTCGTCACGTGTAAATTATATTATTACTTTTACTCGCTCAATTACGAGTAACGGAATACCTCGAAGAAGCTTGTACTGCTTATATATAGCACCCTCAGTCTTGGAAACCTCGTCGATGTTGAGCAACAGCTTGTCCCTGACTGTCGGGTAACCGTCGTTCAACACTCGCCACTGATTCACCCCGTCGATCTCCCCCAAATCGTTGACATCGCCAGTAGCGGCGGCATAGAGGGTTGGTAGCCAGTCGGTTATGTGCACCAGGTCGTCGCACACACGTGCTGCTTTACTCAATCTTGGTGACCACAGCACGGCAATCCCTCGCACCCCGCCCTCGTAAAGGGTATATTTCATCTGCCATGTCATAAATCACGCTCTTATATACCACCGTGTCTCTTAGAACATCAAAGCGGCTCATAAGCTCGCATCTCCGGAAAATTTTCGAATAAGTTAGATAAAACGCTGGTTATATCCGCACTATATCAGTAATATAGTAATAATATATTCATCGTGAATAATGTTATTCTATATTCTATAATGTTATTATTTTCCTTATCTTTATATCCGGCGAAAATTGGTCTACGTACACGGAAAAAAAAGTGATGTTGTATCAACAAGATCAGTAAAAATACTTACACCTCGTAAGGGATAATTAGAACCGAAATTGCGAAATTTGCCAATGGACGCCGCCCCGTTGTCAGTGAGAAAGAGAATCACCGAGTCCCTTAGCATCCCCTGTTGGCCCAAACTATGAACGATGCGCCCAACGGACTCGTCCAATTTCCATACCATCCCTAGTAAAATTAACGATGAGATATTAAGATAGGAAATATCTCGCGCATGATTAAATTGCACAATTAATTATTATAATATTTAGCACTTTATTTTATTTGTGTACATGCAAACTATCGCAGTTGTCGAACGACCATCGATTTTTGCCATTTGGCATAATCGTACGCACTTGCATACTTGCGACGTGGTTCCGGGAGATATAGGAACCGTTTATCGTGGTGATCGTAATCTTGCGGATTCTCGAGAGGCGCGTGAACAGCGAGATGCGATATTTGGAGATAGAGCGGCCGAGTCGGGTCATGACCCTCGATGATTCTAACTGCCTCGTCGGTGAAAAGATCCGTCACATATTTGTCGGTTAAGCCGTAAGCCGGAGCATCGCCACGATGCATATCATATCCGCTCATATTCTTATATACGTGTAAAGAAAAATAGTATAGTAATCAACAACGAAAGATAAATTACAAATTGAGGGATAAATCTTTATGAATATTTATCTAGATAAACTTTGCTTAAAGAACAATTTTCTTAGATAAAATTTGTGTTATTGCGTTATACATTTTTATTATAAAAGACGGACCACAAGTATGAGTCTTGCGTAAAAAATATAATGCAAATTCTTTAAATGTACAATTTATAAAGAAAACGAAAACAAAGACGGAGAGAGGATCAGCGTGTAAGTTTCTCAAAAGCCAAATTGATCCATTAGAAAATAGAGATAAATTGAACAAGTTGTAAACTAATCATTCTAGTGCTGAAATTGAGAAATTGATAAAAAGTTGAGTTAATCAGTTTAGCATCTGAGATACTCATACAATAGTCATTCTCTTTTATAAATCGTACATACGTAAGTAATTTTTATTACATTTCCCACGCAGAACTACTTAATTCGTTAACAAAACGTGCGAAAGAGAATTTTACAAAGAAGACATCCGTTTTGATTTTTACGATCGTCTCGATCGGGATGTACTCGCAGACTTCTGTATACTACTGGACTGCTACCTTTGAGCTGAAAAGTAAAGCAACTGTCCCGCCATATCTTGTTAGATAAATAAAGTATGCGTGCATCAGCGTATCACTGACACTCTCGCTTCACTTTTCCGCTCGAAGGTAGCAGACTAATAGTACCTATATAGAAGTCTGTGTGTGTGTGTGTATGTACATACCTGAAATGAGTACTTATAGTCATAATACGAAACGTGACTATTGTAAAAGCCAAGGAAGGAATCGAAGCCACGGTGCAGGGGAGTGTGCTGCGGCGTGTGGTACCCCAAGTGCCACTTCCCGATCAGCTTTGTCGTGTACCCCAACCCCCGCAAATATTCCGGCAAGATCCTCACGCTGAGGGGCAGTCCTCTGGGTTCGCCACCCTGTATATCGTCTCCCTGCATTCCTATATCAAAGAACGACTGCGTATAAGAATATCTAGGACACTGCGACATTAATTTACGCGACGTCATCGCGTGCGTACATACGCACTACCTCATTATCATCTACTTAAATTGTTGCGTTAAATTGTCCCAGACGCCTTCGCGCGTCTTTTTGTCACTTTGACGCAGACAGATCGCAAATGTCGTAAAACTTTACGGAACAGAAAAAAAATACAAATGGGATCTGACCTCTTTGGTACAAAGAAAAGAGGACAAAGCTGGCGTCGGAATCTGTTTTCCAAAAAACTTTGTAATGTTTGTGACAGAAGTTTATGGTGTATACAGCAATGAATAATACATACCCATACGTATCGGATACTTTCCGGAAAAAAACGCGGTTCTGGAAGGTGTACTGGACGGTAAGACGTAATGCCTATTTAATATAATTCCGTTATACGCCAAGGCGTCTATGTTCGGGGTATGTATCTCATTTGAGCTGTGGAAACCAACATCGTTCCACCCCTGAAAATTTTGAGCGTTGTTTTCTGTTAGTACATTATACGCAATAGAAGTATACAATAAGAGTTAATTGCAGCAAATTAATAATAATACCCACACAGCAAAAAATATCACAAAGGCTCGAAGCGCTACGACCGACGAGAAAAAAGTTCTCGCGATTTTTCGTCCTTCGGTTCGAAAAATTTCTACGTCCCGAAGGAGGAGAATTTTTTAACAGTTCCAGCAGTTAAATAATAAACAACTATTTGAAAACAAAACAAATAATAAAAATATGAACAATAAGTTATTTAAAAGAGATATCAGAAATGTGATACCCTTAAAATATTTAGGAGATATCATCTACGAGATATCTCAAATATGACCGGTGAAATGATATCTGATTTAAACATAGAAATCTCTTTAAATTGCCAGTAATAAATAACAATAATCAAGCCTTTTAGTCAACATTAACCGGATATCTGATTTAAGCCTCGGATATATTTTGCTGTGTGGGTAAGAATTAATAATTACAGCAAAGTGTATTAATAATTAAGTAATTAACAGCCATTGCAAGATGAGTGTTTATACGAGTGTATATATTTTTTTACACGAGTGAACGTTATGTATTTACATATACATATATGCACGTACAAAATATTTTCCTGGCACCGGAAGTTCAGCATTAAAATTACGTGATCGAATTAAGTCGTAATTGGCATATACAGGAATTAGCATTCCGTCGTGTAGTCGGAATGAGTCACAATTTACAACGTGCGTACTTGTTGATTGCGGAGGCGTACTACGTAAGCTACAATAATTAACTAAACTAAGGATAATTTTAAGCCGGAATACTTTTGTGTAAATTAAGCGTGCTGAACCCGAGTATGTAAAGCAAGCCACGGAAAGCGAGTAACGGAAATATAATAAAAGTTTATTATAAACTATTATAGGTAAAAAAAAATATAAGCATCCACGGATGTTTCAATATTTTCCTAAACATAGATGAATTAAAATGCCAGGGCTATTAAAAATAGGAATCCATTTTCGTGTATATTAATTCCGATAAATTCAAGACTTGTCTTCCTATTTATTTCTGTTTCTAAAATATAATCTATAAAATAATATAAAAATAGCTAAAAGTCTGGGGAATACATTAAAATAGAATTTCTTTAAAGAGTACGATATTTCTTCACAAATCTCTTCACAACTTTAATTAAATTTTTAACCTCTTGTAAGAAGACGAGAAAATGAATAGTACAAATAAAAAAGAATTGGAAAGAAGTTAGCGAACGTAATTCCCTTGTTTCGAAAATTAGAGAGTGACAAAGAAAAAGAGGAAATAGCTCACTTTGTAAATATTCATTTAATATCTTTATGAGGCAGTTACCCAAATAGCAATACATGTCTAAAAAAACATCATAAAGATATCCTTAAGACAACTTTTAGACGTACACCCAGTGAGAAATGATTCGTCGATCGATGTCGAAATGATATCGAATCGACGTCAATTCGACGGTGTCGATGTCGATTCGACTACTTAATGCCGTCTTAATGATGTCTTTTAGACATGTACGTCTAAAAGTTGTCTTAAAGATATCTTTATGATGTTTATCAAGTGAAAACATTGGTATCTTCATATTTGTCAGTATCTTACCAGATCATCGGCCATGATAACGATTATATTCGGCACTGTTTCGTGCAAGCCAAATACAGTCCCAAAGCTCAAGAAAAGGCACAAGACGTGAGCTCGTAGTGTCATTAAACGCACCATCTTCGTAAACGATTTAAAGATTTTCGGATGTTCAGGGTTGCTGGGAGAAGAAGAGAGAAGTTAAAGCTTCGCTCTTCGTCTACGCGGTCTCTTCTTCGTGCTCTTCGCGTCACTGGACCACGGTACTCGCGTAAACAAAAGGAGGGTACATTATTTACACGGCATATATATACCGACAAACTCTCGCGAGATACAAAGGAGCCAGGAGAAGACACAAACACATTTATACAGCCCACCCACGAAAGAGCGCGTCATGAATGGATCAAGGCGAAAGGGAAGGGAAGATGCACTAATAAGCGCCATAATGACAAGGATAACGTGTCTTAAACTGGGTTGCTTCTCGTCTTACAACCCATTTTCTCTACTTATCTAATTCCCCCGACTACTTGCGACCGCGTAGAATTTAGAGAACATAATGTAAAGAGAGGAGTACTAGAGAAGAACAGTATCCCTTCATTCTCATGTCTGAGGTTCCACGGTTATCCTTACTTCAACGGTGCCGGTGCTCCGTGCAAAAATATATAAGTTAAAAAGTAAAGGAAATTAACAATACATTATTATTATTATATATATAAGATTATTAAAGACATCTTAAGACATCTTGATGTCCTCCGATTAGCGAGATGGATTTACACTACAGCTAATCTAATAATATAATTTTTACATATTAAATTGCGTTTGGTTTTTAATTATATCAGTAAAATAATATCAATTATTGTGAAAATTCCTCCTTTTGGATGATGCAATTGTTACACAATATTTGAGACTTTTCCTATCGTGGTAATTATATCACGTTCTCATAATGCCGGACTTGAAATAAGATGTTTATGTAAAACATCGAAGGACTTTTTTTTATTTTTATCTCTTCAAATGTTTCCTGTTTTACTCGTTCTGTTTTATTTAATAGAGAACTAAATTTGATTTTTTAATAACAGTCATGCTATTTTATTGTTTTTATCTTGCTTTTTATAATCGCTTCAGTTGGTCGTTTCTTCTCTGCCGATTTTTATTTCATATTTTCCTCTAATCCTTTGGAATGCAAATGTATTCGAAAAGAAACGTAAGATGTCCATTTACATTCGTACATGCGCACAAATGTCACTGCATGGTTAAACAGCAATACATACATTTTTTTCTTGAACATTATCAATTAAAAAAAGATGAATTTTGCAACTTTTATTTCTTTCTCACAGAATTATCTTTTCACCAGCTGCGCTATGATTTACCGAAAATTCTAAATGAATTATGACATAAACATCCTTCGCTACCTTTACAGAAAAGTAGTGAAATAATTATTAGAAAATTACTGTACATCAGTAATTTCTGATATATAGTTCAGTTACTGATATACAGTAATTCTCTAGTAATTATTTCGTTACTTTTACGTAAGAGTAGATATGATAAATATTATCGTTGACGCAATGAGTAAGGTACCAATTAAGAAGCCCAAATAATTGGGAATGCCTGAAACGAGCGACCAGTCGAAGAAGCGCATACAATACTTACATTTACATGGCCGCAATCTTTAAAATTAACAAAATAGTGGAGAAATCGCTCGTAGGCCGGTATTCATAGTCAAATCTTATATTCAGGGCCGTCTTAAGATCATCTTTAGATACTCCACAGCCAATGAAAAATTCCATACAGTATCTTTAGATAAATTCAAGACGGTCTTGAACATAAGATCTGACTATGAATACCGGCTGTAGAGTTGTAAATGTATGTTCGGTTTAGAAACGTTTAGGAATGCACGGTTTAGAAGCAATATGACGGATTTGTTACAGAAACATAAAAACATTTACGAGACTGAACTAATTCCTTACAGAAACATAAAAAAATTTGCAGACTTAACTAATTCCTTATAGAAACATAAAAAAATTTGCGAAACTTAACTAATTAAAACTAATGCAGAAATATGGGAATGAAAGATGTTTACAAGTAGAAGTAATGCGAATAAACATGAAATATTTATTTAATTCCTTACAATTCATACATTTAATAAAATATTTGTATATTTTTTAACAATTTATGCTTAAGTTACGATACACCTCTACGTGTGTGAGCCTAATTTTTTATAAAGATTTAAAAACGACTTAGATCAATTCGATTAAAATTGCACCCACCTTTTATATCTAGAAAAGTTACCGTGCTCCAAATATCTGAATTCCATAATATGCGCGTATATAAAATATTTAAGTTATCTTTGCATTTTGTATTGCGGTATTGTATGTAAGAGTTATACTTGTAACCCTAAGGGAAAGCAATAAATCATATATATATATATATATATATATATAAAATATTGAAGTTAACAAACCTCAAACAAAAAACAGATTAAAACGTATCCCATAACCTTAAAAAATTCATAAGCCTAAATATATTCTTTGACATTCTCAGTAATGCAAACAACGGAAATCAATATTCCAAAGGTCGTTTCGCATTTAAACGGATTTCTTTGATCTGTACAAAATCTGTACACGTGTATGGATCAGTCCTTCAACATGGGTATGCTTTTGAAATCTTGCACCTTAGACAAATTATGCAAATTGTCCCACCAATACGGCAGATTATACTCGTAAATCAGACGGAACCATGGTGTCAGCAACGGCGTGGTCTTCATAAAATTGTCGATCTCCGATCGCGAGACCCACCGAATCTCACCTACTTCGTCGGGATTAGGCTTTATGGTGATGTTATCCCGTTGCAAAAATAGTATGTGATCGATCTCGTGTTCGCCCCAACGTCCGTTACTGGACGCTTGATAGCGTATTCTTGTCAGATAAGTAAAGTCAGAAGGTTTGAGCTCGTTGCTAGGTATGCCCAGCTCGTAGCCGAGCCTTCTTATCGCAGCTCTGCGTACACCCATACCGTTTTCCTCTTCCGTTTCGTTCGGAATCTCCGCTAATGGGTGACTGCAGCACGTATTTGTATAGTAATCCGGGAACGTTATCTGCACCATAAATTTATATCGTGTAAATTGCACAGGCATCTATTTGACATTTGCAGAAATATGGGAATGATTGTTTTGCACTAGAATTCAATTCAGGGTATTAAATGAACACTTTATTTCAGTTTCTAGGGTACTTAATAATACGCGTTAGGAAGTAGTGGATAAACAAATTTCTTTGAATTCAATTCAGCTAGTCGTCGAAAGACTAGATATGCAAATTCATTATAGAGTACACAATTGTACCGTCAATTTCTACAAGTTTTCTCTGAAGGGTAGTCTTGTACTTTCAACTGAACCATTCAATAAATTTCACCGAATTGTTCAATATTTTTACCTGCATAGATAAAATATCAAAAGAAACCATAGAGAGAGAATCTCACCTTGACGCTTGACCGTTTCTGGAGTAACAAGTCCCCTTTACTGTTGAACAGAAAGACGCTGAACGCCCTGTGGAGCGGTACACATCCCTCCGTATCGATCTCATGACAAGCTTGCTTGGTGGCCTCACCTACAGCTCTGTCCTGCTTGTCCACAAGTATACAGCGCTCCTTTAAAGCAGCCTTCTGCAACGGCGCTACATCGGCTGTCCCATAGTCCTTCTCTGCAACTGTAGCTACCTTGTGCATGATACCTGTGAGGTTCCTGTACGCTTTGACTATCACGGGCCAGCTGCTGAATGACTGGAAAAATAAGCGAGCATGCGGTTTTCATATGATGTCGCCTACCAAATATTTACGAAAATTTATACACATTGCTTATGCAGTTGATAATAAAACACCAAAATGTTTTGACCTCAACTGACTTGACGTAACATTTTGGTTTCAGCTTGAACCGGAGGTGAGAATTAATCGTCAGGAGGAACAAGAACGTGCACGTGTGTGGACTACGTGGTACGAGAAGACACCGAAGGTACGTTCGCGGAACACGCTGTTAGCTCCAAAAGTATCTTTTATCTCTCGTCGACATGCAACCAGCAACGAAGATAAACTGACGCTTTCAACGCTAATGTGGTGCCACAGGTCTTCTGACCTGAGTATATCCATTCCGCGACTATTTCACGAGCGTTGTTCGACTCCCTAATCGGCCAATCGGCGAACGAGCCTCTTCATTTACATGCGGAGAACGGAGTGACGTCCGACGATATACAGGAATTTCATGTTACGACCTAGTGCGCCATCGATTGTGCAACGACAAACGACCGGTTATTTCTCTTACGTGATGGACATTTTTTTATCTATCGTTTATCAGCCAAGAATGTTCCGCAATCGACTCGCAGTGCTCGCGAATACACGTGAACACGATGACGTACCAGAAAACCGCCGCGATCTGAGCACCGGTCGCATAATTTCCAAAGAGCGAACATTTTTTCGCTCCTCGCACTCCGACGTTTATTTCAATTCCGACTGTGAGCTGCCTCGCGAATCACAAGACCATCTGTTCGGGATATGTTTGTAACATCACTAACCTTAGGCTTCATTTCTGTAACTTGCTATGGACTACTCGTATTTCCTCTTTTTCTCGCCAACATTTAATTATGTACCCACTTCATTTCAAGTGTGATGAATTTAATATAACTGACTTTTTTTTGTATTTTCCCTCTGCGGGAACGCCGTCAACCGTTAGGTTATTTAGCGTTTAATATAACTGACGATTTTCCATACCGGAGTCTGGACCACGGTCTTACATACAGGTCTTGCAACTTCGGTGGTGGGGGTGTCTCACTTATTGAAGTCAGCCCTACTAGAGTACCTCTAGTGAGAGTATGGACAACGTCCGACATTAACAGGGAAACTGTGGCGCGCTTTTCAAATTAATTTCTGTGATATTTTTCAATTGCAAGCCTCTTCATATAGGCTGTATCCCGATATTCACTGCCAGTGAAAATCTATAATGAACGTGACGTAAAGTATAGATTTTTAGTACTGGTAATGAATATCTGAACGCAGCCACATTAT
>NW_011967243.1:812646-868981 GCF_000949405.1 Vollenhovia emeryi | reverse complement strand
CTTAAGTGATAAAGACAATTCAATGTCATGTTGTTAAAAATAATATTTTCTGACTCGACCCGACCCCGAGTCAGAAAAGTTTGATCAAAAGCAAGATTTGAACCACAATTTCTGCAAAAATCTTACTTTTGATCAAACTTTGCCCTGTTACAAATGGCGAATCAAAGAGCCAATCAAAAATCGACTAACGGTGTCCATACTCTCACTAGAGGTACTCTAAGCCCTACTAGATAGCAACGACACTAGTGACCAGAGGGTGAATTATAATTCACGCGGCAAATTTAAAAACAAATATAACTTGGCAAATAAAATGCGATACTGACTGACGAGCGATAAATCCGTTGTACGGAAACGCCATGGATATGTTATTTGGCGTACTCTTTCCTCGTGTGGTCTCCGTGTGGTTTACGATCTTGTCTCTACATTATTTTTCTGATTTTTCTGGATCCAATACGACCACGTCTAACCACTTGTCGTCGATTGTTCGTCAATATAAGCTGCGTTCGGCATTGCAAATCCGAGGCGTCGGAGTGCTCTTCCTCCCTTTCTATCTCGTTCTTCTCCCTCGCTCACTCGAATGCAAAAGAGCACTCCGATGCCTCGAATTTGCAATGCCGAACGCAGCTATAGACGTGGTAGAATTATTTGAGCAAGTTTAAATTTATTACCACAATGCAGAGACCCAACTATCGGGCCTCACGCGGGATGACAATCGGATGATGTAACGTCGAAGATAAAAATTTCTCTTCTAGGTTAGAAAAAGCTGCTCACTCAACGTCCCAAGCGGAACTCGATGGACAACGTCAAGATCAAAAAGACTATCTTGGTCAAGATTATCAACGGCTATATTAGCCCTACTAGATGGGTAGTGACACGTGGTGGCGATATCAGAAATTAAAAATGGCTTCAATAAGTGAGCTACCCCCACCACTGAAAATCTTCTGAGTTGCAAGACCTGTATGTAAGACCGTGGTCTGGACAGAGCTGAGAGCAGGAACACAAGCGTGACACTGTGCTCAACCGTTTCAAGAGACTGTTTTGCCACAGTATAAGTCCCAGTCTACAATAGATGATTTAAGCCCTAAGCTTTAGTCCCAGTCTACAATAGAGGATTTAAGCCCTAAGCTTTAAGAAATTGACCAATCACGGTCAAGTA
The DNA here is from genome assembly GCF_000949405.1 of Vollenhovia emeryi. Lineage (NCBI taxonomy): Eukaryota > Metazoa > Arthropoda > Insecta > Hymenoptera > Formicidae > Vollenhovia > Vollenhovia emeryi. Next base: position 867,825 of record NW_011967243.1, on the reverse strand, counting down.
CGAGTAGAATACGCGATTGTGATTAGTCAATTTCTTAAGGCTTAGGGTTTAAATCTCTATTGTAGACCGGGACTTAAGAAATTGGTCAATCACGGTCAAGTATGAGTAGAATACGCATCTCTGTTGTAGACTGGGCCTAAAGCCCGCTGCGGACGATGCTATTTTTCCTGCTGGATTGCTTGTGATTTAGAAAATTACTATCGTTGCACCACTCAGCACTCAGGATTCCTAGTAGTTTAGTAAATCGCAAGCAATCCAGCAGGAAAAATAGCATCGTCTGCAGCGGGCTTAAGGGCGCACGAAACAGTCTCCTGAAACGGTATCGAGAAAAACACAGGCCGGTATTCAAAAGCCAATGGCACACAATACTACTTTTTCTACTGGATTACTTACGAGAGCCAATCAGAATGCCGAGTTTTCGATCAAATGACTTAAGGCTAAATCCTGATTGGCTCTCGTAAGCAATCCAGTAGGAAAACTAGTATCGTGTGCCGTTGGCTATAGTCGATTCTTATTTCAAAATCACGGCTCTGTGATTGGTTAAAAACACATTGGCCGCGTTCAGCAGACACAACTGTTGAGTGAGCGCTCAGTATGATTGGTTAATACTTTTAGATCCAGCCAATCATATTAAGAAATCATTGAGCGCTCACTCAACAGTTGTGCCTGCTGAACGTGACCATTGACTGTGTCCAGCAGAAGTTAGCGCTTGCTAAGCGCTTTGCGCTCATTAGATTATACTTTCAGATCTGTGCTAAAATAGAGCTATTCTTCTAGATCTATCCAATCAGCATAAAGCGCTTATTAAGCGCTAACTTCTGCTGAACACAGCCATTAAGAGTATAATACTTAAGGCCTTCACACATAAAATTCCGTAAGGACGTAAAACGTAAGCGTAAGAAAATCAACAGATTGGATTTGCTACTGTTTGCGTTATTGCCTTACGTTCTCGACTGTGGTTGGTCGACTTTCTTACGCTTACGTTTTACGTCCTTACGGAATTTTATGTGTGAAGGCCTTTAAGATAATCTTAAATATAAGAACGGACTACGAATACCGTTCAAAGATGGAAGACGCTAAAAGCGCACTTTCAGAACACACCTTTAAGCCTATCACACAATAACAGGCAATAGGAACAGGGAATAGAATTTTTGACGCGTTGGATTCGTCGAAAATTTTCTTCCAACCAATCCAACGCGTCAGAAATTCTATTCCCTGTTCCTGTTGCCTGTTGCCTGACTTGAGGCCTGTTCTTTATTACTGCACTACTGAACTAGTGCAATAAGTTAAAATGAAACAAATAGATTACCTCTCATTCCAACTCATTGCACCAGTGTGCACTAGTTCAGGAGTGCAGCAATAAAAAACAGACCCATTGTGTGATAGGCTTAAGTTGCGTGCGGAGAAGCCGACCAATCGCGCGTCTCTAACCTAAGGTCCGCCGCGTTTGTCGCTTGTCGATCGATCGATTTCTCCCGTTGGTCGCTCCGTGTAAATAGACCCGCATCCTCAGTCTAGAAAGGCGCTCACCCGCGCGAGCGTGCACGCCCGTCGTCGTCAGCGCTCGAGGAGGTTAGCGGCGCGGGGCTGGGGGGAAGATTCCACTTCCAAAAGCGTGCATCTTCTGTCACAGCGGGAGGGCCGGGAGGGAGAGAGCCGAGAGAGAGAGTCAGTCCGCGAGTTTCGCTCGTACGCGCGTGTGATATCAGTGGAGGTGCGCGGCGCAGGATTCGCCAGAGGTATCGACCCTACGTCATGTATCGATAAATTCGCGTCATCGACGAGAAAGAGAGAACGTTTTCAGCGAAAGCTGTCGTCAGCGGCAACGAGATCGCGAACGAGACGAAAACGTGTCCGGCGGCAGAGAAAGAGAGAGAGAGAAAGTGAGGGAAAAACAAACTAAAGGAGCGACGGAGGCCGGCGCCGCGCGGAGGGTGGCTGTTCGAATCGGCGGGGTGCGCGTTCCCAAATAAGGCGTTCCCGAACGCCTCGCGGGGGGAGCCCTCGGCTCCTTTCCGCGCGCCCCGCCGCCTATTCGCGGCGTGTGGCGGGAATACGAATTGCAATATCTCGCCCCTTCGCGTTCCATTGTTTTTCTCTCCGCCGTTCTTTCGTCTCTCGCGCCCGAGCCAACGGCACCTTGGAAGTGCGAGATATCGCGCCGCGATAACGCGGCGGTCGGATAACGATAACCGCAGGCCGCGCTTATCGGCTTCGCCGCCTCGTTCGCTGGTCGGCGGGTAGCGGGGGGCGTCGCGGAAGGAAAGAAACAACGGAGCGCAATCTCTTCTCGCGGAGCGGCGTAGAAATCCGATTTTTCGAATTTCCAACCCCGTGCGCGACGTCACAAGGACACGCGGCGGGTGTTCGCGCCGTTTCTCGGGAGTCTCAGGGTGCTCGCGCGCCGCGAGTAGGTCAGGACGAGAGTGACACATATGCGGAGCGCGTATTATTTCGAATCGTTCGTGAATCACGGTCTCTCTCTCTCTCTCGCTCGGGCGCGGCCGCGCTCGCGCGACCCCGTCTATTTCGGTGAATCGAAATCATTTTTCGATGCACCATGTAAGGAGCGCGGGAAGCGCTCTCTTTCTCTCTCTTTCTCTCCCCGTCCTCTCGTCCGCGATAATCTGCGGAGTCGTTCGTTACGCATGCCGCGGCCGTCGCCGTCGCGGCGAGCACGTAGATCCACACGGACGGCCGAGCATTCGAAATATATTCTTATTGCGGTCGTGTCCGTTTGTGTACGAGAGAGCAGAGAGAGAAAGAGAAAGAGTGAGAGAGGGGGGAGAGAGAAAGAGACAGAGTGGGGAATCTATTTATAAAGAGCGGGGATGTTCCACGCGACGCCCACGCCCGTGTCGCGGACGCGTGTACGACGATAATTTATTAAAATAATCGCGACAGAAGGACCGGCGCGCACGTCGGGGAGCCGCGCCGCGCCGCCTCGTCTCACCGTCCGATCCGCTTGGTGATTGCAGAGCAGGTGCAGATATGTCTTTCCGCGTGGTGCGCACCAGCAAGTTCCGCCACGTGTACGGAACTCCCCTGAAGCGCGAGCAATGCTACGACAACATCAGGGTGTCCAAGTCATCGTGGGACTCGACGTTCTGCGCCGTCAACCCCAAGTTCCTCGCCATCATCGTGGAGTCGGCGGGTGGCGGTGCCTTCATCGTCCTGCCGCACAATAAGGTTGGGCTCTCCGTGTTTTCCTTTCCTTCCCCTCGTTTTTTCGCATTTCTGCCTGCCCTAATTCCGCCGCCGAGTCTCTCCCGGTTCATTGGCCACGCGGCACTGGATTGGATGCGATGCGTGTCACGCGCGTATATATTATCACAATGGTACGGTAGTAATGGCACAGCTTGAAACCAAATGACAGTTTGCGACGTCCACTCCGAGTTTGTTGCCCCTAACTGTGAGTACTGGCGGGCTAATATCCATTGCGGAACACTTGCAGGTAGGAAGAATACCAGCGGACTATCCACTGGTAGGTGGACACAAGGGACCTGTGTTGGATATTGCGTGGTGCCCGCACAACGACAATGTCATAGCTTCCGGCTCCGAGGACTGCGTCGTCAAAGTATGGCAGATACCCGACGGGGGCATCTCCAGGACGTTGACCGACTCGATAGTCGATCTGCAGCTGCATCAGCGCAGGGTCGGTCTGGTGCTGTGGCATCCCTCCGCGTTAAATGTGCTGCTCACAGCCGGCTCGGACAATCTCGTTATCATTTGGAACGTCGGCACGGGGGAGGCCCTGATGCGCTTCGACTGCCATCCAGACGTGGTCTATTCCGCGTGCTGGAACTGGGACGGTTCCCGATTAGTCACTACGTGCAAGGATAAAAAGATTAGAATCCTGGACCCGAGGTCTGGCGAGATATTAGAGGAAGCAATAGCACACGAGGGAAGCAAGGCGACCCGTGCCATCTTTCTTAGGTATGTACTCCTTGTACCGCACATTGTTCTTCAGCGTTTTGTCGCTTCTTTTTCATCGCTACGTATTATGCACATGTATTTACACATCGTATGAAAAAAGTCAGATTGACGCAACGAGGAGAAAGGAAGAGATGAATGTATTTCGAAAGGCGAATATTTCAAGACTAAACTCCAATTCGTCGGATATTGGAACGAATATTGGCAGATGCTGTTTAAAGTTTCTCCAAAGATGTGCATTCCCCGTTGCGTCAGCCTCATTTCACAAACACGTCGCCCGAACAGATTTTGCTACATCATTCGTTTTACTATAAACGTACTTGAATATCAAATTCTGAAATATTTGATTCTCTTCCCTTTCTGATCGCGAGACATTTAATACAACTGCATCATTAACACGATAAACTATTTTTCCACGATTTCTCTAACGTCTTCACATATATAATTCAGAATGCTACATTGCCGAGACTTGAGTATCAAAATAACCAATTTTTATGGCTATGATTTTATAAGAGGAAGAGTGCATTAAACTAACGAGTGAATTTGCATGAGAGAGTGTGGATGTAAATAAATACCAAACGAAAAGGATGCGTGAATAATATTGTACAGTCTTCTTTACTTTTCTTGTGTATTAGGTACTTGAATTTGATTAAAGATTTGTTCGTAAGAGAACAAATGTAAAAACATAATCATCAAATGGTATACATCCACCTTTTTACACAAATATATTGTATATGTAATGATTCATTACAATCTATGTATTGGTAGAAATCGTTTAGAGATGATTCTTAGATATAGCCACATTGGAGCTCTTCCTTTCCACACTGTTGCCCCTCTCCCATCTTCTCTTTGTGTTACCATTTTCGACTAATAACTTGACGTGACTATAATATATTTGCGTCGACATCTACATAGCACTTCTCGTGCCTCTCTCCGCGAGTGTTTTATAAGACAAACATGTTGCTGCATACTTAAAGGTACACTTGTTTTTATCATCTTGTATTTCCGATTTGTGTAGTGCAAGATTCTGTAATTTTTTATGGAAAGACCGCCAGACTGAATTTTCGACATGACGAAGATGCCCAACTTAATATATACGAATGTCAAGACGTGTGTGCTCTGTAATTCTTCATAGATATTGCAGTAAGTATTGTGCACCAAGTTATTAATTCAAAATGTAATTGTAAATACTAGAATGTTTAAATAATTATGTAAGTTGTAATAACGAGTATCTGTTTCGGATTAGAGACACCTTTGCAAAACAATATTATCGTAATTGTCGTTTACACTTGTAGGATTCGACAAGATCTGTACTTGCACAAAAGTTTATGCAAGCAAGTGTTTGATACGTTTTGTGTATTGTAATTGTGATATATTTTTATAATACAATATGTGTCTTAATTGTTTGTGGTAAGGCAACGTTCGTGAAAGATATTAGCTCTATGTAACAAGGTGGATGTAGTAAAAAAGTTTTGATGATTAATTTCTGTGTGTAAAAACATGATAGTAAGATATTACGAAAGTGATGCAATGTAAATATATATTTTTACCACAATATGTGTATATATTGTATATATCTATATATGTATATGTATGTAAAAAGATTAACATGCTAGATAACAAAAGGCTACTGCCACTAGATATTGGTGAAATGTTGATGATTGTGCCCATTTGATCGAAGTAACTTGTATTATATTTTCAGGGGTGGCCTGATCTTCACGACGGGTTTTAGTAAGATGTCGGAGAGGCAATACTCATTACGAGCCCCCGACATGCTGGGCGAGCCCATAGTTATGGTAGAATTAGATACGAGCAACGGAGTTATGTTCCCTCTGTATGATCCAGATACAAATTTAGTATACTTGTGCGGCAAGGGCGATTCTGTGATCCGATACTTTGAAATTACGCCCGAGCCGCCGTTCGTTCATTACATTAATACCTTTCAAACTCCCGATCCTCAACGAGGTATAGGAATGATGCCAAAACGGGGCTGTGACGTTAATAGCTGTGAAATAACCAGATTCTATCGATTAAATAATTCGGGCTTTTGCCAAGTAGTATCAATGACAGTGCCGAGGAAGGTAAGAGGGTTGTCACTTGAGTTTTTAAGTAGAAATCGACAAATGGGAGAAATGTACCTAACGATCGCTACGTACAACCTTTCAGTCTGAGCTCTTCCAAGAGGACTTGTATCCCGATACTCCCGGTGACACTGCCGCGATCTCGGCGGAAGAGTGGCAGGCTGGTACGGATGCGGAACCTGTGCTGATATCCCTTAGGGACGGTTATCAGCCATCCGTCTCTAAGAACGAGCTTAAAGTACAAAAGAAATCCAATATATTGAGCAAAGGCGCCAAAGTTGCGTCCAACACCGCGCAAAACGCCACGGAGGTTTCGCCAGGAGTTTACGTATGTGTCGAGGATTCAGTTTTCTCCTCTCGACCGGGTCGCGAGTGTGAAAACTATACTAAACTCTCTTTCTCTCTCTCTCCACGATTGCAGGAGGAATTGTTGAAGGAATGCAGAGAAGAGATAAGAAAATTAAAGGCAGTGCTCGTGAAGCACGAAGGTAGGATACGAGTGCTGGAGTCGGCGGTCGCTCTTCAAATGAAGGAAGAGGAGAGGAAGGAGAGGAAAGAGAAGTCGGCTTCTCCCGACGGCAAGGAAACGCTCGCTTCCGACGAAGTCTAGAAACTTCGAACTTGGTTGCCGACGACGAAGCCTCCGACGTGACGTTGTTGTACTTCTAACGAAAATATTTTTCACTAGGATGACTAATATATCGTTTAATATGAATGATCGTATATTTTGATAACAACTTGTGTAAATAGTAGATTTTAGCGACGCCATGTGCCCCTGACTCTCTGCAATGATCTTTGCTATTTATTGTACATCCATTCATCGTACATTCTCTGCATTTGTATTATGTTTACATGTTTTACTATTATACATATATATATACCATTATATATATATATATATATATATATTTTACAGGCGTTATAGCCATACATGACAATGTATGTCCCTAGAGTTAAGTTTTCGATCGATATAACACATCCAGCGTACAAGATCTTTACGTATATGAACCTTTGTACGAATGATGAGTCGTAACATACGCGAGTGCCTAACTTGTACAGATATTTGCTGTTAAATAACAAAGAGTATTATTTTGTTTCAACGTGTGACTTGTACTTGTGCGACTTACGAGTCCAATTAGCTTCACCGGCTCTAGTTAACTTAAACGGTGATTTATTCAACCGGCTGAAATTACTTCGAGCAAGATGCTCAACTGTACAAATTTTTCTTTATATACAGAAATTTATCCTATCTGTCAAGTAATAGAGATATTATCGGCGCGCAGTTCACAAAAGTCGAAAATATACGCGTAGATAGCATCTTTATACTGTTATTGCGACAAATATTATCGTATGCCTCGGTGGTCGAATTGGTGTGACGCCTGCCTAGAGTGTAGGGAAGTCCAGGTTCAAGCCCTGGCTGAGGTAATATTTTTCCCAATAAATTTTCTGTATTATTAAAAGATGCCAGGTATGGTCAAGAAAATACTGATACGATATTAATAGAGATATTGGCGTATTAATCACCTCAATTAAGTTAACCAGGGTCTGGACGGAGTCATCTTCAATCTTGTAAGATGGGCTGCGGTGAAGCTGTCGCTTCAAATGTTTCAAAGTATTCTTTCTTTCAGAAAAGATAGGAGAAGAGACGCTTGGAAGCATTTGTAGTAGCGACTTGACCATAGAAGATTGTTACGCCCGTATCAGACTGCGGATTGAGATTAGATTAAAATTTGACCAATTAGAGTAAGGTCAGTATTCATAGTCGGATCTTGTATTCAAGACTGTCTCAGGATCATCTTTAGATACTCCGTAGGCAACGAAATGTTTCGTACAGCATCTTTAGATAAATTCAAGACTGTCTTGAATATAAGATCCGACTATAAATACCGGCCTGAAAGTCACTGAACTTTAGATTAATAAACTTTGGTCAAATTTCAATCTAATCTCAATCTCAATCCGCAGTTTGATACGCTTCAGGCCTAATAAGTTGATAACGCGTGCAAATTAGAATCTTAAGTCGAAGTAATTAAGAAACAATTGGTTGTAATCGTTCTCGGAGTCTCAAAATTAATCTGCGCGACTCGAGTCGCCGTGATCGTAGATCGCTAACGCAGAGACTGGCGAGAAGATCTGCGGTCGATACATTGTTTACCGATCGGCGTCGGAAGCGTGACGAACGCGATCGCACTGTATTCCGAATCACCGTCGCCGCTCAGTCGACATCGGCCATCAGCCGCGAGTGTTCGTTTCTGGGCGTCTAGCGGCTGCCAGGAGGATAATGCGCCGGGCGAGGTCCTAGTGTCGATCGGCTACCTCGATTCGGCGTGAACGAGAGTCGCGTTCCTTTAGCTCGCGGTGAGTATTGTCGGCACCGTGGAGAACCGCCTTCCGACTTGAGCTCCGGTTCCCCGCGGAGTCGTTCCGCGACCTCTGGCCAGCGGCGTGACTCGACGAGCGAGTACTCGTTTCCTCGAGACGGTTGACTCGCGTGTCGCTCGACGGAGAAGACCTGGAGACGACGTCGCCGAGGGCCTCGGCGAGTTCGGGGACGACGGTGATTGAGCAACGCGTGTAATAAATAATGCGTTACGCGTAATGAGGCGCGTACAGTGATGACACTACGGTGTGCACTTGGCACGGGCGAGCCTCGCGGGCGCTATTTTAGCCGCAACCTTGCGACACCGCGCCCGGCATTGTGTTCCCGCATCTCGAGGCGAGAGCTAGTCTCCCCCTCCCAGCCGAGCTGGACGCCGGCGAGCTCGGTTGCCATCGATCTTCCGAGTTCCCGTAGCAAGAGGCTTTTTATGTAAAATCACTGGGTGCTCTCCAGCAAAAGACAGTGTAACACAGAATCGTTTCAGCCTTGTCTGGCGGTGGCAAGTAACAAAGATGAAACGATTCATTGTGTTACACAATAGGCTTGTTTTCCGTTGCTACACTGATGAACTAGTGCAATAAGTTAGAGTAAGTGCAGCAGTAGAAAACAATGTCCATGTGTACGTTGCTGGAGCACCTGCTATCTCGTGTCATGAATCATACCGATATTTTTCTCTTCCGTTCTTTTTGTTTTTCTCTTCAAGACGTGATTCACACCTCGACGGGGAGATTTGAAGATCGAGATAGCGTCCCGCCAGACGGTGACCAGCCGTCGATAGCCGGATTCTCTGTTGCACGAGCCGATTACATGACCGCGCGTTTGTCGGTCGCGCCCGCGTGGGTGTAATCGCCGAACTGTCACTTGCGTAATCCCACGTGTTTCGGCTCCTCTTATCAAGGTCGTCGAGCGGTTCACCAGTCTCGCCGCGCTGGCGACAATAATTATAATAACGTGCCTCGGCCTTGCGTGTCGCGAGAGACACTTCACGACCCGATGCACAATCTTTAAATTATTTTTAGACCGCGCGCACAGCGCATTCAAGTGCAAAGTATCTCAGGTCTCTCTCTCTCTCCTAGGATACACTTTCAGTCCATTGTTTCGCCGTACTTTTCACCGTCAGCCGTTTCACACCTATGCTTTAGAGTTGTTGTCTATTATTATCATCCTCTTGCAAAGATCGATCCGAACACACGAGTGTCGGAAGAATCAAACAAGATGAAACTATTCCCTCGTTAACGAGGGGTGAACCGCTCAGGGCATTGCGGTGTACAGATTTGCGGCATTACTGGGCAGTTTTTTGGACATTAGACCTCGCTGGGGCATTATAAAGATAAAATAAGATAAAGTAATGCCCGCCGAGCATTAGTAGGCATTGATGTGCATGATCTTCGTCAGCGGTTTACCCCTCGCTCGTTAACTTCTTACGTTTTGGCACAAGGACTTGCTCCGACAAATATCTAACGTAACAAGCATTTGACAACAGCGTTCAGCTCGTTTATCTGGGAAATTGTCAGTTCACTCGAATCTTTAGCCCCCCAAGTTTTGGTCTGTTATTTTTGGTACTTTTTAAAACCTGCACACCTCGTCTCTTGATTTCAGGTTTTCTCGAGAAAATCGAGGGGCTGCTGATAGACGATGGCGTCGCTCAGGTTGTTGGTGGCTGGAGCGAGCGCCATAGGCGCCGGTACTCTTACTTCGTACTTCCTCTTGTCAGATAACACGGTCAGTATGCAACGTGACAGCCGTAACGTCTAAGAGATCCTTGGAGAGTCCCGCATGAACGGTCCACTTACTATTGTTTTATGTTACGTAATGCGGCGTGTCTCGATTAGATTCGATTTGATGCGATTAGTCGCATATGCATGTATCTATATACTCGTGTCTCAATTGCAGGTACACGCCGAGGTCAAGGGGAAACCAAGGCCGCCTCGGAGAACCCTGCCGACACGGGAGGATCAATTGAAGACCCTGAAGTCGCAGGATTACGACGTGCTGATAATCGGCGGTGGTGCGACAGGGGCGGGATGCGCTTTGGACGCCTGCACACGAGGTACCATTGCCTTTCTCGCTTGCTCGAGCAGAGTCTAAGAACCCTCGTCTACCGCTTGTTCGTTTCCCGAAGGCCTAAAGACCGCGCTGGTCGAAGCCGACGACTTTGCGTCCGGCACGTCGTCCCGGAGCACCAAGTTGATCCACGGTGGCGTGCGATACCTGCAGAAAGCGATCATGCAGCTGGACGTGGAGCAATACAGAATGGTGAAGGAGGCGCTCCACGAACGCGCGTCGATGCTGGAAAGCGCGCCGCATCTGGCGCATCCGTTGCCCATCATGCTGCCGGTTTACACGTACGTTTGCGCGCTAGCGAAACGTCGGCTCTCGATACTGCACGTGCTCTTTCACGTACACGTCTTATTACTTTCGTTAGATGGTGGCAGATCCCCTATTACTGGTTCGGCATTAAGATGTACGATCTGGTAGCGGGTAGCAAAACGGTCAAGTCGTCGTATTACTTGAGTAAATCGAACGCTCTGGAACTTTTCCCGATGCTGAAGGGCGACAAACTAACGGGAGCTATTGTCTATTATGACGGTAGTCACCTTGCTAACTTTCTTTTCCTTTCTCTTACGATTCTTGCATAGCCAAGCTACTTTACGTAATATTTTGATTTAACACGCCATTTGGCATCGTACAGGCCAGCAAGATGATGCTAGGATGAATCTGGCGGTTGCTCTAACAGCTTCGAGACACGGGGCAACGGTCGTAAATCACGTTAAAGTAGTCAATTTATTAAAAGGTCTCGACAGGGTAGGTGCCAGATATTCGTAGATATTCGAAGATAATATATGATTACACTTAGTAAAAGTATCTTTCCTTGCCGAGAAGGACGGGAAGCGAGTCCTTGTGGGAGCTCATCTTAAAGACGAACTCACGGGAGAGGAGTGGGACGTAAAGGCCAAGGCGATAATTAATGCGACCGGCCCCTTCACCGATCATATCAGGAAGATGGACGACCAAAGTGTCCCGTCTATCTGCTGCCCGTCTTCCGGCGTTCACATAGTGCTGCCAGGATATTACAGGTAAAAAGAACAACGAATCGCCAATGTTAAATAACACATTATTTAATTCAAAAATGCAAAGCTTATAGTTATAGACGTTTCGAGCCTAATTCGTCGTAAATAAATTATCGAAATCTTGCCAGTCCGGTCGACTATTGGCTTTGCATTTTTGTTTAATTTTACAGCTGGCGACCAGAACATTCAAGTTTATTATTTAATTTGTTATACCGATGCTTGTTGCGATAATTTTAGTCCCGACCAAATGGGTCTACTCGATCCAGCGACGAGTGACGGCCGGGTGATCTTCTTTTTGCCGTGGCAGAAGCAGACGATCGCAGGAACGACCGATTTGCCCTGCGAGGTGACGCACAATCCTCGGCCCACGGAGGACGAGATCATGTTCATTCTGCAGGAAGTGAAAAACTACCTGAACCCGGACGTTGAGGTGCGCCGCGGAGACGTCCTCTCCGCCTGGAGTGGCATTAGGCCGCTCGTTTCCGATCCGAATAAACCGAATACGCAGTCGCTCGCTAGGAATCATATCGTGCACGTTAGTCCTACGAATCTCGTCACGATAGCGGGCGGCAAGTGGACGACTTACCGAGCGATGGCTCAAGAAACTATTGACGCGGCCATAGAAGGTATATATACCTCGGGAGAATTAATCGAGCGATCATTAAAAATCTGCTCAAGTATGCGTCTCGTTTTTTCCGCTCTATATATTCTTGCGCTCGTGTTATTTTTATAACGCAAAGTGTTGTCAGAGAGACTCATTGATGTACGTTTCAAGCTTGCGAATTGCAACCAGAAAGATCTTGCCAGACCGACGGCTTTCTTCTGGAAGGAGCTCAGGGCTGGAGCCCTACGATGTACATTAGATTGGTACAGGATTTCGGCCTGGAATGCGAGGTCGCGCAACATTTGTCCAAGAGCTACGGAGATCGTGCGTTTGCGGTCGCTAAGATGGCCTCGCTTACGGGAAAACGATGGCCTATCATCGGAAAGAAGATTCATCCGGAATTTCCGTACATCGACGCTGAGGTAACCGTCTCTCTGAATTGCATAAATTTCGATCAACGTAACTTCTTCTAACGTGAACTCTAAATATATGTTTCAGATACGTTACGGTGTGCGGGAGTACGCTAGAACTGCGATCGATATGATCGCGCGTCGATTGCGACTCGCTTTTCTCAACGTCCAAGCGGCGCAGGAGGCATTGCCGGGCATCATAGACATCATGGCCGAGGAGTTACATTGGTCGGCGGATGAGAAAAAGAAGCAATATCGCGAGGCCAGCGAGTTTCTCGCTCAAGAGATGGGTCAGATGGTGAACCGCGCTTCCCGCGACAAGATCCCCATCAATCTCACCAAGGAGGAGATCCAACTCTACATCAAGCGCTTCCGCATTATAGACAAGGACAAAAAAGGATACGTGTCTATCAATGACATTAGGCGAGGGCTAAAGGTTCGCACATGTATTTCGATATCTCTTCGTGGCATTTTTTTATCGTTTCTACCTGCTCTTTCTTTGATCGTTGTCTACTAATCGCCGATACGCAGGTGTTAGGTATAAAAATGAGCCAGGACGAGATGCACAGCTTGTTGAGTGAAATTGATGTCACTTACCATGGCCAAATGGAATTGCAAGACTACTTGCAGGTAAATTTATCAAACGTATACTTTTAACGCACATTCTTTCTCTTCGCAGCTCTTTGGAGATAAGGAAGTACCGGGTGAAGAACTTCACGAAATTCTGCGCGAAATCGACACCAATATGAACGGTCAAGTCGAATTGGATGAATACCTTCAGGTCTGTGACATTGCGCATTGTGCACACAGTCACAGTCGGATTTCTGTTCTGACACTTTTTTAACTTTCGTTGTCCTTTGCGCAGTGAGACGGTGCAATGGATTTTTTTAGAGTTAGATTTTGTCTGCTTTTTAACTTTACGTACGACTAATCTCTGTGATAATAACTTTTAAACTGATAGAGAGAACCTAGCAATTTGCTGTACAAAGTTTGCATTGTTTTCTTCGTTTGCATTTATACCGTATGCGTTATTATTATGCAACCGCTTACTTTATATCGTGTTTTTATTCTTTTAACATGTATCTATTTGCATAAACCACTTTTTCTCTCGCTACGTAAACTTGTATGTGTAAACATATATCATTTTTATATACAGATGATGTCAGCTATAAAGTCTGGTCATGTGGCATATTCACGTTTCGCGCGAATGGCTGAAATGGAAGAGGCGCAACACGAGAAGGAGACACTCAAGAAACAAATAAGCGTCGAGAGATCAGGTGGAGGATTATAAAAAATTTTATCCCTGCGGAATATTTTAATCTTTTATTTAAGTTGACAAGTTTTCTTTTCGTGTTTATTAAAGATTACGAGTTTATTCACAGATGTATCATCGAAACGAGAGAATCAAATCCTGCGAAATAAAACTCTGTTGCGTACAATATCGCAAAGAACTATATCGGTCCATAAATGTTTCATACCTTGTGTTAAATCTTATTTAACACCGGTATATATATATGTATAACGGTATTTTCATATTCGCTTGACTTTGGTAAACGAACATTTGTATCGGTTACGATCGGTCAAAGATCGTTTCGCTGTCTTCCGCCGCTCGTCTTCATTTCTCAGTTAGATCTCGAGCAAGTAACACATAGTGTAAGAATCCGCAACTAAATATATAGATCATTAGAGTATTAGCAGAACATCGTTTCTAAATACTTTCTACATACATCCTGAATTTCTGCGTGAGCATCTTGTGACTCGCAACACGAGTTCTTTTTTTACGCACGTTCATCGTGCAGATTTTTATCGACATGTAACCAACGTCAAGGAGATTTTCATTTTCTCGCAGGATTTCTCTCTTCGTTTCACGTGCGTGTATTGTATGCAACATCTTTATTGTGTACAAAATGCAGCGCATCCGCATTCTTCCTATTTGTATATACAGCCAATGCTGATGTACCATAGCTGTAATTGTATTCTATTCCCAATGGGAATAGAATACAAAACTTGAAATTTTACTATCCTAAATTGTCACATTTATAGTATTTATAGCATTACAATTGTACATTATGTATTACTTAACTCGGAGCAATTGCCCTTCTCGTCCGCACTAAACGTTTATCTTCCGCAAAAGAATTGTGAATATAGCGTTACTCTGTAAGGTGTATTTCGAGTACGTCATTTCAAAGAAGCTCTCTGTCAACTATAGTGTACAAGAATACACTACTGTCTTTGTATCATTACTAACGTACGTTAAGATTGTACAAACTACGGATATATCATGAGAAATCATCTAATCTAACTTCGACTACGTCATTTTAAAGAAATTCTCTGTCAACTATAGTGTATAGAAATACACTACTGTCTTTGTATCATCACTAACGTACGCTAAGATTGTACAAACTACGGGTATATCGTGAGAAATCACCCAATTTATCGCTGTAATATGACATACAGCGACAAGCGCATCGTCTTGTAATTCACGTCATCGTCATTGTATCAATAAAGCCAGTGGCAAACGAGTAATTTGTAGTACTGTTTCTCCAATTTTTTATCGAATATTGGTAACGTGCTACAAATTATATCGCAAACTCGATGTACATCTTGATGTATATTTGAAATAACTGCGAGGAAAGTTTTCCGCCGGTTTTTTTTTAATCATTACGGTGTCGTTGAGCGGGAAGAATTTAAATTGATTTTGGGAGTCGACGTTATACATAAATTCGAGATCGAAAGTGCACAAGAGAGTAAGAGGGAGCTTTCTCGAAAATTGGCAAATTTCACCAAGTCACTAGACTACTTAATATTCTAGTGACATTTATGAAGTGTATGCGATATATTTTTTTGCGAATAACAAGGCCCCTAGTCGCCCGACGAGGGAACATTTTCTCTCCCGTGTGACTTTCCTGAAAGTAAGTGGCGCGGAGACAATCGACGCGATCGCGAAGGACGATCGACGAAAAGTCCTGGGCGCGACCCGCGCTCGCGGCACGTGCTGTGCGAGCGATCGCTCTCGCGTCTCGCGGTCGGTAAATGCTAGGTGAAAGGTGGGAGGAAGCGAAAGACTAGAGAAAGTAGGAGGTACGCGTGGTTTAGCCCCCTTTAATAGGGTGGGCGTCCGCGGGAGCGTTCCCGCGTACGCCCCTGTCGAACGACGCCCCGGCGAGCTGCCGGGCGGTCCGATTGGCCGGCGGCGGCGGCGAGCAGTCGCGCGTACAACTGCCGACCAATCGGCGAGCTCGTGCCATCGCGGCGAGCGTGACGGCGACGTTGCCATCCCGTGCACCGCCCATTGGCCCCGCGACTGTGAATACGTGCGTTTGTGGCTCTCCGCTTGGTCCTAGCCCCCGTTAGGGCGATATTTGTTGGTATTCGTTTCTCGTGCGGTTTCCACGAGCGCGGATAGAGACGATTAAACGGGCCGCGGTGGGCGTGTGTCACGCTTGCACGTGCTTTGCCGCCGTGGACACGTTCGACAAGTCGCGTGTGCGGAACGGGTCCCGCTCCGCTCTCACGGTAGCACACATCTCTTCCGCCGTAGTCCTCCGCGTACTCGGCGACGCGACGGTGGCGGCGGCGGCGGCGTCGGCGTCGGCGGTGGTGGTGCTGTCCGTCGGGACACTGGATCACTGGCGATCGTCCCGCGCGGGCTCCCGCTCCGACGCACCCCGATAACGTTCCGCGGACCGCGGGACGCAACGCGTAGCGTCGCTACATTACCGCGCGGAGCAACGGCGTCGCGTGGCACGTGTGCGGATGTGTGTGTGCGTGCGCGCGCGCGATAACTCGCCGCAGTTACGCGGTAATGCAGACGCGAGGATGAGGGGAGGACAGCCACTCGCCGCATCGGTGGTGTAACTTGCCCTTACGAGACGTCGGGGCTTATTGTTAGAGCCACAGCCGGATCGCGCCCGATCAGGAATCGCGAGGTCATTTCTGTAAAAGAGAGACGGAAGAGGAGGGTGACGGGCTTCCCTGGAGGATGCCGCTGCGATTGCCCGCACCGTCGTCGCGCACGACGATACGTGGGTGGAACTGCACTCTCCGAGTCGACCTCCCTTTGTAAGCGCGGCGTCGGGGGCGTCCGACGCATGTTTTCGCGTACTCGCATAACCTACGGAAGGTATCGGGGGCCAGCGACGGGAGGAACGCGTCGGCGTTGACGAATAGCAACGGTGATGTCGGTGTGGTGACGCTGGGCACCTGGCGTCGGACTGTGGAGTGTGGCGTTTAGCGTTGGCAGCGTGAGTGATACCCTCCGCGAGGATAACACGTGTTTGTTAGGTGGAGTCCCGTGTGCGAAGTGGGTGGAGGCTGGGCATCGCGAGGCTGCCTTCCCCGTTATCGCGGGCGCCGCCGCGAGAGCGCGAACGAGCGGCGGACGGGCGAGTGGGCGGCGTGACGACACGAGGCTCACCTTGCCGTCGCGTCGGCCCTCGTGCGCGTGCCTCGTTATGAATCGGGTGGGGCGGTGGGGAAACAGGGGCGTAAGGAGGCGGTCCTCGATCGGGTTCTCGAGGCGGATGCCCGTCGCTCGTGACGGCCTTCTTTGTTCCCTCGTTGGGGAGAGAGAGACAGTGAGAGGGGGAGCAAGAGAGAGAGAGTTCGGCGTTTGGCGTCTTTCGCGCACGCCGCGGCCCGAAGCTCCGATGTCCACACGCTCCAACATTTGCAAACCGCGACTCCACAGAGATGAAAACCCGCTCCTCTCCTCTCTCTCTCTTTCAGCTTCCCCGCCCCCCGCCCTTCCCCCTGTTAAAGCCCAGTTCTCTGACCGATTTGGCGGTTTTACCATGTGTTTACTATGTTCCCAATTTGAGACAACATTTTGTTGCATTTGAACTTGGTGAAATCGTACACATGCGACGTTCCATGTAGCACAAGCCTCCAAGGGGCGCCTGGACATAGAACGTTTTAAGGATGTCCCTTGGAGGATTGCGCCGCATGGAATACAAGTGTAATTAGCACCGAATGTATTCCCTCGCCTTCCCCCCGCTTCATCTTCCCAAGTAACGTGCGACAATGTTTGCGCAAGCAACGATTGTCCGATCTTCCCGAATCCAACGTATTTTTCGCATCTCTTTTATTCAATTATCTCAATTCTAACGGCTACAATTTCCTAATACGAACTATTGTATAGGTTATATAATGAGTTCTTCTAAAAACGTGTCCTTGCAGGACTGCCATTTTTTGGGACAATTCCTTGCGACTTCAGTAAAATTGTCAACATGGTTATACTTGTTTCGTCATGGATTCCTGGCATACTCGGCACGAAATTGTGTTAAATCCATTGTTATAAGTTGCGCCGTGCAAAACGGAATTATTCATCATGAAACGTAGTATAGATGGAAGAAATCTTTCGCAGGTGAGATACTTAATTATTAGCCAGCATTTGTACTTTGCCATTCAACATTGCGTCTTGAAATTGACAATATTTTCCATGTGTACTCAATGTCCTGTTTATATAGATAACAATTAACTCACGATGTAATACATACTCTACTGTGCTGTGAAAATTTGTGCAGGACAAGAAAGTAAACGGAATAATTATTTGTAGGAAGAAATCGAAGAGCACGATCCTCTGCAAACTCAGCAGCAGCAACAGGATGAAACGGATCAGCAGCAGCTAGAGCAACAGCAGCAAACTGCCCAGCCGCAGATTCGTTTTCTAAGCGCCAATGTGCTGCAGCAGCTGCAGCAGCAGCAAGATGTCCAGCAGGCTCAGCAGCAGCAGCAACCGCAAGTTATCACCCTGCAAAACTTTGTGCCTTTACAAACTCAACAGCCGCAACATGATCAACAGAGAGCACAAGCGATCTCTGTCCAATCGCTACCTCATCAATTCCTGCAAGTATGTGAAACGAAAATACTACCGTTACAATTATATCAGAAACACAGCTTATGCACAATTTAAAAATTCACCATTCGTTCACTTGGTATTCATTTATAAACGCGCCCTTTGTTGCGCAGGGTGCTCAGATTATCAGCAGTGCTCAGGCGCAAGCGGCTCTTCAGCAGCAGCAGCAACAGCAGCAGCAGCAGCAACAGAGCCAGCAACAATCGCAGCAGCAGCAGCAGCAGGCCCAGCAGCAGCAAACGCAACAGCAGCAGCAACAGCAGCAGTTGAGCTACAGCGTAATTCCGCAAATGCAGACTGTTAGTATAGATGGCCAGGAAGCTCTGTTCATTCCATCCTCTGCAATGTCGGCTGCGAGCGGCCATCACCAGGCGCAGCCAACAATGCAATTTACTACCGCAAATGGTCAACAAATGCAACTCGCCGGCCAGCAGGTTCAACTAGCGAATGGCCAAACTATTATCACGCCACAGCCAGTTAGTCTCATAAGAGCACCAAGTGTCTTTCCCACTTCGATTATACAAAATATTACGGGGCAGACGGTTCAATTGCCAACAGGTATGCAATATGCATGTTCTTTCGATAATGTATACAGTGCAATTTGCGTATCTTTGTAATTAAAATGCCTTTATCATCAATAAGTATGTCTAAGCAAGTATAATATAATGTTGCAGGACAAAGTGTACAAGTAAGACCGCTTCAATTTCCTATGCAACATGTTCAGCAAGCGCTACCTGTACAATTGCCAGTCAACACCAATGGGCAAACTGTTTATCAAACTTTACATCTTCCTGTCCAATCCTTGTCCAATGTTTTCAATATGCCCGCGACGCAAATGATACCTCAAATTATGCAAGTAAGTTATTCGATATAATCAGCACGATGTAACAATCGATAATTTCTGTATACCAATAAATATTGTAAGTTGTAGTGCCGACGAAATGTACATTCTGATCATTTTAATTCTAGCAAATACCTCAAGTGGCACAAATAATCACACCGAGCGGTCAGATCCAGCAAGTGCAGATTGCTAGTTTACCGCAGTTACAAAATCTTCAGGTAAATATCAGATTTACATCGGAATCCAAAACCAGTTGACCAGAAAACGACCGTTCTCACAAAGAGTCGCATCCTTTCGACGATAAATTATTGCATGATTTTATTAAATAAACGTGTCATTACAGAGCCAACAAGTTACGCAGGTTGCCCATCAACAAGCGCAACAACAAACTCAACAGCAGGTCGTACAATCTGTGCAACAGCAACAACAAGTTGCCCAAGCTCAAGTACAACAGCAGCAACAAGTGCAACAAGTGGTGCAGCAGGTGATACAACAACAGCAGCCGCCACCGTCTCAGCAGCAGCAGTCGTCGCAACAGCAGCAGCAACAGCAGCAGTTGCAACAGTCCTCCACTCCATCGTCGACAGTAGCGACATGGAGCACAACAGTTGCATCTCCTAGCAATGTTCAAGTAATATACTTGGAAATTGTAGCATTAACGTATTAACGTATGAACAATCATTCTAAATTATACATACATTTCTTTCAGGTACTTGGCATAGGTGCACTAGGAAGAAACTTGACGGGAGGTACTAATGTTATTACCACAAAGGATGGCCAGAAGATTGACGTGCAAACATTATCTACTTTAACAAGGCCGCCCGAAACGGTAGAAGGTGACATCAAAGTAACTAATATCGATGCCAGTCAATTAACTAGTGGACAAGTGATACATATCCCTGCTACACAATCGGCCCAGCCTACAGTGCAACCGATTACTATCACAGGTAACTGTTATGTACGGTATCGATAAATGTATTGACAAATGATGAAACTTGTACATTTTATATCTTTTACTAAATCTTGTCATTATAATTTATAATTTTGCAAGCAATGGTTAATCTTCTACAGGAGCGCAAGGGCAACAGTTAACGCTCATACCTGCGTCCGCGTTAGCAAATTTAACCGCGCAGCAAGGTAACATGATGAGGAACGTGGGCAACGGAAATATAATGCAGATTCAGCCAGCCACTGGAATGAACACGACCAACGGCTTCATACAATCGATACCTGTGCAAAATATCCCAGGCCTAGGCAATATACAAGTAATACCAGCGAGTGCACTACAGCCGGCTACTGTCCAAACGCTTCCGGCTACGGCGGCCACGCCCATCGTCACGACTACTCCAACTGTGCAACTAGACTCGAATGATCCCACCAAATGGCAGATTCTCCAAACTCTACAATCACACGGAACTTTGACAACGTCTGCTGCACCTGTGTCCCATCAACAGCAAATATCAAACACGACCAGTACAGTCTCCAATAATGACACTAATGATCCCAATAAGCAGCACCGCAGAAGAGTCGCATGTACATGTCCCAATTGCGGCGACGGAGACAGGTGATTGATCACTTCTTTCAATCGTGTTAAACGAATATTTATTTATGAAGCTAATGCAAAATGGTCATGCATGTGTACATTGATATCCATATTTCTTCTACAGAAATAGAGATATAACCAGGAAACGACAGCACGTATGTCACATTGCCGGATGCAATAAAGTATATGGGAAAACGAGCCATTTGCGTGCCCATTTACGCTGGCACACTGGCGAACGACCTTTTATTTGCACTTGGATATTTTGCGGTAAAAAGTTCACCAGATCCGACGAGCTTCAAAGGCACCGCAGAACCCACACAGGTGAAAAGCGTTTCCAATGTCCGGAATGTACAAAGAAATTTATGCGATCGGACCACCTAACGAAACACATCAAAACACATACGAAGATACGAAGCACGGTAAGTGCTCGCAAGAAATCGATCGTACACGATGCACTATTACCTACTTCCTAAATTTTAGGAAGCTGCCACATCAACGCAGGAAGGCTCGTCGGACAGCCAGTCTTCCACTGAGCAAAAAATCATTATAGCTCTGCACAAGGAAACGGAGCAGGCCGATATCGTCATATCAGAACCAATCGATTCCATGAAAACTGAATCATCGAATCACGTAACAAACGAGTAAACGTTTGTCAAGTAAAAGCGATTAGCCAATCAAGTTTCAATATCACAATATGAGTTTTATTATGAACCATTGCAGTATCGCATTTTTTTTTTAGAAGAAAAAGAGCGAACAAAATCACTCTGCATATGCAATTTCGATTGTAATAGTTACAAATTTATCTTAGTACAGTGAAGAATGTAAATTAAAAAAGTTGACGCTGTTATAATACGATAAAGTATAGTAAGTTGAATAAGCATAAGTTGTATTTTAATTAGTGCTACATTGGTCGTCGGGCGAATCGTCGACCTGTGTTTTATACAAAAATAGTGTAATAGTGAGTTTACAGCATACAGCCACAATGCATAACATATAATCTATTTTTTTATTGCGGTTACGTGTGTATATTTATGTATATAATGTAAATCAATGTATACAATTTTACACGAGAAAGTTTTACACTTGTAAACATCTTTTGATATTGTAATAGTCAAGAGATATTTTAGCTTCCCTTTCAACTTATCCAGTTATTTTAAACCAGACAGCTTCATCATATACGCACGCGAATATATACATACATGTTTTACCTTAGGAGACTTTTAAATCCTGAATTTTAAACAATTCACATCGTGTACATAGATCAAAAAATCAATGTGGCCATTTAGTGAATTTGCCTGACCTGCAATAAATATAATAATGTGGACATTGAAGACGAAAAAAACAAAAAAAAACGTAAACGTAAAATTTGGACGACACAGTACACGATACCTAGTTAATGGTGAGACGTACGAAATTTAAGATATTTGAGAATGTTGTATCATTACAAACATGCGATTAGAAACTAAGTTTTGTAATTGATTATCATCCCATTATGTCTCAGGCTTCGTACTCTACCATCGAAATGTATTGGTTTTATACTTCGCACTGTTATATTACATTTTTATTCACCTTTACCAATACAAAACAGGCTAACCGTGGATCTATCGAAGAAAAATGGGAATATAATTATATTTTCGCATAATCGCATTTGCTGTTTTACCGATATGACATACTAATAAAAAAGTGTTG
This sequence comes from Vollenhovia emeryi, assembly GCF_000949405.1. Classification (NCBI taxonomy): domain Eukaryota; kingdom Metazoa; phylum Arthropoda; class Insecta; order Hymenoptera; family Formicidae; genus Vollenhovia; species Vollenhovia emeryi. The sequence continues at coordinate 845,419 of NW_011967243.1, read as the reverse complement.
GATAAAAACAACGCGTTTGTATCTCACATTATATTAGATCTCTTTCTTTATTGGCGAATAAATATATCCCATAGTACTCTACTAATAAATTTACAGTCTATTATTTGCTAGAAAACATGTATAAACATCGTTTAAATTCTGGTATTTTTATATATTATACATAACAAACGGAAAATCCTCCACTTTACTTCGTATAATAAACACAAATATCACTGCTTATTGTTGACACACTGAAAAGTATCAGGAACGTAAAGAGTTAGTGTTTTAAGAAAATTTATAATATTGTTTTCGCTTAAAAACAATTCCAGGTTGTATCAACGTTATTTTAACATCACTACTGTGTTAAATCGATAATATATATCCTCTCATTAATTACATATTTATTTATATTTATTATTTAGTCATTTAGTCAACCATCGATGTCAAACAGAATGTAATGTTATGACTATTTCTTCGTCATTTTTCATTGCATATTGGAACAAACTAATTGCCTAAAAAGAGCCAATCGCTCCTGAATTTTCCAAGTTATTCAATAGCAAAGTAATTTGTTCTGAACATTACGCAGATTTTATATATAAAATTTCGCAAGAGTGCAAGGAGTCATTTTCTTAAACTAACTAATCATTTTCCAACCACGTATTAGCACTCTTACCATAGTATAACTAGTAGGTCCGACTTTTTATCGGTCTCTTTAATCTTTGCAGTCCCTATCACATGGTATTCCGCCATGCACTCAGACAGGATCCAGTGATGTATGTGTGCGTGTGTGCTTATTAAAGCCACACTACCACACATACAACTTTTCTCTCATTGGTCTGCTCAGAACAATGTCGGGTACGCAGAAGGAATCTACGTAAAAGGAAACACGGAGTGGACCTACTAGTTGTATGCTTCTGTTCAGAACTCTGCTTATTGAAAAAAATTCAGTAATGGTCTTGCATGTACAAAACTCAACTCTCTTTTTATTTTAATATTTAACTTTTTTTTAAAACAAACCACATTTTACCATTGTGAACAGCAAAGCAGGCGACATTATATGTGAAAAATAAAATTTAAACTGATGTTTTAGTAGTACAGCGCGATACTTTTTGTTGTGTAAACGCATACGAGATTTGTCCCAAAAATACGTATAATTGTTTTTTTATAATTTTATTTGACAATCAATCGAGTAAATCGAATTTGTCCCCCTCAAAATACTTTCCCCCTGATGCAACGCACTTGCTCCAACGCCGTTTCCACTGCTGAAAACAGCCTTGAAAGTCCTCCACTTTGAGGCTCTTCAGTTGCCTCGTCGTCGCTGTCTTGATGGCCTCCACGTCCCCCAAATGCCGCCCCCGAAGCAACATTTTGCATTTGGGGAACAAGAAGAAGTCACACGGTGCCAAATCGGGTGAATATGGCGGATGGTCGGTGACGGTAATTGAGGCCCGTGCTAAAAACTTGACCACAACCAAGGACGTGTGGGAAGGCGCATTGTTGTAGTGGAGAATCCAATGCCCATCTCGTGCCATGTTTGGGCGAACACGAGCCACGTGCGCTCGGAGGCGCTTGAGGACCTCGACGTAGAAATTTCCGTTCACTGTCTGACCTCGTGTCCGCCCAGATTTGGCTCGAGATGGACGTTAGATTCTCCACCATGACAATGCGCCTTCCCACACGTCCTTGGTTGTACGCGAGTTTTTGGCAAGGGCCTCAATTACCGTCACCGACCATCCGCCATATTCACCCGATTTGGCACCGTGTGACTTCTTCTTGTTCCCCAAATGCAAAATGTTGCTTCGGGGGCGGCATTTGGGGGACGTGGAGGCCATCAAGACAGCGACGACGAGGCAACTGAAGAGCCTCAAAGTGGAGGACTTTCAAGGCTGTTTTCAGCAGTGGAAACGGCGTTGGAGCAAGTGCGTTGCATCAGGAGGAAAGTATTTTGAGGGGGCCAAATTCAATTTACTTGATTGATTGTCAAATAAAATTATAAAAAAACAATTATACGTATTTTTGGGACAAACCTCGTATACTAGTAGAATGTTTGTCGCGTATATATACAATTAGCGCGAAATTAACTCAGTTTCAATTGCATACGTAATAACGTTAGCCAGAAAAATTTAGATACAATTTCTAATCATATTCTTTACGCTATATCCTATTTTATGTTTATACAATATATGTAACTTTGTCGATTGCTGCAAACTACACAATTGCGGATGCAAGGGTTTATCTCCATGAGTGCGCGTATTCTCTGTAGAGACTTTACTATAAGATTGTGTGTATATATATGTATGTGTGTATGTATGTATATATATGTTGCGTAGGTTTGCCACGAATGCGCTTTATTCATATGCATTTACGTTATAAAAATCAGTTTGTGTTTTTACACACTAAGAAAATGGAACAAAGCGAATGTTTCACACTCACACTTTATTCGTCGAGACTCAGATGGCTATCGTCAAGATATAGAATACCTAAATAGATACATACAACAGTCAATCGATAATGAAAAAGTAATCATGTAATTGTCAACAGTCCATTTTTATAATTTTGCATTTTCAGAAAAAAAAACGAGAACTGAAGCCCAACATACTTTATATGAGTCCTATTAGCTCTTTGACCGCTAGATCTTTTACTCGTGTGATATGTTCTAATTTCAGGTATACACATATTTGCAGAAAGCGAAATTCTTTATAAATTACAGATATCTTTTGCATCATGCGTCAATTGAATTTATTACAGTTTGTTTTCAGATCGCGAATTTTTGTTTATTTATACTAAGTTTACATACATTGATCTTACTGAGCCTCGGCGAAAAACTATAGTTTAATTTTATAAATAACATAAAATTTGTTAACTTGTTCCAAAAGTTTACTTGAAATTAATTTTACTCAAAATAAAACTACCCACGTATAAATAACGTCTATAAAGACTACGTAGGTTACTTTTGCAGTTTTTCTCTTTTTTAAATAATAAATTTAATTGAAGTAAAAGCCCTTTTCTATTCCGAACTGTAATAGCGTGTATAATTCGCCAGTGCCTGGCTTGTTTCAATAACCATTCCAGTATTTATAAATATTAAATCAAATGGCATTAAAGACTGTAAGATCTATTATAGTCTCTGTATATAACATTCTAATGTTGAATGTTAAAATTAGCGCCACAGGCAGAGATAGATGTAACAATTTAATCTACGGATTTTGTTATTTCGACCGATATCTACGTAATACAATTTGCTGAACCGTAGAACAAAACATTTCGTTGAACTCAGCACTTTACACTTGAGACAATATCAATCGATTAAGCGATCGCGATTCGAATTTTGTAGCTGACACGTTTTATCTGTAAAGAGATTTGTGCCTTACTAAAGGCAAGAGTGCCAGAGAAGTAGTATCAATGTGTTAAAAATAGATATACATTCGGCTAAATCATGAAACGGGGATAGTTGAAAGAAAAATATCACTCTCAAATCTCACTTGAAGTGGAGCTACTACTCTGATGAAGTAGATGACGAAGTGGACGATGTCCGGCTAATTGGCTGTCCCGTTCGGTTGCTTGCTTCATTTGCTGCCCTATATCACACATCATAACACATTCAAAATATTTATGAACCACGTGCATTATAAATAGAAAACAAAGAAAGAAACGAGAAATTGCGCAAACAAGTCTAATCAATTCTACAATAACCGCCGTTCACAGTGTGAGAAATTAAATGTCGCATAAACGAAATTAAATCAAGTGTTAGATCAATGTTTTGCATAGATGCAAATTTATACAATAAATACTTTATCACTCGCCTAAATAAAGCAGCAAAACTGGACCCAGCCAAAGTAGATCCAGCTATGTTGGTTCCAGTATCTTGGTTCGCTTCAGCCTGATTTTGATCTCCCAAGTTCTGTCTACAAATAGGGCAGGTTCCGTGCTAGATAATGAAACGGAAAAATGATCTCAATTTACATTCCAAGACCGATACATGAATTGAAATCTTTTTCAGCTTACTAATTCCAACCAGGGTACAATGCATGGCGCGTGATAGACATGCTGGCATGGCAACTGTCTAACAGGTTCCGATAGCTTGAAGTCTTCCCAGCAAACGGAACATTGTAGTTTACAATCTGCGTAAAGAAAAAGGAAAGATTGTTCTCACCAATTTAACAAAACGACAACAGGTATTGTGAAGTAAGAACAGTTGGAAGAAAGGATACTTTAATGTACAAAAATATAATACAGCATTTCTCAAACTGGGAATCGCGAAATTATTAATTTTATTAACTTTCTTACACGATTTTTTTTTAACTGAGCGAAGTAGTCCCGCTCTACCCGATTGAGTTTGGTAGGGGGGGGGGGGACCGCAAAGTATTAATTTTTAACTTTTATTACGTTTTGGAAGTCGTGGGACTGAAATGTTTGAGAAACGCTGGGCTTAATACAACACTTAGGAACATTCTGATCCTTTAAATTCTTATCATTAATTTGAATTATTTGACATGTACATTGCTGTTTTGCTAACCCGGAGATTGATAAGAATCTTAAAAGATAATAAATGTCACAAACTACACAACCATATATAGCATTGGATACTAACCAACTTGACTTTGTGTAATAGTAGTAGTAGGTATTTCGTCAATCTGGTTGCGTGATAAAGGTGGTGGTCCAGTACCATCCATTTGATTCAATAATTGGGTAACAATAGCGTCTAATCCATCGCGACCCCAAACATAATCTCCAGGATTTCCCAAGAACAGTCTAATATCGAATCTACATTATTTGATTTTATTTTAGTAATTACTAAAGATTAAATACACTTGTTAATGGCTGGTACCCCCATGGATGAATGAACTTTTTAAATATTTAAAAAGTTGCCATCGCTGTTGAGAGAGCACCTTGACAATCGACTTGCTGACTTTTATATGAAAATGCACATACTTGTGCATACAGAAAAAAAGAGAAAAGGAACAGAGATCAAAGTATGGAAACGTAAACCGTTACAAAAAGAAAAATAAAAAAAGTTGCAGTGAAATATATCGAGTAAAACGACATGTACTTATGTCTCGAGAACATGTGAATTAAATGCTGTAAATATCAATCCACCTATTACTTATGACAGAAATATCTTTACCCATTTGTACTTAACAATTACACTGTCTGATATCACAAACAGTATCCATCATATAAAACAACTTACACAGAGGGCTGTCCATCTTGGCCCACAGAGTTACTCAGACTCGCCGCTCCCGAGAGATTGAAGAGAAAATCTTGTATGAAATTCTCTATAGGCACCTGTAGACTCTCTTGTCTTCTACGATTGCTACTTTGAGTGACAAAAAACCAACCTATTATCTCACAAATTTTCCCCACACAAATATCATGCACAGGAGACATTGATAAAAAGTAAATACAATCGATGTAGTATTTCGCATCTATCGAGAACAAAGGAGGAGAGAAAGTCGGGCAGGACGCGTGCCCTTAGTCAAATTTGACGCCGAGCATTCGAATAAATAAATCCATCCATTACAAGCGACGTTCGGCAATAGGTGTACGCGATAATTCGGCAAGATACCTGCTGGTGCGACGTCCATCTTGAGGGGCACGAGACCAATTAGACCTTCTTCTGCTCGTAAGCACATAGTTTCTATTGCCACCTCCGGGTTGTTGGCTGGTATTCAACTGTTGATTGGAGTATGAATTGGAGAGACCCATAATCATATCTATTATGTCACGATCACGGTCACGCTGTGAAGGTATGTACAGATAGTGTCAGGTACATACAGCGATTGTCCATTCATGACAGTGGTTGCACAATTAAATTTGACTCACGTTATATGCCAGGATGTCGATATCCCCTTCCAGATCTTCGTTGTTGTCTATGCCCGAGCTGCCCTCGTTGCTGCTGCTTTCCAGCTCTTCGATGAAGCCGCTCGAGCATCGTGGACATCTGAAATTCTAATCGGAAGCGTAATGTCAATCAGGGGAGTCTAAATTATGCGATTTATGCCTGCCCTTGACAGGCTGCCCGAACGCGTACGCTTGTATTAAACATTTGCAAATTGAAACACCTGTGGAATGTAAATACATTTCTTATGTTGATGACTTATAACAATAACGTCAATCCTGGCAAGATGAGACAGCAATGTCTTTATAGATTTCGAAAACATTCTAGAAATAGGACGAGAGAAACAAAACAATCTGCTACTCTTTCTTCCTTTCAATTCTACCTTCTCTCTCTAGAACGCAAAGATATAATTGTCTTCTATCAAACAAAACAAAAAGCCCGACATGCAAGAAAGGACAGATGCTGCATATTTGTGCGCTTAGTAAGTTTCGTGCACAAAGCGCGGTCGGATTAGACGAGGCTCCCGGTCGAATCGTGGAGAAGGCTTAATCAAAATAAACGAAGGGGGGTTCGATCGAGGACAACGATCGCGAGAACGTGCGTAGCACGCTTTCCGGGGGGGGAGAGGTCGTTCAGGAGGCGTAAACCTGCCGCGAACCTGCCGCGAACCTGCCGACTCGGTCTCGAGATTTTGGTAAACCGCAAGACCGAGGGGGAAAGCAGCTGCCGATGTCATCGACTCCGTTGTTCGATGCGGAGACGACCGAGGCGAGCATCGTTCGCCGCGGGCGGGGGGGTGAAGAGAAAGACAGAGAGAGAGAGAGAAATAAAATTTCCGCACATGACACGGGAGTTGACAGCTGCTTCTGGACGTTCCGTCGCGGCGATTCCGCGCCGGACGGCGCGGATGGGCGACCGAGCGCGACGGGGAACGTCGCGACGCACTTACCGGCAGCACTTGCTCGATCTCGACGCTGCATTTGTGGCAAAAAAACCGAGACATCGGACTCCCGTCCACAACGGCCTCCGCCATGTTTTACGTGTGCCCGTCAGCTCCCCAACTCTCTACTTGCCGCTTGCCGCAGTTACAGTTGGCTCGATTCGGCCACGCTCGGCTCGCCTCGGCTAGAGTTCCTTTAATAGAGTAAAGCAAATGTAGCGACGATTTTTCATTGGCTTCAATCCGCCATATGTAACAGCCAGGCAAACGCGAATTTTTATCACACGTCATTGAGTGTTGTTACACGACACCCTAATCGGGTTTAATAACATCAGTTGTTAAGGAACTGACCAATCACAGTCGTTCCATTCTTCTAAAGAATAGTTGTGATTAGCCAGTTTTATAACTACGGATGTTATTAAACCCGACTAAAGCCTCATTCAGACTGAACGCGATGAGCGATGAGCGACGCGCGATATCCAATGGGCGTGCAGTCTTTATAGGAAAACTGTACGCTTTCCCATAAAACCTGTACGCTCATTGGATAATCGCGCGTTGCTCGTCGCTCATCGCGTCTAGTCTGAATGAGCCATAAGGGTGACGTGTAACATAGTCATTTATAAATAAGGCACATGTAATAAAAGTTATAATTATTCACCCACACTTGATCGGAAAAGAAGGTATTTTTAAATAATTTTTATTTTATTTTATAAATTTTATCTGCATCACAAATTTTTTTAATCACACTTCATAACTCTTCATACAAGATACAAACGATTGCAAATGAAAATTATTTAAAAACACGTTCTTCTCTGGTCAATTGTGGGCAAGTCAATGAGGGTGCTTTCACATGGAGCGTAAGTTGCGTAGCGCAACCTTCGTATCGCCAATCACAGGACTAGTTCAACGGAATTATTGAAACGGTTCTATCAGCATGATCCTGTGATTGGTGATACGCAGGTTACGCTACGCAATTTACGCTCCATGGGACGTCGCCCTGACTGTGTCCAGCAGAAGTTAGCGCTTGCTAAGCGTTTTGCGCTCATTGGATTATACTTTCAGATCTGTGCTGAAATAGAGCTATTCTTCTAGATCTATCCAATCAGCATAAAGCACTTATTAAGCGCTAACTTCTGCTGAACACAGCCAATCAATTGTTCTAATTTTGAATTAGGCTGAAGGCAGACAACCATCCGTAAGCGCTTACGGACTTCCGTAAGCCGTAAACTTACGGTAAGGCAGAGAAAAACTTAAGCCGTAAGCGCTTACGGATGGTTGTCTGCCATCAGCCTTATGCTGTGTTTCCACTGAACGCATCACGCACGATAATCCAATGAGCGTCGAGCGTACGCCGAAAGTCGGTTACTTTTCCATAAAAGCTGTTCGCTCATTGAATTATCCTGAAAATTTCAAACATCAATTTCCATCATCCATCGCACACGAATATCTAGATACAACACTTCTAAAGGCCTGTGTCCCATGATGCTGGAACTTTGTCCAAGTTTCACCGTTACCGAACGAACGGACGTAGTTAACGTCCACTTTTTCAGAGGGCGTATTTATTTCTGAGTTGGATGTCCGCTCTTAGGTTTCTCTTCAGTTTTACAAAGTTTCGATTAGTGTTGTCAATGTTGTCATTAGTATTGTGATCAATTAATAACGACATTCCGCACTTTCAAGAGAACCATGCATTGTAATGATATTTTGACAGAAAAATAATTACGAATTCCGATTGCGATCCGACTGAATTAATTTGGGAGCCGGAACCATGTCGAGCTATGCGAGTAAATATTGGTATATAATGGTATGAATTTATGATTTAATTCTTCTATTTAATAACGATTGTCTTCCAGAATTGTGCTCGCCGCTTCCCAAAAGTCTGACTAGTCATATCAAGATCTGCGAGAACACTCAGCAGTATGTCATCGATTTTTTGCAAAACGTGTTGCCACCGTCCGACCGTAAATCGATTTCGGAAGAGCTGCGAAAAGTACGTAATAAATAACAACATAAATGACGGAGTATTCGTGGAAATATAATTAATAATTGCTTAACAGAGACGTTGCTCTTTTCAGACCTTCATATTTAATAAAATCAAACCAAAGCGCAAGCAGAAGATTGAGAGCGCCAAGTTTCACTCGGCCAGGAAGAGGCTGCGCCTTGGTCTGGGCAAGGTCGGCAGCGGGAATCAAATGAAATATTCCGATCTTTTGCCCTTGAATCAATTGTGGCTGCAGTACATGCGAGAAGCGCTCGGTGTCGAGTCGTTTGCCAGCATCCCGATGAGTCCTAGCAGTCCAAATTGGGAGAGTGTAAACCTGCAATTGATAAAAGCCGATTTCCACGGCGCCAGGATCTCGATCGACAAGTCAAGATGCCCCAGTCTCGTAGGAGTCGCGGGAATCGTTATACAGGACACAAAGAACACCTTTAGGATTTGCGGGATAGACAATGTTGTTCGAAGTATGCTAGTGTAAATTTGTCGACGTTTGTCTTTGCATTAACAAGCATTGTAAAGCATTTCCCGCTTTTATAAACGTTGGCACCATCAATTTCTTGTAAAAGTTTATATATATATATATCTTGGTATTGTTAACATCTTTTCACTGTTTTCAGCAATACCAAAGAATGTGGTCAAGATTAATATTCATCTGGACGACGGTGTGACATTGAAAGCATTTGGAAGGGAACTATCTACAAGGCCTGCAGAACGAGCGGTTAAAAAATATAAGAATAGTTCAATTGTCATGTTGTGATAGATATTTTATATAATTATATTGATAGAGAATTGATGCCGTCCTCCAAGGAGATTCACAAATTAGCGTTAAATCTTGAGGAAATGATGTCGCGAAGGAAAGAAATGTGATAGAATAAATTGGTGTACAGGTAACGTTATCATACGTGATTAATTCCGTAGAGTAATCCTCTTCGCCCAAAATTACTTTACTTTCGTATAGATGTTAGAATTCTTTTATTTCTTCATATCTTTCAGCATTCCTTTGCAGATTATTATCGTAGGATATTACAATTACAGGATATTACATTATTGGTAATGTAATATTTACTACTTACATGGTACAGTATTTATATATATAGTCGTATATATAATATAGCATTATATTTATATATAATGTATGTATATGTGTAAATCTCTTCGTGTCATGTGTCCATATGGAAAGGTGTGCATAACTATTGAACAATAATGTAGTCATCTTGGAAGTGTGTCCACCCATGCTCCATTAAAACCGCAGTGGTCAAACATGACACTGATACAATGATAATCATTTTCAATTAGTACAACAACTATATTTGTTAATCAATCTCTACAATTTCATTGGCTAAAGTTTAGATCAAAGTGAAACAGTACCAGGGCATGTTACCGACCTCCTCCTCTCTCGTCCTAACGCTTTTATATATGTAAATATATACAGCTGGATCACTGCAAGATCAACTGTGGAGTACCAAAAAGAGACGAAAGTACCGCGCGATCAAGAGGACGAGTAGAAAACGAGACGAACAAACTAACTTCGCTCTTTTTTTCTTACTATTACGTAATACAAACTTTTTACTTGGGCACAGTAGTAACGTGACCTGTTCGTCGGTACAAACTCTCGCTCTTCGCGCGCTTTAAAATAAAGACGACTACACAACTATAACCCGTTATATCTTGAGATGTGATTAAAAAAATGAGATATCTCTCACTAAGTGATATAAGATTACACGTAGCATGGTAGCTTACATTTAGGAATGTTAAAGGATGTACTACAAAATTAATTTGTTTTTTTTTCTTAATTGCTTGTCGTACTTGATACATATTGAGTCCTGATGCGTCGACGTAGCACTTTTTATACATGCATAAATATTTAAAAGAAAAAAAAACAAGTGCGTACAACAAAAAATACATCTCTGTCGGTTTCCAGAGAGGTATCGCGATATAATTCATCTTAATACTTGTATAATTTAGGCATAGTTCGTAACAAGCTACGTGATGAATAACGATCAATTATCTCGGATAAGATATTATGCACACAAATATGTGAAACGAGTAGAAAATATTATCGAAACTCTAAGGTGTGAACGTATGTGACGGTGACGCTCGTGCTGGACTTTATCAAATTAACTTTAATATGTTCCTCGAACTCTAGTTGTCTGCAATTATCTGCTTGCGCAATGAGTAACGAAAGGTTAAAAGCATGATACACGATGTAGATCGGACAAAAAAGAAACTCGGGCAAACTACTTTATGTACTACGGTACATTAATGAGACGATAAGATCTCGCCGACAATTTCGGGTATCTATGATTTATTTTATGATTTATTTCGTTTACGCAAATCAAGCTAACTCGGCGAACACGTATCTTCGCATTATGTTCAAGCAAATGTACATACAGGATAGAGATAGAACGATGTCATATGTCGTTATAGATAGCGCCAACAAGATTGATGTCTACAGCTTTTCTCCCCGTCTCGATCTCGTCGTTACAATACTGATATAACGATACGCGATCTACCCCAGTCTAAAGGATACGCTTGTTACATTTCAATTTTGCGAGGGCTCAGTTAATTTTCACTGTGACTCATCACACGCTAAAATGTTTCGAGGATGTACATCTCGTACGATACCAACATTTTTCCGAGGATAAGAAAAAGAGAACGAACGAACGCTTTCAAACGTACGTTCTGTACGTAGTTAAAGAAATTTCGCTTGAACAGCAAATAGTGGGTAATCTGTACACAAATACGCGATGTAACTGATCTACAGTTGATTTTGCTTTCGAATTATTCACGAACATTGCCCAAAAAAGCTTGCTTCCTGTTAGTAGCCAAAAGAAAGGCACGTAGACGCACACATATATGTGCCAGTAAAAGACAGGGAAATTATACTTTGCTCACACAACGTATATATAGTTCTCTTTACTGACCGTGCAATGATAAATAATTTAATAGAAAAGTCTCGATAATTTGCATTAAAAAAAAGACAATTTTTTTGTTTTGTAGTTTTTCTTAAATATAATTTTTTTTCAATATGTTTTTCGCGCAAAATCCGCATTAAACATCTATTTAAACCGTGAAATATAATTGTTTGCTCGACGTTTCCCCTATAAATTATAGATTCACATTTAGATAGCGTGTGATAGCGTATTAATGCCGTTTCTCCATGCATTTCGCTATTTGTTACACTATTATCATGATCTAAATCGTGGCAATTCATCGTTTCTAGTGATATTCATTCGTATTCGCTTTGACGATATTAAGCTAACAAAACAATCTCATTCTACCTAAACTTTATAGAAAAGTAGACTTTGTTGATCTGTCTCCTTAAACGTATTTCACATACCGTAACCTTGGTAGGCTGCGGTGGACGCATACACTTGTGCCGGTGCACCGTATACGTTTTGAGGCGCGTAGCCAGGTGCCATCATTCCTGGCCCTGCAGTCAGCATTAGCTGAGGTTCCGCTGTAAACATGCGACAGAAAGGAATGTCATTAATGTGGAAAACGTTGCCACATTTATGAGATCCATATTCACGACGAGAAGACGTTAAAAAGATCACTTACGCATAATCATAGGCTTATGTTCCTGATGATCAGTTTCTTCAATGCGTCGGCTCTCGGCCTCTTCTAATTTATCGACCTGTCCATACAAACAACGTATTTAATAAGAATGCGAATACTACCGGCGGTATAAGGACACAAAGAGCTGGATGTACGAATATCCTTCCTCTTTACCTTAGTAATATATTCCCGCGCGACTTGTATAAGATACGGCATTGCGAAATGTAAAATGCGATGTCTCCAGGCGAGCTCCAAGATGACGTCCGGATGAAGTAAATCGTAACAATGAAATAGGCATGCCGCGAAGCAGTCCTTAGAACCTCTGTCCAAGAACCACTCGAGTAATTCCTCGGCGACTTCTGCATTTCGGGATTCCGCTGCATATTCCATGGCGTCCCTGTTATAGAATTGACGGTTAGTAAAATTCGCACGTACGTACATAGCGTAAGTGTATCCTCGATTTAAATAACGCGAGGCGTTACCTGAACAGCCGATCCTTCTTGCACAGCTCTACAGACTGTTTCCATCTATTATTTCCCTTGTATAGGTACGCGGCGATTCTCCTGAACTCAATCAATTCGTGTTTCTCGAGTTGCTGCGCTAACGCGATATTATCAAAATTATCGAACGCATCGATCGATGTTCGAAGACCTTGGTAATCCTCTTCGTCAATCAGCAAGCCGTTTAAGGCTTCGTTAATGGCTTTGTTGTTGAGAGCCTGAACCGATCTCAAGTACGGCTTTACCAGCTGCAGATGATCGGTTCGCGTGAAATACGCCACCGATCTGGTGTGATCCATGCGCGGAGCGAGCACGAGCAATATGTCGTTCAAAAGAAGGGGTTTATATTCCAAGTAAAATTGTATAGCCTTGTAGTAGAGCTCGACGTTGGCGACTTTAGTGATTACGTCTTTGAAGTGGCCCTCTCGCCAAGCTTCCGTAGGATGTTGCATCATCGCGAGGACCGCGTTATCGTACTCTTCGTACTTGTCGTACAGGAACACCAGCTCGGCCCACAAATGCGCTTGTTCCGCTGCGCGTAGCACCTACGAGTCAATCGATTTTATTTTCTCGAGTGATGAAGGAATTTGCATTTTTTGTATTAATTCGAGACCCACCTTCGGTATATTGACGCGCGACCAGAAGAGTTCCAAATGTTCCCTCATTCGTTGAGGCTTGTATTTGCTGTAGAGAATAGCTAGCTCGGTGAACATTCCCATGTGAGCCCGTTCGAGTCCTAGAGCAGCTTCCAAGAGGTTGATGAGCTCCTCAAAGTGCCCGCGATCTTGGTAGTAATTGATCAGGTCCTCGAGCTCGTCTGCGTGTACAACTATGTGCAGACCGCACATTTGGGCCAGGCGAAACTCGCCGCTGTCCACGCAGGCGAAACAAACTTCCTTCCAGGTGCGCGTCGAGTTGGCCTTGCGCGCGCTATCGACGGCGCCCTGGAATTCTTTCAGATGCACCAGCGTTATAGCTAGACGCGCAAAGTTCGACACGTTGTTGTAGAGGAGCTTCGCGGCGTCGTACATCTTGTCGTCGAAACACCTGTCGCCAATCTGTAAAAGGAACAATACGTTCGTAGAATTCGAGTTGCGCTCGCGAACGACGCGCGGGCAAACGACTCCTCTCACCTTTTGTATATCGGCGTGATTAGGGCCGGATATAAATTCCTCGAGGTCCGCGAGCCTGTTGGTTCGCGCGTATGCGTATATCAATTCGCTCTCGATAAAGGACTCGCGTGCTTTCTTGCGAGCCATTTGGAGATAGCGCACCAAGTCTTCCCAGTGCGAGGTCCGATGTGCGGTTTCCACCACGTCCATGTACGCGGACGGGTCGTCCGCTTTGATGAAGCTGTCGATCGATTCCTTGACCAGGCCTTGCTGCAGCTGGGCTCTGGCGAGCTGCGACCACACCGGCGGCTCGTTGCACCTACGCAGGAAAGGGTGAGTTTAAGCAAAACGCACCAAAACAAGACGCGGAACGCGTATATACCATACCTTTCCGCAAATTCGTAAGCCCTGTCCAAGTTGCCGACTTGCTCGATCAGCACCTGGATGGCCGACGTGTTGACGTCGAACTTTTTGAAGATCGCGAAAGCCTCCTCGTAAAGCTCATTGTTAATAGCGATGTTGGCGATGTCCGGAGCGTCGTAGTTATCTAAGCGATTAATGTACTCCATGACGCGCGTACGATCGGCCTTGATGGCGGTCAGTATCAAGAGATTCTGCAAGTTACGGTGGTCGCTGAACACGCTGCTGTCCAGCACTATCTTCTCGAGAAGCTCGATCAGCTCGTTAGGCAAGTCGGCCGTCATGAAAGCCTTGACGGTGACCGATATATCCTCGGGATCTTGCGTCTCGGACAGCGCCGTTTGAACGACCTGATCGATCAACGGTCGCTTGTATGGATTGCTCTCCAACAGCACCTCCGCCCAAAGATCGGGATCTCGGCGTCTCACCAGGTATCTGGCCTCGCTCTTGAACAAGCTGTTCTCGTTGCACACGCTTATCAGCTCGCGGTCGCACTGGCCACGCTCGTACGCGATGCAGGCCAGATGGGGATCGCGCTTCTCGCAATACTTGCCGACGACGCGACTGTCGTAGAATTGATTCTCCTTGAGGAATCTCTCGGGATTGTTGTTACTGTCGATGTAGATCTTGGCCAGGGCGTTGTGCGTGGCCGGCTCGACGCAGCCCTCGTGAACGCGAGACTCCAGCCACGGCAGCAGCAGCTTGAGCCGATTTCTCTTTTCCACCTCCTCGACCAGCTCGTCGGTGGAGAATTGTCCGCGCACCACCAGTATCAGATTCTTGATGATGTCCTCCGAACAGTCGACGTCCAACAGCCCGCCCACGACCACCGGTAGACGCGACGGATTCACCTTCTGGACGTAGATCTCGATGTACTTTTGCAAGTTATTGCGGTAAAGGTACAGAACGAGATCGTGAACGAAGTCGAATCGATCGCACACGATGATCAAAGGCAATTGATCGGACAGCTTCGCTTCCTTCAAGAAATTCTTGACGCGTTCCGGATTGTAGCAGTTGCTCTCGCGACATATGCGCTCCACCTCCTTGATCTGGCCGGTCTTGCACGCCGCCTGGATGTACTTGAAGTGCACCTCTTGATCCTGGCTGAAATTCACGATGGAGCCCAAAAAGTAGAACAGGCCCTCATAAGACTTGAAGCTCTCGAAGAGGTCGATCAACGCCTTGGTCGTCAATTGTTCGTGATACTTGGTCGCGATTTGTATGCAGATCTGCAAGTTCTGCCGTATGTTGGCGGTTAACATGGCCTTGAGGCATTCGAGGGAATCCTCGACGGACAAGGTGCCGAAGAAACCTACGAGCCAATCGGGCGAGAGCAGATGCGTGTGCACCACCGCCCTCTTGATGTCATAAAGATCCGTGTAGTGCTCGAGAGCGCGTTGCAACAGGCCAGCCTTCTCGCACAATTGCGCGACGTGAGCTCTGTCGTAATGGGTAAACATTTGATTGCCCAATATAGCGTCGGCCACTTGCGGGGCGGACATTAAATTCATCTCTAAAAGGCGGGTCTGTAAGGCACCCTCGCTCGGCCGATTGTTCTTGAGCGCGTCCAGCAGGAACGCCGTACATTGCTGCACCATATTCTGCTCCATAAATATGTCAACGATCTGATTGATGTCGGCCAGCGAATCGTCGTCCTGAACCAGCATCTGCGCAAACACCACACCCTGATCCGGATTAATCCTCATGACGTTCCGCAAGAGGAATATATAGTCGGGCGTGTACGAGACTTTCTTGGCATACAGCACGATCTTCTGAAATTGGCCGGTCTCCGCGAAGCATTGGATGACCTTGTTGGGGACGTTGGCTCTCAAATAGACGCTAAGCGCCAACGTGGGATCCGCTTGCTTCACCAGATCCCCCAATTCCTCGCTGCACTCCAGCTTGTCCTCCTTCAACCACTTTTCCAGCAGCTGCTTACGTCCCTGGACCAACACCGGCCGACACAGCTCCAACGATTCGTACTTATTCAGCTGCCCCTGATCCAGAAGAATGCCAAAGTACTGCAGGAGGGGCGACGTTTGGCCCTGCGTAGCGGGCACCTGCTGAAATCGTTGGATGGTCGCGGGGGTTCTCAGTATTCCCTTGGGCGCGTTCGCCGCGACCTTCGCCGCCTCCGCGTACTGACCGTTTTGGAAGAGCAAATTGAATTTCCTCACAAACAAGTCCTCCGCGCCCGACAGATTGTTTCTCACGGCCATTCTCAGCGCCAATTCCGAATTCTGCAACACCCCGTTGATGTACGGGATTATGTTCTCCTCGTCCACGGAGACGGACAAGACCTGGCCTTTCCGATTCACTCCTATTATACCGCCGGACGCCTCGTGCGGGGCGGTAACGAAGATCGTCTCTCCCGAGATGCGATTCATAAATATACAGGTCGCGGACTCGATATCGTACATATGTATATAACCGTATTTCGTGATTAAATATATGACGTCGTACTTGGAGCTAACTTGCATGGCGACGGGAAAGTCGTTTCCGGCCTCGGGTGGGAAGAAGACGTCCACCGCTTTTTTGGGAAACGGATGGTTACCGGAGGGCGGCTGGCCCACCTCGATGATGTGAAGCTTCGCGCCCTGGACCGTTCTAACGGCGAAGCAGAACAGATTGCTCGCCTCGGCGTTACCCTCCATCTTGAATTGGGCGAACGAGGCGGCGTGTCCCTCGATCGGCTGCGAGCATTTTCGCTCCACGGAATACAGCTGCATGGCGCCGACCACTCTGTTGTGCTGCGCCGAGATACCGATCAGCAGCAGCCACGTCTGCTTCGGATCTGTTCTGTAATTTATAATTTGGCAGCCGTTTAACGACGAGTGACGTTCAAACATCTTATTCGGCGTCGAGTCGCCCTCCATGGACCAATGGTACACCGCAGTCTCCGTCACTAGCGCCAGCGTGTTCAGCGATATCCATTTCCAAAAGACCACGTCCTCCGTCATTGTGTGAGCCTTCATCTTCGACTTCATCTCGATGTTGAAGATCTGGAGTGTCTTCATGGCTAGTCAAATACAAGCAAATATTTCTCTCGGCAATTCTTTCCCTCGATATATTTTCGTTGTTACCAGGCTCGCTTCAGGAAAAGGCGTGCAACAGGCATCCCAAGATTGCTCTCTCCGAGTTACAGGTAAAGCAAACTTATCGAGAATTCGACTGCTTGCGCTAGTGTGCACCGAGTACACACCTGGTTAACAATTAATCAAAAAATGAAAAACCGGGCCCATGAGCCAGTTTCATTGCAACCTCAAGTCGTTCTCTGTCTTATTCCAACTGTTACTTTAAAAGGAGACAAACGTGAATTAAACTAAGATTAAAGTTAAGCGACGTTTGGTAAAACCGGGCCTGAGGCTTGCTTACAGTCAATTCTTATATTTAAGGACCGTTTTAATCTTATCTCTTGAAATATTTCTCACGCCCGTTTCCACCAACGCAGTTTAACTTTCTTCATATCTTTTTCTAGCCTTACGACTTAGAAGAAGGTAACAAGTGATTTCTCTCAACCGAGATTGAAGCTAATCTGCATTGATAAAAACGGGCATCGCTGAGTGAAATAATCCGTATAGCATCCATACGGATCGTTTTTTTGGCTAAATGCTCTTTCAACATTCTATTTCAACACATCTATCTTCTGCCGTTGCACGCTCCTTCCCGCCGAGACCGAGCGCACTCGCACACGGCGTGTGCGCGCATACCTTTGAGAGCGATGACTTTACTAGCGGGATTCATAATTGCGGAATCGGCGGATATCGGTCTTCTGATAGGATTGGCGGAGTCGTTCATGTCGATGATCACCACCTGGGCAGTGTCACCGACCTTCTCTCTAACGCAAATGAACTTGTCGGACTCCATGGTGAGGGTGTTGAAGCTGACATTGTTGGCGTTGATCCCTACAGCCGTGAGCTGCAAACATAAGAGACACAGACGGTCTTGTATCCTTCGAGCACGTAGAATTATCTCTCTCCCCGGTTGCAACATGATTCGAGCATACAGTTTTAAATGAGTTGCCTGGGGAGCGGAGAGGAGCGAGAACTCCATAGATAGCGTTGTACCCTTCAAGTTTGTATCACCCTTCTCGGAGATACGACTCGAGCCTACGATTTTAGGCTGTTTCCTGGGAAGGGGGGAGGGCGAGAGCTTTATTGTCAAATCACCTCTATTGACATTCTTTTATAACAATGTAAAAACGACCGACGCACGCGCTCACCGACAACAACCGAGCCGAATGTCGGTTGCGGGCTGCGCACTATAGCCGGGAAATTGCGGCAGAACGTGTACGGGATGAATTCGAAGGCAACGGCCCCGACAGCGCGTGATATTATCCGTGACGACCATATGTTGCCAAAATAAAGCTCGGCCGCGGGCTCGCGGCGCGCAGGGTGCAAACAAACGGCGCGCGGCGCCCGCCGTCGACGGGAGTCTACGTGGATGCGAGGGCATGCCTTCCGTTCCGTTTCAACGGCCGAACGCGGTGACGTCGGGACGAAGGAATGCACGGGGAGCATCCGATAAGGTGGTACGCTTTCGGCAAAAGCGGAAACGAGGGGCGTATGCGGCAACGATAGCGTCCGGCCCGGGCGG
The DNA here is from genome assembly GCF_000949405.1 of Vollenhovia emeryi. Taxonomy (NCBI): domain Eukaryota; kingdom Metazoa; phylum Arthropoda; class Insecta; order Hymenoptera; family Formicidae; genus Vollenhovia; species Vollenhovia emeryi. The sequence goes on along the minus strand of NW_011967243.1, from coordinate 826,476 downwards.
TGGGGAAACCGACCGAGGGCGAGAACGCGATATCGCGTCGAATTCCAGGCGGATATCGCGCCCGGGATAACCTGTGCCACGAGACCCGCGCGCCGCCGAAGACCCGCCGAGGCGAGTCGGCTCCGCTCGAGAGTCGGGCGTGCGTAACGTCATCGCGAGACGCGCGCGGGCGAGAGGAAAGGAGGAGGCTCGGAGAGGGGAGGGGGAGACGTTGCAACTGTCAAAGTAACGTCAGCCCCGAAATATTGCACTTCCGTTCCGGGGGAGAGAGAGAGAGAGAGAGAGAGTAAATCGTCGATACACCGACGGGCGCGAGCGAGCGAGAAAGAGCGAGACGGTGAGAGAGGGGGAGGGGAAGAGGAAGAGAGAGAGAGAGAGAACGAGAGATGCGGGGGCAGAGAAAATGTCCGGTGTCTCGGGAGAAAGGCCGACGTGGTAAATGCCAAGTGACGGCGCGGGCTCCCCTCCCCTCCCCCCGGGGGGGATATCGCGGCGGAGACGAGAGGCGAAGACGTACCTGCAGGTGTTCCTGGAACCTTATGGGCAGTAGCTGCGTCATTTTCGCCGAGGTGGCTCGCTGGAGTCCCCGCGGAGCGCAAGAGAGAGAGATAGAGATGTTCCCAGCCGCTGCTACGGCCGCGTGCAGACTTCAGCCCCCGTGTGCGTGCGTGCGCGCGGTGGCTAGGTCGGCGCCAAGATCCAAGACCGTGCGTCCCTTCTACTTACGGTGCTCCGTACCCGGGTCTGTCGTCGTTGTGCGCGCCGCTCTGCCTCCCCGAGATACTCGGCATCAATACGTCGAAGCGCGAAACCGACTGACGGAGAGCGAGGTAACGTCGCTACTCGCCGCTGACACCCATCATGGCCGCCAACGCCGCCCCTCTATCTCGAAATAGTTCCCGCGTATGAGGAGGGTCCCCCGAGGGGGACGTCGCCGCCGCGTCCGCGCCGCGCGCCGTGAGGTCGACGATAACGCCGCCCGGGCGATCTTCTCCGTCGGCCGGTCAGCGCCGACGTTCGCGATGACGTTAGCGGAGAGAGAAAGACAGGTAGATAGAGAGAGAGTCGGGCACGGCACAAGCGCCCAGCGACACCAGCGGAAGAATACAAGCAGCGATTTGACACGATTGGACTCGGTGGCGGATCTCTCGCGCATCACTCCCTCTCCTCGCCCTTCCCCACCTGCGAGCCGCCACGAGCGAACCGCAACGGCGCACGAGTGCGTAACGTATTTCCACGCAGTCGATTACGACTCTCCCTCCCACCTTCCCGCGTTCCCTCTCTAATTAAAGTACTTTTTCTCTATAAAACACCCCGAAGGTTATCGCCGGAGGTTTCGCGCGCGACGCGAGGACGACGATTGGGACGCGGGGACGTACAGAAGCTGGGGATCGAATTAAAATACGCTTTATTCGTCAGCAGTAGCGTCAGCCAGAGTCTACGACTTGTACAAGTTGGAAACCACTGCCGCAGAATGCAGCGCGTCTCGTTTCGACAAGATAAAAATCGTAACAGCAGCGTCTTCAGTCGAACAAGCCGAAGCCCATGTCATCGTCCTCTGATTCGGACTCCTCCTTTGCCGGCTTCTTCTCCTCTGTTGAAATCAAAATTATTAGTTTCGCTCGCCTATCATCAGAGACATGAATACGTCTCGCTTTACTGAATTCTTTCTTTACGGGACACTAACAGTCCGAGAAACCAGAGGCAAAAAGTGCAAGTTCACGAAAGGGTTAACGCATAGCGTCCACGACGCTAGAACTTGGATCAAGTTCTAGCAATGCGAACGCAGGCCTTTAAGGCTTAAAGATTGCTACACCTATCGTGAACCCGGACTTAACTCGGCTGAATCCAAAGGCCTGTGTCCAAGTTCTAGCATTGCGGACACAGGCCTTAAGATGAGAAATTGATGGACCCACCTTTCTTCTCCTCGACAGGAGCTGCCGCACCACCGGCAGGAGCCGCAGGAGCGCCAGCCGCGACCGCTCCTCCAACCGGCATGGATGACAGTTTCTCTCTACCTAAAATTACAAAAGAAAATTATACTCAATCGCGCTCTCGGACGATGCACAGCTCCGTGCGAGAGCGTTCGACTCGCAGACGGCGAGTCTCGCGTTCAGTCTCAAACTCTCGTCTCACGTTTGCTCCAATTTTGTAACAATTTGACTAGAGACTCGAGTAACAAAGGAATCGCAAAGTGAATGGTAATCTATCCTGGGAGTCCCTGTTTCACTCTCCTATTCGACTTGAATTACGGAGAAGGCGGTAAACGTTTTTGAGCATTAAAAAGACGCATGGACGCACCCTTGGTAATGAGTTCGTCAATCGACTTCCCGTTCAGTTCGGTGATGACCTTCTTCAGCTTCTCAACGTCGGCCTCGATCCCCACCGACGACAAGATCTTTTCAATGTCATTCTGGCTTGGCGAGGCTTTGCCCCCCAGAACAGCCAGCATGTAAGCGGCCACGTAACGCATTCTGCAAAGCAACAAGTTAAAAGGATCAATGCGAGGCTCCTCCACGTGACAAGAGCTATTCTATACGCCGGTTGCGCTCAGTGAGAGAGTTCGTGTCCTTCACAGATCACTCAGTCGAAAGATGGTTTGGTCATCATGAAATAGAAAGCTATAAACGTGCACGCGTGACACGCCTGCGGTTTGCATAAAAACTATAAACATCGTTCGCGTGTTCGGAGCGTGACGAGCGATCTCGGGGGTCCAGATATCCGTGCCATAACCTGTTACACCTGGCGCGAGAATTTCGCGCCTCGACTCCCGTCCCGCCTTTGCAATTGTATTCGTTCTACGCGTTCGCGGCACAGCAGGCATTACGGGATTTACGGGTCGCGGATCATCGAGAAGCAGTATTGTTCGCGGACCTCGCGTCTCGGACGCTCTCGAACGCGGCACGCGGAATCCGGCGATAATAGAATTGCTAAGTGCGATCGGGCGGGAGCGTCGATCACCGCGAACCGCAGACATCCCGGGCGACTCGAAACGTGGAATATTATTCCCCGTAGAAGCGTGATTCGGATGCACACGTACCTTTAAGTCTTACGACACGAAACGTGGACCCCGCTGAAACGAAAGCGAAACGTGCACGGGCGAGCACCGGAAGAACCGGAGTGAAGCCGGGAGGTGTTAGTGCGACGAGACGGCGACAGATGGGCCCTCTCGCGTTCGATTGTCGCGCCCTCTCGGTTACCTTCGGCGGTTAACAGCGCGGTTGCGCTCCAAGTTGCCGACTGCTTGGTTCTGTTCCGTGCTACGTTGACAAAAGCTTATTGCGCAACGTTGTAAAAACACGGGGCGAGACAAACTTTATGGAGACCCCTAAGTTTTTCGAAAACTATGCATTTTAGAAACAAATGTTTGAGACAAAAGTTATGCGGTTTGTGGTACAAAAATGTTTACCGAAGTTGGAGTACTATTGCAACAGCATATTCTTGCCAGCAAATCAAGTCCAAAAAGTCCTGTATCATTTTTGCTCACGATAAACAGCTATCGAGATATCGTGTGAAGATTAGTTGCCGAGTCTTCTTTGAATATATATTTAAAAAAATATCAGACAAATAAAACATGTTTCGGACAAAAGTTGTTCCGATTAATTAATAGAAAAAGATGATATAATAAAAAGCGCAGGTTTCATTTAAGAAATTCAAGATTACCTTCATGCAACTTTCAGCAGATTTGATCAGAATCCCATAGGATTGTGCATAATAAAACCATATCTGTATCCACATTGAGCTATAACTGACACATGATTTCAATACGAAATTATACATGCACTGCAATGAAACGGACAATCGCATATTATAATTTAAATTATAACTGTAACATGATGTAAGAAAGTAAATTACAATGCAAAATAAATTGTTTCTACAGACGTTAATCGCAACCACATGGAAGGTGGTCAAGAGAGCAGAAGCGAGGGCAATTCTAAAGAGGAGAATGTGCATTTATTTTTCCCATCTACTTTCCTCAATTTTACACACATATATTCTTCAACGTTGAAAACAAAGGAGAGAAACAGTCAATTATACAATTCATCTATTGATATAAACGTATATTGGACATCATTCTAGGACAAAGTTTAATCGTATATCGATCGACTGTCGGGTGAAAGAAAAAGGAAAGACGTCCCTCCTCCTAACCGTTCCTACGCGCACCTTCATCGCGGAGAAACAATACGAGGGAGGCAAGAATAATAAGCATCTACACGATACTCGCGCGAAGACTCGAGAAATGTAATAAGAACAACGCATATGCTTCCAGGGTAATATCGAACGTTTCGTCTGAGACTCTAAGATGGGCGTCCCTCCGAAAACTCGCCGTTCGCGTCTCGATCGCAGGGACTTTAAAACAGCTCGAACGTCCTCCCGGGCCTCGAGGGTTCCGTCATCGGTTCCTCCTGATCGCCCTGGTCGCTTTGCATCGAGAGCCGCGTCAGTTTGCCAGCCAACGCGGGATTCGTCTGCATCATCCGGAGTAGCGCGTCCGTGGACACGCTGCAATCAAGTTAACATTTCACGCCCGGTGAAATTTCCTGCGATTTTGATGCCGCGACAGGACAGTCGGCGGACCGTGCCCCGATTAACTTAATCAAGCGATTGCGATCGCTCGCAGCAAGATTTCTAGTTACGCGATCTCTAATCTAATCTCTCTTTCGAGCGACTATAAATAATTTTATATTGTTCTGACAATCTTGCAGACTCTAATCGTTGATTTTGTTACGATTGAGTCAATCGTAACTTAATCCAAATCAGAGGCAGCGTTGGGAAGTAACTCATTGCTTTTAACGAAGTTACGGTTACAGTTACTTTTTTTGGTAACTGTAACTTAACTCAGTTACAAGTAAATTTCTCAACCCTGGTCAGAAGTAATCATAAAATCTCTCCAATGAGTTCTGCATCATAGTCGCCCAAAGTCGTTTATAGCAAAGATACACGAGAATTTCCTCATAATTTAATTCCACGCAAGACGGTTCCAATTCGATCTTTTACTTTGATTTACTTTATTACTTCCCAGAGCCACTCGAGATACTTACACACGCGGGAGGTTCCTCAGAGACGACAACAGGTCTCTCTCGCGCCCGCTGAGATCCGGGGCATCCGCCGGATTGTCCCTCTTCCCGAATCCAATCGCCGTGGAGATGTACTCTGGTTTGAAACCGCGGATCTCCCTCAGCCTCGTCCGGTGCTTAAAGAAATGGGGATAATTGCGATCCTTGGACGCCGCTACGGTCGCTACGACGAAGGACCCCGCGACGATCACCAACACTATCGCTACCATACGCATGATTTCCTGACGCAAAAAGAAAGAGAAATATCGAACGCGATAATGCATAATTACGTGCGTTACAATGTTGCAAAGGGCAAATTCTCTTTGCGCGAGCTTTGCATTCATCCTTAATTAATGATCAAGCGACACATATCTTCACTTCCACAGAGTACGAATTTCTTACGAGGTCTTGCCAGAATGTCGGAACATCGTGTATTGATCCGCACAGACATCATTGCGCAGATAATCTTAATGATAATTTATACTTACTGCGATACGACAGCAATCGATTATTAACATATGCATGACATTTGGATTTTATTTTCGATTTGCCTAAAGTTACCAAAATTGGTAAAAGTGAGATGACAACTTCTGCTTTCGCGCTTGGATCGTTCCGTTACATAGAAACAAAAGCACTGAATATTAGATTACTAATAACAAAGAGAAACTAGATTACTAATAACAGATTGCACCGGTTAAGTAAAAATAGAAAAGAATCTTCAAATGATCTCCATGTCGGAGAGTATTTAAGTTTCATTACGAAACTCTTGTGTCGCGGACTTTTCAACGTGATTCTTTTACAAAAAAAATAATAATTTAAATCGATTTAGAGATCTTTTCTCGTAGAATAGTTTACCGGATTCAATTAGAATTTAATTTAACAAATTGCGTAATGACCGTAAAATTTTTTGGTCGCATTCGCGGTGAGAATCGTCTGTATACGTTAAATCGACATTTCTCCGATCTTGATCTCTTCCCGCGGGTGAGAGTCGAGATCAAAGTTTAAATTTTAGTGATACGCGCTGTACACGTATCGGCACCAGATTCTCGATGATCCCGGATAAGAAGAACGTCGACTTGATTCGTGCGTGCCTGAGGAAGAACTGGGCTCCGCGAACAATTCCGCGTCACTTTGTACGAAGCCGCCGACGTCGGCGTCGCGGCCGCCGGCGACGCCGTCGTGGCCGCCGTCGACGCCGCCGGCGATCATGCTTTCCCGTTAATTTCATTAATGCGTCCGGCAAATCGTCGTTTTATCGTCGCATTGAAATCTCTGCCGATGAAATGGCTCCAATCGCCGGCGAAAGTACCTACGAAGACACGCGCGAGCCGACGGAGATGCAAGGAGAGACGCCGGAACCGCCGCCGCCGCCGTCGCCGTCGCCGCCGCCGTATGTGCGTCGTCTAGCCGCCGATGCGTATGCGAAATTTCTCTGCAGTACACGACGATCCGTCTCTCACGGGGACACTCTTCGTGATGACGATGCCACGCCCACGCTTTTACGTAATTTACACTGTAGGCTACATTCGTCGTACACGGTTTTTTTTTTCTGCGAACGTTAGATCTGGCTGATAAGAAATTAAAAAAGCAGAGGCGTAATTAAATTGCGCAAGTAGTAATTTCCTGAGTGGCTGAACTTTCAAATTACGAGTACAAGGAATTTTTCTACAAGGTAGAAGATGTAGAAATAAAGAGGTATAAATGTCCATTGAAAATCCTCTTTATCCTCTTATTTTTATTTATACAAAATATATATGTATGTGTATATATATATATATATATATATACACACGCACGTTTTTATAATGTACTAATATATGATCATTTACAATATGTAATGTTATTTCACGTACTTCAAACACATCACTTTGTCAGTTTGACTAGGGAATGATCTAAAACGACGACAGGTATTTCTTTAAGAATGAGAGAGCGTGGAATGCCTGAATATTTCACAAAAAGCTCCAAGAAGTGAAGATTAGTAGCTCCTTCAGTTTCTGCATCACCTCCCGCTTTCATACTAAAACAGTAGAAATATTCTCATTAGTTAATACCTCAAGCGATGTTGTATTATCGTGACAATTAGGATAACAAAACCGTCTCTACCTCTCCACAGTGATGAACGACAGGACATACATGCAAAGATATTTCACGTAACGATTCATCACAGAAACGTGAAATTGACGGAGAATCGTTTGTATTCCTATGGCAAAGACCACAGCGTCTACGGGGTCCTGATACCTCTTGCTCAACAGACTTGCTGTAACAAATATGTAAAATATCTCTTACACTTGATCTGATTACAGACTATAAAAATATATATTGTACATGTCATATAATTGCACCTGTATTTTTGCAGTAGAATAATTTATTTAACTGCGACGCTGTGAATAAGAAAATGATAATAGCTATATTATCTATCTTTGGTGTCTTAATGTAAACTTTGTTATGCGGATCGCTGATGCCGGCCCAGTCCAATCGCACGCTAAGTTCATGAAGCAATTCGCTCTTCTCCGTTTTCTCAGTTTCATTATTGCTATCTTTTTTCGCTATCTCGCATAAAATAGCCCTAAAAAGTGAAAGAAGTCAGACGAGAGGAATCGCGAAACTAAATAACGTTTCCACGTACGTGTTTAATGTACGAAGCGCCGCTTCCATGTGCTTCGCTTCAAATTTGCACGCGGTGTTAAGCTCGTACGCTATTTTTTTCCTGAGTAATTGATAGTGGCCTATTTTCAACGTCCACTCGAGCGCCGATGACCACAGTTTGCTGCTGCTAGCGCTTATGCAGTTGTGAAGCTTTGTAATGTTACCTGAGGCATACGCGTCCAATATCTTAGCACATGTTAATTATCCTCACTTTTATTGCATGTACTTTTCTAATGCGCCTGGAGCTCTCTTACCTTTAGCACTGTCCAAAGAATTTAAAGTGCTCTCGCAATCTTCTAACAGTGATGTCCACATTTTGTTCCGTATGCTTTTTTCTATATAGTGAACCAAAGTCTCCAGTTCCATGACAATGTAGAAAGAGATGAGCTTGTCCAGCCCCGACAATCCCGGCGTGCCTATCGTTTCTAGTATCATCGAGAAAACTTTGTAATTCAAGACCTCATTCTGCGACTTAACATCATACCACGCTAGGGAATGTTCTATGTACACGGTAGTTCTAAAAGAGAGCAAGTGAATTAGCAATGCCGTACAATTTATTTCGTAAGATCAAACTCGAGATAACGTCCTACCGGGGATCAGTAATACGAATAAGTTCTTTGGCAAGTCTGCCCATGAATGTCAAGGAATTATTGTCCGTTGAAAATACGTGCTTATCCTCTTGGAATTGTCTCCACGATTTTCCTGGTAGCCAGGACCAGCCCCTGCGTTCTTCCTCGACCGCGTTGTTTATAATATATGTAATCTAAGGACAGAAACATTTAGAATAGAATGTACGCGCGTAAGAGAATATTTTTGTGCTCGTATCGAAATTATACAATTCTTACTTCTTCATGCCATATCTTCAAACTGTTTATGTTGATGTAATCTTGAATGTATTGGAAAGATTTTCTGTATCCGTCCATAATTGAAGATAAATTACTCAGTTTTTGTAGAAGCGATGTCTAGGGAAATGTATACAATAATTTTGAGGCATATAATTTTAGGGAGTAAAGGAGTCTCTCATTCATCAGAATTTACCTTGGACTTCTGATCAAAATTGAGGCCGTTCTGTAAAGCCAAGGTAACTTTCTTGACAAGCTCCTGACGTATACCGTCCTCTAAGAGACGATGTGAATCGACCCTTAAAACTCCTAGAGAAACGCTTCGCAGCGACAAAACGCCCTTTGTAAAGACCGACACGGCATATGTTAGCTTCGCCATCTGTAAAAATATTAGTTTTCTGTTTAATAAGCGCAACTCGTAACAAGAATTCTTCGCGAAAGTACCTGTAATCTCTCGGCCAGTTGCGCATAATCTTTAAGTTTATCTTTGGGCAATTTAGTCGGGATCTCTTTAAATGAATTCGTTTCAAGGTGCACTATCTCCGCTAATAAACCGAACACAGTTTCAGGTATAATTTGCAAAACGCGCCTGGCGTATCCTTCTAATTCTCTACTATAATATTGCGACACCGAAGACAAGTCCGCGCTTCGTGCTTGGTTCACTCTCAGCAATGGAGTCTCCAATGCCGACGCCATCTAAAAAAAATATAACGTGTGAAATATGTAATGCGTGTCATATAATTTTTAATTGTACACGCGTATTTACTTTAAGGAAAAGAGCCTTCAGTTTGATGACGGTCGGCGGATTTTCCTTTATGCTCGCCTGCATTACGTCGATAAAAGATTCCATAATATTCCACGCGTAGCAGCAATCGGTCACGATATTCAAACTTATCATGATATCTTCAGATATACTGCCCGTACGCAACATATTGTGTAGAGTCTCACGTGTGTCGGCGAGATATTGTGAAATGTGTAGATTATTTTCCAATTGATGAAATTCTGAGGGAAGAAACACAAGATATCGATAGCATAGTACAAATGTTTGTATAAATTTATATCTTTAAACATAATAAATATCTGTCGATTCACGTTTCTTTACCCTGAACTTGTTCCAGCGCTTGCAGTAACTGTACTATCTTCCGCCCATCTTCTTGCTTCAACGAGTCAATGTGCTTACTTATTTCCATGAACCACGTATAAAGGTTCTGGTTCTTATCAATACCATCTAGAGATTTGGCGCCTCCAAAGATTTGTGCAAGATCAGTTATACGTTCAACACATATCCCTTTGTCTTTCAACCATTTGGCTTCTTTTCCGAGCAGGAGCTAATGTACAAAAGTGTATCTTAATCCATGTAGACATCGTAACGAGAATGACGAATGATTTTAAACGTACATCTTTATACATCTGTTTAACATCCTGTTCGATTTGAGCGGTGCTCAGCAACAAGCGTAGACACTTTACTGTGGTATATTTGCTTTCCATCACGACTAATTGACGTAGACTACGCGAACGTTTTGAATCCTCCAACGTTATGGTGGGCGTAGCGGTGTGCAGAAGAATCCAATGTAACGTTACGTTGCATTCTCTCACTAATTTGACTAAAGAACCTGTTGCGTTCTCGTCCATTGCGCCCGCCAGTTGCACCTCTTCGGTCTCTTGCGTTAATTTCTGAAATGTTTTTTGCACCAAATTGCAGTTTTGCATAAAAGAAACTCTGTGAAAAATTTCCCAAACTTTTACCCACGTCCATTTTTGCTCCGTACTTTTGCGCAATTCCTTTCACATTTGAATTCTCAAGGGTATTATTCAATGCCGTTCGCGCAGCTTTATACGGTGACCACCAGTCACACAGATTGATCACTGTCCCCATATAAATACTGATTACCCAATTGTCGGGAAAGAATCTGTCTACTATCTCCCGCATAATGGCAGTTTGTGTATGCAATACAGTTGGTTTAAACGACAAAATTACGACTAACATTGATGCTTGCGTGGCGACAGCGGTGCTACGATGCTCCGGATGCGGAAAAGCAAGAGTTTGATTGTAAATCTCGTCCGAACGCAGCCGACCAACAACGAGATCCACCAAAAAATCTCGTAAAGGTACTCTCCTAAAAACAAATATATATTTTTATTATACTTTAGCTGTACTTTCAGCCAATGAATTACATTACCCTTTTTCCTATGTTCAGACTATATTACACACTTGAAATATTCTTCCGGATAATTAGCTGGTCTCTTGGACAACGTCCTCACGTATCCCGTTGAACGGAGCAGCATACAAACGTCATCCACCCTCGTCGAGGAAGACCGCTGGGCGTTGTATCGATAGTAGGATACCAGTAACCTTTCGCGTATTCTCCCTTCAAAGTGATAATCGACCAGCAATAGCATTACGCCGTACAAGTACACGGCTTCGCACTATACAAAAGTTTAGTTGCGTTATTTAAATTCAAGTATACATTTAATATATTAGTAGAGAGAAAAGTCCTTTATGAGATAGTAGGTTTTCAACGTCCAAACTCCATCACAATTTGTTTTTTTCGCAACGATTACACGATCAAGCAATTTTCCACTAAACAGACTTCACTCCAATCAACATTCATAGTGGAATCAACAGACGACGCCTATTAATTTAGCAGAAACCCTGCTATCTCATATTAATAGAAGACTCTTCTCTACATTCAATTTGAATCCAATTCTCCAGCAAAGTTCTGGGGGGTGGGGGGGGGGGGCACATTTGGAAGAAAGAGGGAGATATACCATTAATTGTTTCCCTTCCTCGTTGAACATAATAGAGTCCACCGACTGGTGTATGTAAACTCCATCCCCCAACTCATCGATGTAAAAGCTCAGATCCGTGACATACTTGTGTATACTCTCGAAAGCTAAGTAGAACCTCGTGAGTATGTCTGAAAAGTTATTCCGGAGCTCCTCGTCGGTTTCTTGGAGCGTCTGGAGAAAGTACAACGGGTAAGTTCATGCGTTTCCAACGATAATGCAATTCTCAGAAAACTTGCGGCGGTGAACACCGCTATTTACCGAGTCATCCTCTATCTTTTGCTCGTAAACACTGGCTGCCTTGAAGTATGCAAAGTCGATTATGATCGATCCGTACTTCTGCATCACTTGCTTCGAATCCAAGCTGCAATAATAAGACGGCAATTGTCAAATACTACGCATACCATTGTAATTCCCACACAACAGTAAAGCTCTACTTGAACTTTGCGTTTGCGTTCGCATAACGTATTTATATTATCATACAACAGGTTTCGCGGTACATTGCGATCCGCGTAATAGAAAAACATTCGTCCTGTCGATTATTCAATCAACGAGGCATCTCTCTCGCCCAAACAAACTGACCTAAAGACCGGCGGTACGTAGTCCTTCAGTCGCATTAGTTCGGCTATGATGGCATTCCCGCGGGACACCAGCCGCAGCAGGTTTTGCCCGCAAACATTATTTGCCGCCAGAAAGTCGCCCATTCTCTTTCTTTATCAATTCAGACGGTTTTGACGATCATCCTGCGTCAGCTGTCGACAGGAGCAACGGGGAGATTGATCCCCTCTCCCGCCGCACGCGAAGAAAGTTACCGACGTTACCGTCCGTAACTTTCCTCACCCGCTTCCCGTTTTCGTCGCAACATGGCGGGAGGGCGCGCGGCGAGTCCCTCGATGGACGCCTCTGCGTTGCTCCGTGCGCGATTTACGATCGATAGCGTCTCGCTCGCGGCGTGCGACGGCAGGGGTGGGCAGGGGAGAGGATCAGTACCGTGGGATTCACGATCGTTGCCGTGGAATGCGAGGTAGCCGCGAAACGGCCGGCTCGTCGCGCATCTTCGTCCTCTGATGTGACGGCGAGCTCTCGCCTCTTGGACACGACGAGTCTTCCTCCCCCCCGCGAATGTAGCCGTGAGAGCTCGTTTCCTTCCTCCGTAAGGTTTCGCCAAACGAATCCAGGACTCTTTCCCCTCGAGAAGACTGATGCAACGCTCGCCGACCGCCGGGGTTCCTCGGTGTTGATTCGACTGACTCGAGCGCGTCTCCCCCCTCGCTTGGAATGGAGGTGAGAGCTTGGCTAGGCTGATGGAGAAGAGTCAATTTCTGCGTTCAGCCGGAAAACCCAGTCAGCAAAATGTTAGCAGATTTGTCAGAAATCCACACCAAAATCATAGCCATCTGTGTCCGCATTTGGCTCTCGTTTTGGCGACGGAGTCCGTAAAACATACGCTGTCAACAGATTGTCAGCAGGTCCAGTTGCGTGAGCAGATTTTGCTGTATTTCTACCGACGTGCTGGCAACATGTCGAGTGTATCAATCCCTGCAGTCTTTCTGCCTTCAGAATTTGTAGTTGCCATTTGGCTACCTGGGAAGCTGCCTTGCGGCCGTTGCAAAATTCGCAAATCTTAAATTCAGCCCAGGAATTACACCGATCAGATTTACGAATTTTATAACAGCCGCAAAGCAGCTTTTTTCTGTTGAACGCAGCGCAATTTATAAACGACCGCTGCGACTGCGGCAACAGCTGAGTTCGACACTCGAGCTCAGCTTTCAAACTCGGAGTAATTTGATCGACTGGAAATAGCATTTCGTTGACGCGGATAGATTCATTTGTTTCCCGTTGTTTGGCATGTGAAAAGTATCGTTGGAGATCTTGCTGCAAGTGACCTCGATTGAATGCCGATGATGTTGATCGAAGTTGTCTTCAGTTTCTAAATTGATGTTTTCAAAGTATTTTAAGCTACTCGCTCGTCCCTCGATTAAATTGCGTCGTTCTGTTTACAGCCGGACACTAAAGTTCCTCTGCCGTTAGAACCCATAAAGTCGAACCAGGTTGAAGACAGACGTCTATGGGTGGGCAATTTAGATTTAAGAATTAACGAGTAAGTATTTACATGATTGTAATGTGTCTTTTAAGAAAGGCTTCACCGCAAGGCCTTTCCCGGCGAGCATTGACGCGTGGAAAGTGCCTTGCGTCAGGAGAAAGATTTGAAAGGAAAAACTAACGCTCTTTTTGTCAACCGGTACCAACTCCTGAAACTTGTCCAAAAATACGGCACAATCGAAAAGTTCGACCTGTTGTTTCATCGGTCGGGACCTCAAGCTGGTCACCCCAGGGGATATGCGTTTGTTACCTACAAAACTGTCCAGGATGCCAAGAGGGCGAAAGATGCTTTACACAACTTGAATCTGGGATCTAAGAATATTATTGTAAGATGGGCGCACAGCGTCACCGAGGTACGGTATAGTCACTTCCATTGTACGTATAATTAAAATCTT
>NW_011967243.1:796823-811463 GCF_000949405.1 Vollenhovia emeryi | reverse complement strand
TTGTCTAGTCGGACATGAGGCGATAAAATTTAAAATTCAGTCATTTATAATACAATTGTACGGTACTTTGCCAAGTCCACGTGAAACTCGTAATTAATGGACGTCTAATCTTGAATAACTCTGCGAAAACAAGCGTATGAAAATGATAAATTGTTGTCTAGTCGGACACGGATAAGCCAAAGCCAAAGATAGATATTCCTGCCCTAGCTGGCGCGAAGAAGGACGATAAAAGGATAAGGTAATAACTTTGTACCTGTCTTTGGTAACAATTAGACGAGAGGGGCGTTCAATTGAAATATCTGATTTTCCTGTAGTCGTGAGACGGCGATTCAAGCGATCGAGGCGAAACTCAAGTTGATGAAAGAATCGCAAGAGGAGTTCGAGTTGAACAAACCGCTGGAAGGGTCGCCGATTGTGCATCTCTATCAAAAAGCGGAGAATCAAAAACCGTCCACCTCTTCCACGCGTCATCATAGCCGTGGGAGCCTCTACCATCATAACAAGCCGTACAGTCGTCACAAGCCGCGGAGATAATTCTCGATATATGTATTTTTTTTATTTCATTTTTATCGCTTAATTTATCACTCATTATCCCATTTGTTTTGTGATTAATATTTATATTGTTTTTAACGTCTGCGTTTGATACCGCTTATTAAGAAGATATTGTGTTCTCGCGTACAAGAGTCTCTCGTATGTACTATTCGCGTTGCGAAACGCCCACGCGTTCGCGAGCGATTCGACCCTCGATAGCGGGCAGGCAAACGCGTCGATTCCGACAGGCAAGGAGGTAAATGTGAAACATATTAGAGCTATGAATACTTAAAATCGTCCGCGGTATATAACGCCCTCGATATATGTATACGCCAACGTACGTGTATTTTCACAACGTATGGACATCTTTTTTTACATGACGTGCTTTGGGACAAAACAGTGTGCTCGAGTTACTTCCATCGTTCGTACTTTTGGATATGACGAAAGACGTGCGTCCGCGCACGCGAGCGTATAACGCGTACATTATAAAAATACAATAACGCAAGTGTAACGTGAATTCGTAACGGGTTCGTCTACTACTCTTTATTCCTTCCTCTCTCAAACCAATACTTCCCGCGCATGTGATCCGGCAGGGGCACTATACCGGGGCACGGCACTTGGCCATGGACGTGGCATATACAGTTCCTGTCGCAACCCACCCCGAAATTCGCCGGATTGGCCTTTTTCTCCCGAGCCGTCGCCTCCTCGATCAACGTTTCCCTCGTCTTTCCCACTACTCTCAAGAGATGCTCAAGTATCTCGTCCTTGGACTTGCTGTCTAGATCTATCAGCATCGTCTTGCCGTCCTCTGCAAAATACAGGTCTGCGTTGTACAGTTTTTCGGACAATCGAGAGCAGACTTTTCGAAGTATCTGCTACAAATCTCGTCAGCACAATGCCAGCAGAAAAATAAAAACAGTCTAATAGACGGATTACAGAAAGCAAGTAAAATCTGCCGTTTCGCAACTACCCGAGTGACTACAAAGTGGCAGCTACCCTGGCTTGGTTCTTGCCATTAATTGCAATTCGTTTAAATGGTTGCGAACTTCGCTTCTACTGGCAACTTGCTGTCAGATTACGTCGGTGGACTCCGTTGACAGAACACAACGCCGTAATATCGCTGGACTCCACCGTTCTGGTCCCGCATCGAATAAATCTCGCCGGGAGGCAAAATCAAGTCCAGGGAGTTACCGTAGTAGCACGTCATGAACGGCGACGGGGTTATGTTCTTAAAGGCGACTATTTGCACATCCGGATTCTTGTACTGCAGCTGCGGCAGATGCCAAAACACGAAGTCTCTGCGAGAGAAGGGAGACACGTTAAAGACAAGAGCGTAGAAAAGCGGACGATCGGCGGCGTTGAGCCGCGCTACCTAACCTCGTCCCTTTATGATGTTCGCCGTGCGTGTTGTAATTGATGGACAGTATCTGTATCTTGTCCTTCAGGACCAGTTTGCCGGACATCAGGTACTTCACCGTTCGCCGCACGGGCTCCTTGCCTATCATAAACGGCATCCTGCGCGATTTCGTCCGCTCCTCGTTCACCGCACTTGTCCCGGTTGTTCGTCGTTCTAGCTCGCGCGTATCGATATTCGATTAATTCGATACGGCGACCTAACCTCCTTCTCGCGTACCGGCTCGGCTAACCTATTTATCAGCTTGTTACAGGACGTACAGGGAAGCTGGTGTAATTAGATACATTGCGAACGCGTAGTGTCTCGATAGCCAGGTACAAGCAATTTCTTCTCGTAGTTCGGTTATTATTTCTGGACGATGAGCATATGCTTCTCTGTACACTCGGTAGTTTCGACACTTGGAATTTAATTACAGCTGAGCGTGCAAGCGTACGACCTGTCTCCTTTCCAGAAATATTGCCAAAAGGAACTGAATCTAATCGAGAAGACACGTTGAATAACCTCATCAAAGCTTACCGGCACTCGCAAGCACGAGCGCGCGCACGTGCTCTCCGAGCCTCTCTCCCTCTCTCCTTTCCCTCGCGACCACCGTGTCAGCTGTGTCGCCTGGACTTCCGCGTCTCACCTGACGGTAAGTCCCGCGGGTCTGTCGCTACCCTTTTCCGCCCCCTCGTCGAAATCTCGGTCAGAGGAATGTATTTACATAGAGGAAACTATTACATCGTGGAGGGAACTGCGCGTTCCGCCTCGCGTACGATGTCACGTCGTGGCTCACCTGCGCGTCTGACGCAACCGAGGCCATATGGCGAGTCACGCCGCGGAGCACCGTAAGACCCGGTTTCACCAACGTTGTTTAACTTCAAGCCTGGCTTAACTCGTTCTTTGCCTCTTTTCGACTGTTACTTTGGAAAGAGACAAACGTGAACTAAACCAAGTTTAAAAGTAAACGACGTTTGGTGAAACCGGGCCTGAATGCAGATCAGGTTTGATCTCAGTCTCTACCAATGCAGATTAACTTTAATCTCAGCTTAAATTACTTCTTGTCTTTTTCCAACTCGTAAAATTGGAAAAAGATTACAGAGTAAGTTGAACCGAAATTAAAATTAAACTGCGTTGGTAGAAACGGGTATAAGACTGTTTTGTTGTTGGTCGTAGACATGAGACAAGGCAGAGAAAAGCTCAAGTCGTACACGTACGACTTAAGCCTTTCTCCGCCTTGCCTCTTGTGTACGACTCGTAAGACAGACTTTTACGGATCGTTTTCTGCCGTCAGCCTAACTTTACGGAATTTGCAGAGCCCGAGGATACCACGATGGAGAGCAGCATGAACGCGAAGCAGATACGCCAAGCCTACATAGACTTCTTCAAGAGCAAGGGTCACGAATACGTGCACTCGAGCTCGACGATACCCCACGATGACCCGACCTTGCTCTTCACGAACGCCGGGATGAATCAGGTACGTTCCGTTCGTTTTCACGCCGAATTCGTCGCTCGACTTTTCCTCACGTCGCAAATACGCTTCAGTTCAAGCCGATTTTCCTGGGGACGGCCGACCCGAACAGCGATATGGCGAGATGGGTGCGCGTTGTAAACAGCCAGAAGTGCATCCGGGCCGGCGGCAAGCACAACGATCTGGACGACGTTGGCAAAGATGTCTATCATCACACGTTCTTCGAGATGATGGGCAACTGGTCCTTCGGCGACTACTTCAAGGTAACGTCGACGGATCGGCTGTTTGTTGACGGAAGCGATGGCCATCTCTGAAATTTCTCTTCTACTTTCTCTTCAGAAAGAGATATGCACCTGGGCCTGGGAATTTTTGACGGATGTACTGAAGCTACCAGCTGACAGGCTGTACGTGACATACTTTGGCGGGGATGAGAAGTGTGGATTGGCGCCGGACGACGAGTGCAAGAATCTGTGGCTTTCTCTCGGGTAAATACGATTTCTTAATCGCCTTGGAATATAATTATTGCGAGCACTTGTTCACATCTTTTCGTTATTTTTCACTTGGCGTTACATGTAATTGCATTCCCTCAATTCCGCCGTGCCTCTTTATTAATGTATCTCAACCGTAACGTTTATTTCCTGTTTCAAGATTTTTAAGTTGTGAAATATAAATGTACAGAGTACCCGCCTCGCACGTTCTGCCGGGCAACATGAAGGACAACTTTTGGGAAATGGGCGAGACCGGTCCGTGCGGGCCGTGCAGTGAATTGCATTACGATCGTATTGGTGGCAGAGAGGCAGCTCACCTCGTAAACATGGACGATCCCGATGTGCTGGAAATCTGGAATCTGGTGTTCATTCAGTACAACAGGTATTCATAATTTTTTTAACTGTAGGAGACACAAGTCTGGCGTATTAATTGCATTAATATTCCAGGGAGTCAGACGGCAGTCTTAAATCATTACCGAAAAAGCATATAGACTGCGGCTTGGGTTTAGAACGACTGGTGTCGGTGATTCAAAATAAACGCGCTAATTATGACACCGATCTGTTCGTGCCTTTGTTCGCCGCGATCGAGAAAGGTACAGGCGCCCCGCCCTATCAAGGTAAAATAGGGGCTGACGATGTCAACGGAATCGACATGGCGTATAGAGTTCTGGCTGATCACGCTCGAACTATCACAATTGCCCTGGCGGATGGAGGAATGCCTGACAACACTGGCAGAGGGTGAGCAA
Organism: Vollenhovia emeryi; assembly: GCF_000949405.1. Classification (NCBI taxonomy): domain Eukaryota; kingdom Metazoa; phylum Arthropoda; class Insecta; order Hymenoptera; family Formicidae; genus Vollenhovia; species Vollenhovia emeryi. The sequence goes on along the minus strand of NW_011967243.1, from coordinate 806,834 downwards.
TAGAGGGAAGTCCCTTATTACGATTGCCCTTGGAGTGAAATCTGTTTGGTGGAAAATCGATTGGTAGATTGTGTAATCGTTGCGAAAAAAGATTTGTGATTGAACTTGGACATTGGAAACCTGCTACGTATTAGAATCCTATCTCATAATGGAGAACTTTCCTTTAGAACTTAATTTTGCAAGTTAATTAGTCATTCATTGCTGACAAATTATGGATTGATTTACTCATCTAAATATGATTGTGCTTTTGCCTTTTTAGATACGTGCTAAGAAGAATTTTACGGCGCGCCGTGCGCTACGCAACTGAGAAATTAAACGCTAAGCAAGGCTTCTTCGGATCTCTCGTGAACGTAGTGGTGGATCTTCTCGGTAAATATCTTCCGTAATAAAGAAAGCCGTTTTATCTTTTTTACTGCTTGCACTTTGTCTAAAATAAGTTTGCCGTTGCAGGTGAAGTTTTTCCGGAGGTAAAGAAAGATCCACAAAGTATCATCGAGGTCATCAACGAGGAAGAGGCTCAATTTTTGAAAACTCTATCGCGGGGTCGTAACTTGCTAAACAGAACGGTAGCAAAGCTGGAATCGACCGATACTGTGCCAGGCGATGTCGCATGGCGCTTGTACGACACTTACGGCTTCCCGATCGATCTCACTCAGCTAATGACTGAGGAGAAAGGATTGAAAATTGATATGGCAGGCTACGAAGAATCTAAGAAGCAAGCACAGGTATCGCTCTTTGCTGTGCAATTAATCTGTTAATTTAGTGCCACAAAGACCTTTCTGACATATTGATATTCGTTCTTTTCTCAATTGTACAGTTAATTTCTCAAAACAAAGCCGGCGGTGTAGACGACCAAATTAATTTGGATGTCCATGCCATTACCGAACTGCAAAAGCAAGGTGTTAAACCTACAGACGACTCGCCCAAATATAATTACAAAGTAACAAACTCCGTTAAATATGAAGAATATGAATTTGCACCGTGTATTGGTACTGTAATCGCACTGAGACGCGCCAAGACATTCGTCGACAAAGTATCTTCCGGCGAAGAAGTTGGAATCTTATTGGACAAGACAAACTTTTACGCGGAGCAAGGGGGACAGATATACGATGAAGGATTTTTAGTGAAAGTCGACGATGAGGTATAGAAAATTAACTTTACAGAACTGTTCTCTTCACTTTTTAAGTCTGTATCAGACTACGGATTAAGATTGAGATTAGATTGAAATTTGACCAATCAGAGTAAAGTTTACTAATCTAAAGTTTAGTGATTTATAATAATCAAGCTTGATTATTTATTACTGGCAATTTAAAGATATTGGACAAGCTTTATCGATTCCGGTATAATTGAACAGAATGAAAACCAAGATTGTTAATAACGTACTCCTTTAAAAGGCTACAGAGATTCGCGTGAAGAACGTTCAAGTCAGAGCCGGTTACGTGCTACACATTGGTACCGTGGGCGAGGGCACGTTAAGAAAGGGAGATAAAGTCCACGCGAATGTGGATACAGAACGTAGACGGCTTGTGATGGCTAATCACAGTGCCACGCACGCCCTGAATCATGCGCTCCGAAAGGTCTTGGGGACGGAGGCCGATCAAAAAGGATCGTTAGTCGCACCTGACAGGCTCCGCTTTGACTTTACAAACAAAGGTGCGTTCTCGAGTTAAAATCGAGCTGTGAGTCGCATGAATTAATTTGCTGTTAATTCTTCACGGTAGGTCCAATGACGGGAGGGCAATTGAAAGACACAGAATTGTTCACCAACGACATGATCCAGGCAAACAAGAAAATTTACGCTAAAGAAAGCAACTTGGCCATAGCGAAAACGATTCAGGGTTTGCGCGCAATGTTCGAAGAGACGTATCCTGATCCGGTACGTATCGTCAGTATGGGCGTGCCAATTGAGAATCTAGAAAAGAATCCCTTAAGCACGGCTGCTCTTGAAACCAGCGTGGAATTTTGCGGCGGGACGTAAGTGTTGTCTAAATAAACTCTGTACGCATTTTCTAATAACGCTGGCGTCTTTATGTTCACGATTTGTCCCACAGGCACTTACATTACACTAGCCACATAGGCGATTTTGTAATAGCCAGTGAGGACGCTATCGCTAAAGGTATCAGACGCATAGTAGCGCTTACTGGACCGGAAGCGACGAAAGCTTTAAGAACGATGAGGATCTTAGAAAATCAAATACATCAGATTCAAGTAACGATCGAAGCTGACAAGTCTGGAACGAACTCTAAGGAATATGTGAAAAAGATAGTGGAACTAACGGATGAGATATCCCATGCCCTCGTTCCTGTGTGGTGGAAGGTAATTACATTTAATAAAACATTAATTTCCGAGATAAATGGTTGCGAAAATAATTTGTCTTTTTGTGTACTAGGATAACGTGCGCAACACATTGAGAGAGTTAAAGAAGTCTCTCGACGACAAAGAACGAGCAACCAAGGCAGCTGTCATCAGCACGGTTGTAAAAACTGCTCAGACTATAATAGAGTCCAAGGTTGGATGTCAAGTGTTAGTTGAGGTGCTGGAGGCCTACAATAATACGAAAGCTCTAGATCTGGCGTTGAAGAAAATCAGAGCTATATCGCCAGAAACCAGTGCCTTGCTTATAAGCGTCGATCGCGACGTCAAGAAGATATTCGCTCTAGCTTCTGTTTCCAAAGTAAGAACGTTTAATTGAAAATAATCGCGAGTAAAAGTCAAAGTAATCACATTGAGAACGAACTTGTTCGCAGTCCGCGATATCCAAGGGGCTGAAGGCAAATGAATGGATCCAGGCAATTGCGTCTTTGATGCAAGGCAAAGGAGGTGGAAAGCCCGAATCTGCGCAAGCTTCGGGTACAAATGTAGCAGGCTTGAACGAAACAGTCAGCAAAGCCAATGAGTTTGCTAATCAAAAGCTGGGGATTATAGGTAAGTGCAGAGACTCTGTTGTTGGACACTGTAATTTTTATCGTAGAATTATTCCAGCCTAGTTGGCAAGTTTAGAATTGGAGTAGTTTCTCTGCCAGATATTAATTTAGTAGCTTTTTAAATTTAGATTAATTAACCACAGCTCTTAGCAATTATGTCTGTTTCCAGACAATAATACTGCTAATACTACACGTAAGACCTCCGAAACTATTCAATCACATAATACGGGATCTTCTTCAAAATTGGTACTTTATGGGAACAATGGAAGCACTAAGTGCTACTTAGCACAAATAATCGCGCAGTACAGCGGCAAATGTCTGACTGTTAAGCAAGTTGGAGACGAACATAAAATATGTTCTAGCGACATAATGTTAGAAACGGCAGATGTTACGTTACACAATATCAATGCCATTGCGTTCTTTTTGTCAAATTCGCAGCTCCGGCGTGAGGATGATTTGTTCGCGTCCAGCCAAGTTTTGCAATGGATGAGCTATGTGCAAAACCACATTTTACCAGCGGTTAGCGGCTGGGTACTTCCGTCACTTGGCGTTTCTGTATCGAAAGATATGAAAGCGAATGCAAAAATTTCCAAGGAGGATCTTCTTTGCACCATGAAAAGGATGGACGAGATACTACGTACGAGGACGTACTTGATAGGAGAAAGGATCACCCTGGCGGATGTATCAGTTTTTACCGCGTTACTACCTTTGTACGAACATGTGCTCGATCCGCATTACAGAAAGCAATGTACGAATTTAAACAGATGGTTCTCGACAATCCTGAATCAGCCGCAGGTAAAATGTGTAGTAAAGAATTTTACGTTTTGCGCCGAAGCTACGCGCTGTTGACGCGGATAAGGACTCCCGTTTTGTACACGTTTTTATCGGATTTATTATACGAAAGTTACATGGAAAGTTCAGTGTTTTCTTCCGTGTTAACTTTAAGCTTATCGTACAACATTCTAATCTCCTTTAATAAAGTGGAAAGATTGGTTCCTACCTTGGCAGAGATAGGAATTATTGGTAAATCTACGCGTTCTCTGAGCAACTGTAAGTTTATCTGAAATATAAATTACAACCATTATTATAGAAACTTTCAAGATTTTTAGTGCCTTGCTACCATTGTCATTGAAATGATTAACACATAAGTATACTATGGCGACAATTAAATGAGAGTTTTAACTGCTCACCTCAGAGTCTGGCAAATCGATTTTGTTCGCTACAATAATATGAGGCCTGTCGTTCAGTCTTTCATTAAACTGGCTAATCTCGTACTTTAAAGTTTCCAGAACTTCCCACGGCTCATTCTGCGTCACGTCTAAAATAAATATTAAAGCGGCGCAACGTTCCACGTGTTTAAGGAAAGTTACGCCAAGCCCTCTATTCTTATGCGAATCTTCTATGAGGCCGGGCATGTCGGCCACTAAAACAAAGTAGATTACAAAGATGAGATACGCAGAAAAGCCCATGACAACTCCATGTTACTGCGTGCATATAATTACCTGCGATTTGTTCATAATCATCGTACTGTACTATGCCTATATTGGGCTTTAAAGTGGTAAAAGGATATGCCGCTACTTTTGGCCTGGCCCTGGATATCGCTCTTAAAAGTGTACTTTTACCAGCATTGGGCAGACCAATCTGGCAGTTTGATGAACATGGAACAAACATAGGTTTTGTTTTACATAGTAAAAATGATTCGTAAAGTATCTGCGCGAGTAAACATTCTCGACAGTTCGAAACGGCCTCTCTCTTTCAAATGCTGATAATAAAATTGCAGCGACAGTCTGAGGGATACTCACCAATCCAATGTGGGCCATGCTTCGTACTTCCAGCACATACTCCAAGTTTTCCCCGGTCGCGCCGTATTCGCATATCTCAGGCGTCTGCTGAGCGTTCGACTTGAAAAAGGCATTTCCGTGACCGCCGGCACCACCTCTCGCGGCGATGAACATCATTCCGTCCTTGTCCAGGTCGGCTAATATCCTACCGTTTACATCGCGCACGATCGTGCCAACGGGCACTTTCACTATTTTGTGCTCTGCATTTTTACCGAAGCAATCCTTGCCGTAGCCTTTTTCTCCGTGTTCGGCACTGATCACGGTATCTACGCTGTGCAGGTCCTTCATATCCGTTTTCGCCTGCACGATAAAACTGTGCGTCTATACTTTGTACAAATCGGCCAATATACTAAGTTTATCATAGACGACAATTCACGCGATTGCCTTACCTCGAATATTACGTGACCACCGTGTCCGCCGTCGCCGCCGTCAGGGCCAGCTCGATCATTGACCCACAATCGTAAGAACGATATCAGCCCATCGCCGCCGTTTCCCCCGATCGTTCTCACCTAACGAAAAACGATCGCACGTTCACGGACATGATGGTGTCCCCCGAGAAACAAGACTCTTACCGGTTTTATGTCGACGAAGTGCTGCATAACCGAGCTCTTCGATTTCGGTTTTGTGCTACGTAAAGGTATAGCTGTAGAATCCTTCGCGCAAACCCACGCAGTAGCAGACAACGCTCTGTGCCCGATCGAAACTTCGCGCCTGGTCCTGTTCAGTGAGGTTTCGCAGCCTTGCCTTTGAATTATACCCATGATACTTCTCAAGTGACGAACGCGATGCATCTGAAAGCAGTTGTCGAAGATGTAGATCTCATACCGTACGCAATATCAATAATGAGATAGAGGAAAGTCCCCTACTATGAGATAGGATCTTCATATGGGATAGCGGGGTGTCTGTTAAATTAATGGACATCATCAGTTGATTCTACCATGAATTTATTGCCCTTGGAGCGAAGTCTGTTTACTGGAAAATTAATTGTTAGATTGCGTAATCGTTGCGAAAAAAGATTTGCGATTGAATTTGGGTGTTGAAAACCTGCTATCTCATAGTAGAGAACTCTCCACCTCTATACATATGTACCATTTTAATAAAGCCTAGGCTCGTTTCTCGACACGTAAAACGACTCGCGCTATTCGACCTATCTCGAGACGCTGACATTAAATTGATCTTCTACAAAATTCGCGATTACATTTTGATGTAATTCAATAACTCGCCCCCTGTACAACGGCACATAATTCGACTTGTAATCTATCCTGTACGTTCTCTTTATCCTCCCATCAACAGGCGACAGGTAACAGTCGATCAAATCTACGTTTTCGATAATAGACGCCGCATAATTGTACAGCGATCGATAGAATTCAGCCGTGCTGAAATCTCCGTCGGTGGACAAAGTTAGGTCGAACGTAAAAGTACACGGATAAATGCACTTGAGCCGACGATCCGATTTATCTCGGATGTGGTGCGTCGTATCCTTCCACGTAACATTATCCGCAGCGCATTCAGAGGCGTCTATCTTATTCCTAGGTGCGATATTGTGCGCCACGGGTGGCTCGGTCCTGGCGAAACAATACGTCCACGAGCCCGCCGTGTGGAATCGCTTATCTAAACCGCGGTAGCCGGTCACGACATAGTCCGGCAAAGACCGCCACAAAAAGGGCTCCACTCTCGTCAATACAAAGTTGCCGTGCGCAGCCATTTCCACGATCTTCCAGGAGTCGTCCCAGCGTCTCCTGGGCTCGTCCACAGGCGTTCCACCCTGGCCGTTGCACAGCGTAACCAGCACCCGGCCGTCTTCCTTTATCATCCTCGCGGACGACGCGAAGAAGCCCCTCAACAAGCCCCTGTTTCTCTCTATTCTCATTTTACCGCCGACGTGGGGAAAGTTAAAGATTATCTTGTCGAACTGTCGCGACTTCAGCGAGGGACATTCCTCCAGTTTCGTGGCGTCCACGTCAAACAGCACGCGGATACCTGAAAAGAAAAGCATCAGGTTTTCTCTCGTCGCAATCGATTTCGCGCAATTACCGGCGTTGTAGACGATACATGTACAGGCTCTCTACTGCAATTCACTGACCGTTCGCCCGAAGGTAATCTACGTTTCTTTCTGCGGCCCCTTGGCACGCAGACTCGTAGCAGGTGGCAACGAGCTCTACGTTGAAATTTTGTCGCGACAACGCTGCGGCGAACGAGAAGTTGCCCTCGCCTACCAGCAGCACCGAGTCGCGCTCGTTAAAAATCGACATCTTCACCTTCGTCTGAAAGTAATCGGGCCGTGTGCCAGACAAATGCTTTTCTTTCCAGGTTCGCGCCGGCCAAAGTTCGCCGTGGATAGGTTAGGTGTCGGACAGAGCAGGTTAAGAATATAGGTTAGACGGCCGCGTGATTTTTCGCAACTTCGCGCAATTAAAATTCGCCGAGTTCCTGACTAACCTTGTATAATATTACTCTCTCGTATCGAAACACATAACCAGCCTTGCCGCAAGTGTACGTGCTTCCGCGCAGTACTCGTTCGTAAAAGAGCAAAATGTCAACATGAGTCGAGCCGCGAGCGCAGAGACAGTCGCGCGTGAACAGTCGCTCGACAGTCAGGTCCAGGCGACGACTGTCTGGAAAGACGTCTGTTGACGTGGCGTTTTAAGCTCGACGATGCACGCGTGAATTTACAAACAACAACACCCGATATTCCATGTGAATGATCGTCGAGGTGAGGAACGATCTTTCGACTGTTCGCGACGCGACGTCTATTAATTTAGCAGACATTCCGCTACCTCATATTAGGAGCCTATCTCGCAATATGGGACTTTCCTCTAATCAAGTTGAATATGTGTTCTAGGTATGTAATAGATTCCTAACGGAGAAACTCTTGGCCGACGGGTGAGAAGAGAGCGAGAGGGCCAATGACTTTGTAAACGACCACGTGTGGAGCGAAATATACTTGCTGGATGAAAGACTGACCAAGTTTCAAGAGGCGGCTGCAGAAATATACGTGAAAATGTTTGCCCGCGGTAGGATACTCGTGCTTAGCTGCACGAATGTCGTGAAAAGATACCACGCGTGGCCACTGATAAGTACAGCAAACGTAAGTTCTAAGCAGAGTAATTCCTGTGACCGTTTTGGTGCGTAATCCAACAGCGAATTCGGCAGATTGCACTGGCGCGCACTGAGGCTTGTTTACAGTCAATTCCTATACTCGAGGATCGTCTTGAATACTTGTTGAAATACTTCTTAGCCGGTAAAATGATCCGTGGAGCATTCGTATGGATCACTTTTTTCGGCTGAATAGTTTTTGGACATGCAGTTGAGATGACCACGAGTAGACTCTGGACCTCAGGCCTTGGTATGCACTCAGTGTACAAGCTGGCGAATTTGCTATAAATACAATGATTTTCCGTATTCGAATGGAGTGTAAACGAATTTTGTTTCAGTTACCGCTGAAAGCTCAACCTGCGATTTCCGTAGCTTGCGTCCACAACTTAGTCGTCGACAGGCCAGCGCCGTTGACGAAGGAGCCGGTCTCGCCGGCCAACAGATACGTCCAGAGAACGCACACGTGTGGCGAGCTGACGTTGAAGAACGTTGGAGAGGAAGTGAAATTAAGCGGCTGGATGGAGTTCCAGAGAATGAGGAAGTTTATAACATTACGGGACTCCTACGGGTCAACGCAGTTGCTTATACCGGAAGATGTATGCGGCGAATCACATTCTATAAGTCGTTGTGCGGGACATTGAGAAATTTTTAACAATTTTCAGAGAAAGGATCTGACAGCGGCTGTACAGAACTTGTCTTTCGAGAGTGTCTTGAGCGTGGTGGGCAAAGTCGTGCCGAGACCCGAAGATCAGCAGAATAAGAGAATGAAAACGGGCGATGTAGAAGTGTACGTGGACGCGCTGGAGATTCTAAACGTGGCGTCGCAGAACCCGCCGATATTCATTAGAGAGTATAACAAGGCCAAGGAGAGCCAGCAGATGAAATATCGATATCTGTCGTTGAGATATCCCGAGTTGCAAAGGAATCTGAGACTGCGCTCCACCCTCATAATGAAGATGAGAGAATTCCTGATCAACGAATGCAGTTTCGTGGACATTGAAACGCCAACGCTATTTAAAAACACGCCCGGGGTATGCTTCTCAATATTCTCCACCACAAATTCATACTGCAAGCGTGCAAGGTTGATTTTATCGTGTGCAGGGTGCGCAAGAATTTATAGTGCCGACGAGACAACCGGGTAACTTTTACTCGCTAGTACAGAGCCCTCAGCAATTCAAGCAGCTTCTCATGGTAGGCGGCTTCGACAGATACTTCCAAGTCGCCCGATGTTACAGAGACGAGAGCGCTAGGCACGACAGACAGCCAGAATTTACACAGGTAATTACAATTGCGTTCATACATAAGTAATACATTTTATTATCGGCTACATCGTCAGTGTTATATCAGTTATGTTACAGCTAGATGTCGAGATGTCGTTTGTTGACCGGGACGGAGTGATGAGCTTAATTGAAAATTTATTGATGTACTCGTGGCCAGAAGGAGCGGGCTCTATACAAGTGCCTTTTAAGCTTATGACATACGAAGACGTGATGAAGCTGTATGGTAGTGAACAACCGGACTTAAGAATACCGTATCAGGTAAGAGAATCAACGTGCGATTTCTTATTTGTTTTACTTCACCAAGTGAACGCAGTACCGTTTCAATTCAAATCTGCTTTCCAGATACAAGACCTCACACACATGTTCGATCTGCCAGTATTAAAAGAGGCCGTGACGTCCGAGGATAACAAACAAGAAGTGTACGCGTTAGTCTTCTCAAAGAAGTCGGTAGGTATTTATTTTTATGTGTTTGCCTATTCCGTTGTTAAGGTAATTTTTTTTATTGTAGAAGTACTTAACGAAATCGGTCAAAGAAGGACTCTCTAAGATCCGTGGCGATTATTTTGGTACCACAAAGCTAGTTCAATTGAAAGTCGAAAGCAATTCGTGGAGGGCAGGGTTAGACAAGCTGAAACTGAAATCGGGAGTTACAGTAGAAGATATATCGCAGTGCTGCAAGTTACAGGAGGGAGATGCGGTATTGCTAGCAATTGGACATCGAATGGATACAGTGAGTATAAAAGTCTAAATTCTGTTTTTTCTCCTTTAATGATAATAAACTTTTCTCTTCACCAGTAACTATAATAGCTACTATATACAGGGTGGGCCATTTTAATTTATACAGTCGATTTTTTAAAAAACTAAAAGAGA
>NW_011967243.1:780039-795939 GCF_000949405.1 Vollenhovia emeryi | reverse complement strand
CATATCTCTTTTAGTTTTTTAAAAAATCGACTGTATAAATTAAAATGGCCCACCCTGTATATATTCCAGTTGAAACTCTTAGGAAAGCTACGTGTCGAATTTACAAATATACTAGAAGCCAAAGGCGAACAAGTACGTTCGTCCGAAACTGAGCTTCTGTGGATCACGGACTTTCCATTGTTCACGTTTGAAGGAACATTACAATCGACGCATCATCCATTTACGCAACCGCATCCAGATGACATGGAATATCTTACAACTGACCCCCTAAAGGTCAGCAAAAGTAGTGAATTATAATTTTGTCAGTTTCTTTTTTACGTATATCTTCCTTTCATAGGTGAGAGGCTTACACTACGATTTGGTTATGAATGGATCGGAAATAGCAGGTGGTTCCATTCGAATCCACGATGCGAATTTACAGAGACAAATATTAGGGATGTTAAGCATAGACGAAACAAAATTGTCGCATATGCTCGAGGCATTGACGTATGGAGCTCCACCCCATGGTGGAATAGCTATAGGTATTACTCGTTCGTATAATAAAGTTGCATCTGTAAATTGAAATAGGACGTGATCGTTATTTCTGCTTCAAGGACTGGATCGTCTCGTTTGCTTACTTTGCAACGAAAAAAGTATAAGGAATGTTATAGCTTTCCCGAAAACGATGGAAGGACGAGACTTGATGTCCGGGGCACCAGACGTTATTTCAGACAAGCTCAAGACTTTGTATCACATACAAACAGTAAACGAATAAAATTTCTTTTCTCGCACAAGGTAGAAAATTCACGTAATTCTCTGTAAATTGTGCGTGTAAAGAATATATATATAAATTATTTATATAATTAACTGTGGCAGTTTTGAGACGTGAATATTTTTGCCAGTAAGTTATCATTCAAGCTCTGAGCAATTATCAGAAGCATATATAGCGCCGCAAACAGAATGAAAAGGCAAAAAAATAGATGTACAAAAAAAGTGTTTTATTTCATTATTCTTTTTTTTAGTAAACTCGTGCGCGAAATGTTTTTACAGAAAAATAAAAAATACAATTCAGCCTGCATACTAAACTATTGTTAACTACCCATTTCCAAGAAGGATCCGAGAAGATTCCTTCCTTTTTTTGTACACTTCTTGAGAGCCTCTCTCCTGTCAAGTGAAAATTTCAACCTAACAAATTTCTTAACAAATACGTCGTGATATGTCGTGACAACCAACTGCCGGCGGACGAAAGTTTACATCGCTTTTTGTTCACATTTACATCCATCTTGAAACAGCCCACAATTGAAACGATTATATATTAACAAAATGTCATTAATGACGATGAAATATCTGTTCAGTTTGCGATGCGTCAAATTTGTCAAAATTGTTAAAAAGACCCATTAATCAAGATTGGTATCTGGTCGGTCAATCTTCTTGCGGTTTTTAACACAGAAAATAATACGGTACATCCGTACATAAATTTCACGTCTACTAGTCTCTTGGAACAATGTCGAAGACGAGTGTCACATTTTTATCATATCGTTATATGTTTCCAATTGAAATGAATCAAGTCGGGACGTCGAGTGCATCTCATCAATTTGAAGCAAATCCCGTAGATGAAATCCAGCCAATCAGGATGCAACAAGAGAAACGTCACGTTCTTTGATTTGGCGTATGCTCTCAGCAGACGTAGACACGTTATACACAGTTTCGTGTGAATTTCCGTTCCCTTACGTAGATCCGAATCGCTCCAATTACAATGCGACGCGTCTATATTGTCATACGTTCCTAGTACTCTAAAACGCATGCAGCTTACAGCAATCGGCACGAAGCCCTGCCCGGTACCGATCGCGCGACGAAATTTCCCCCGAGGGTCAGGATCAACAGCGAGCGTGGGTCTTCCTATTTTCATTCTGTCCAATTGACTATCGGAAAGCAATTCGCACGAAGACTTAATGTAGGAACTTGGAAGAATCACAAGATCCGCCATCGAGTGTCTCTTCCGTTACAACGTACCTTTTTGTGAACGCAATGCGAGCTACATCAACGTGAGAACCATCACATGTAACATCTTTCTTACGAAACGCACTTAACTTAAGCTAGATAGCTTTCTCCCTAGATTTTAAGTTTTGCTTGCTTCGCTTGTGGGGCTTTTGTATGTATGTATATATATATATTTCTTAGATTAAATTCGAGTTCTCCAAATCCCTATATTAAATGACCGTATGAACCAAGGAGCTTAATCGAGGAGGGACGTAGTCATGTTCACGCAACAGTCTACTAAACCCGTTAATGTCCGCCGGATCTCTCAAACAACCAGGCTCTCTCGTCAAACACCATCCTGTACGACGGCGGCATGACCTATTTCGCTCTCGAGGCACCTCGTCCTCGCATCGTACTAGCTCGTCAGGACCCTCGCGAATTTATTCGGTAGAAAAATCGTCGGTGTAACGATGAGGTGTAAGAACAGTACCAGAGTTGGCTTTAGTAGATAGACACGTACGCGGGACGTTGCACGATTCTTCGTGTACAATGTGAGCTTTGCTCGTATTCCTACGAGACCGTGTGCTTACATCCGTAGCCGACCGTACAATTTTTAATATAATAAAAGAGTTTGGGCGAGAGACGTTAAATTCGATCGATAAAACCGTTTACTTCCATCTCCTTTGCAAGTCCTAACAGCGCGGCGGTAATACAAAGATATTATATATTACAATTTGTTGTGCGCGCGTCCACTTTTTTTCCCTACACGCCGAAGAGGAGAATACAGGGTTTCGTATCGTTGCTTTCGGGTGCGAGCTGGTTCGCCGACCGAGTAGGGCTTCGAACCGGCGGTTTAATCTATACGCTTAACGTAGCGGTAGTAATAGTAGCAGCGGTATAGTCGTAATAATAGTACAGTCGATACGCTCTCGGTTTTAAGGGCTCTCAAAATTCTCGACGTCGAAACGAGATTGAAGGCGCGGGCCCGCGTTGGCCGGGCGCTCGCTCGGTTGGCTGGCAGTATGTACGTGTGTTGGATTGTGTTTAATCTAAATACGTGGATCATGTTTCCGTGACATTCGAAGCAATTCGATTGACTCTCAACCCTTTTGCCGCGCAGTGTCCGTGTATATAAAACCGCAAGAGAAGAGACAAAGTGACACCAGACTCCCCAATTCTGAGATAACATTCAACAAGGTCGGTAGTCGGATCTTATTCAACCGTCTTAAGTTTATCCTAAGATGCTGTATAGATCATTTTTCATTGGAGCACATAAAGACGATCCCAAGACGATTTTAAATATAAGATCTTTGAGTACTGGCCCAAGTGTCTCTTTGAAGTGTAATTAACAACAATTGAATCGCGTATGGTAATTGCAAATTAGAATTTCTATGCGAGGCCTTAATGTGCAACGTAACGTTAACACGGGCAAATGCGTTCGAGCTGCTGAACGCACGTCACGCGTGCTTTAAATTATAAATGCAATAAATATTTATAATCTGAAGCGCTTTTCTTAGACGCTTGGCGCGCCCCTTATATCCTATAGACAATTTAAAAAAAACGAAACTAGGTGATGCGCTACTCCTAAGAGAAACTGATTCTACATTGACGGTGTTCTCATCAGCGTGAACCTCGCAGGGGTGCTCGAACACGTCGGTCGAAACTGTGCAGCCGAAGGGTCGAGGTCTTTGTACTCCCCTCTGCAATTAGTTCTTTCCTCCCCCTTCTCCCCCCTTGCGAAAGCGCACGCGAGATTCGTCCTGCGCGAGTTCACAAGGTACGCCCTATCAATACGATTCTCTCGTCTCGCACACCACGTCGCCGTTATAAAAAATACTATTTTACAACGCAGGAGGCTCGCCCATGGAAATCGCACGCTCACACAGACGGAACTTTGCACTGGATACAAACGTATAATAATCACTCGCACAGTACAACCATTCGTTCATATACACATGCACGCACGCACGTACACTCTCTATCGAATAAAATATATGCCACACGCTCTTGCACGAAATATAGGTATGTCAAACGGAGACGTCTAGAAAAGTCTACAGGAAATAATGGATACTATCGTATATACATGCACGAAATGATGGAGACAGGAGCGGCGGGCGATCGAATAGATCGAGCAATCGTCGAGTTTGGATCGCTATAGTGTATTTTTTGCACTTCCACGGGAAGCGGGATTGAAAAATTGCAAAAGAGAGAGAGAAAGAGAGAGAGATCTGGGGGGGGGGGGGGAACGGAAGAATCGGACATTCGTACGATCGCAACGTAAGACTCGCCGTCGCGCAGCTTCGTGCGATCGTAACATCTGTACGCTTTACGGACAGCGCGGGATACAGCGAAGTTTCTTTCCTCTCTTTCTCTGACTTTCTTCTCTCACGAAGAAACAAAGCTAAATGTGCGACGACGCTCGCTTATTCGTTCGCGCCGCGTTATTCGGAGGCAGAATAGAACTCGGACGTCGAGTCTCACAAGTCGTTTTCGGGCTAGTACGAAGCTCCTATGCGTGCACGTGTTGCACGTGTACATACGTATAAATAAGATTTTGTTCGCCGAGAAACAACCGTGAGTCGTACTACCGTCCAATGTCACGTATAAACGCCGAAAAAGTATTGCCGGTTGAATCCGTGAAATACAATTACATCTAAAAGAAGGGAAAGAAAGGAAACAAAAATCGCGCTTTCTACAAACGTCAAACGTGTTTTTTACCCGGCCCGCCGGTTCCACGAGCGTAGATTACAAGCGTTTACCGTATTGCAATACGATAAACGTGAAAATGTCGCTGCAATATCATCCCACAACATCTTTATCTATTCGTAAATTTGCGACAGGTCTCCTTTTCTTCCTTCCTTTCCTCTTCCCCTTGTTCCTACACCTTTACCGCCGATGAGATACAAAACTGACTTCTTATCGTGCATAATAAATATGTTCGGTCACTTTATCGCTTTCGCGCCGACGCGTGTCTCTAGTGCGTCTTCCGGTACATCCTCGTCTTCGACGACAGCTAAGACCGACGCTGCCACCATCGACGAAACCTCTCACGCGATGACGAAGACACACGCGAAAGAAATAATCTCCGACCTTCCTTGGGGAAAAGCACGGTTTGTTCCGAAAGCGACGACGACGGTAAAACCTTTTCCCTCGTATGTCGGTCTCCTCTTCCTCGCTGTCTTCAATTATTGGTGCACCAGGAATTCGTCAAAAGTATAAATTACGTTCTTCTCTCGCCTTCGAATATGTGCGTACGCGTTTGTACACAGAGCGCAATTAGGGGCGGTATTCATAGTCTGATCTTATAATCTTAAATACGATCTCGAAACTGTAGTCATTTAGTTGGCTGAAATCTTAAATCTGTTTGTGACCAGAGTCAAAACTATCTTGAATGTAAGATTAGATTACAAGTACCGCCCTAGGTGTTTTCTTCTCTACGTATAAGAACTGGCATGGCCGCATACAGGAATAAGGAAGATCTCGGAGTCGACATTGAACGATCTACGAATTTGAACTTGTACGAAAATTACTTCTGTTGACTGAAGAGGTGATATTTTCTATGTATCATATATATCTAATTACATGGTTCGTACAGCTTTAAGTTTTCACTCGTAACTATGAGATAAAACACGTTATCTCGCATTAGCTAGAGCTACGTATGTTGAAAGTTAAATGGGTGGTGAGATAAGAACTGAAGGCTGATGACTAACTCTAAGATCACGGTCAGTTACTCGTGTCGCAAAATGGACAAAGTTATCAATGTCAAAATTAATATCACAAAGAACATTGGAATTCCATTTTGCGCAATGATTTTCCAGTGGTCTCGATCAGCCTAAAAAACTTATCCTATATACGGCCGTGCGAATCGCATGATATTACAATCAGATTTGATACTTAACGGGCTGCCTGTCGAAACATGGGATCTGAATGACTATTCGGAGAGCGCTCGCACGTGCCTTTGCTTAATTAAGTGAACATATTAATGTCGTATCTGAAGCAACGTGCGTGACCGGTTATCAAAAATGTAAGGCGTTAGACGCATGTAACAATGTACAGTGCAATTTCACCGTTGCACTATTGAGCCGAGAATAATAAATCGCTGATCCGATTTCGTCAGTGCACAACGTCTCCTTGTAGTGCATTCAATCGCACGAGGCTGTATCATACTCGAATACGCAAAGAATCTTGTCTCTCTAGCTGGGTGTAAAATTTCCTACGTTTAGCTCAACACCCGAAGTTCTCGAAGACGGTATTGCTCCCAGACAGTGTCGTTCTACGTCGTAGGCGTTTTGCAACAACTAGCGCGACAAAATTCGGTAGTTTTCTCGAACACAATCGGGCAAGGCGGTCGAGTGCCCGGGAACGGACGAAATCCAAAACAAGTTGGCCCTTCCTGCATACGACACGCTTCGTTCCGCGTTAAACACCATTCCATACAGATACGCAGGAAGAGGCTGTGTATAGCAGACACATTCGAAACGTTTACAGGACATGGATCATCCTATATTGGTATAATGAAGACAATGACGTCGATGACGACAGCGATGGACCTTGTCGAAACGCGAACGAGCGAGCGATGGTCCAAACGTTCAGAGTTCCCTCGTGACTTGTTGTTTGCTCCCTCGGGTACGTTTCAGAACTGGTATGCCGCGTGTGACAGCTATTCCAGTTTTGTACATATAATGTAAATGCAATGTAAATGTATTCGCTCGAACGAGTCATAAACATCCTCCGACTGGTTGTTATTCTCAACTGTGTGTCCGTCTCTCCCCCTTATCCCTTCTCTATTACGAGGCATAGACTCTGGCGTTGTTCCGCATATTTTGTCGTAAATTAGTCTTATGCGTTTTCATCGATAGTGGGTAGCCAGAAGGCCATGTTGGTGCACGCAGATGCCAACATCATGTACTTGGGATTGAATTGAATACACTGCACCGGTGCTGGATGGTCACCGTTCAACACGCAAACTTTGTAACCGGTCTCTGCATTCCACACGTGCACTCTACCATCCGTGGAGCCACTGAACACAAACTGGGAATCCGGACTAAAACTGGCCTCTATGGCGATCCCCTTGTTGTTGAGATATCCGGCGAAAGTCTGTAAGGGCGTACCATGAAAAGCGTCAATTAAACGAATCGTACTACCATTAGTAGAGATCAAGATGGTTTTGCCGTCCCTACTGAACTTCAATCCGGTCCAATCGCACTCTTTCTCCTGGGAGAGCTTGAAGGTGACGAACGGCCCCTTGTCAAAGCTGCGGAGATCGTATAACTTGATGTTCTCGGAATTGACACCGGCGGCGAAGATGAGACCTTCGGGATCGTATGCCGCGACCGGACGTCCCGAGACGTTCATCACCCCGTGGCAATTGGGCGAGCGCAGGTCCCACAGTCTCAGGGATTTATCTAAGGAACCGGACAGGAAAGTATCCTCGATAGGACTGATACATAGCGACACTACCTTTTTCGTGTGACCAGGAAAATAGCGTATGTACTTGTTGTCATGCAGACTGAGATAGCGGATGGTGTCGTCGACCTTGGTGCTGCTGTGTATCGCGGTGTTCTTGGCGTGGGTGAAGTGTATCAGGTCGACGCCGTACTTCTTCGAGTTGACCGTCCGCACCTGCGTGCCCTTCTCGCAGTCGTATATGACGATCTGATCGTCCTCCGAGCAGGAGATGAGCGTGTCGCCGTTCGGCGAGAAGTCGATGCTGTTTATCCGATCGGTGTTCTCGCGGAATACCTTGGCCACCTTGAAGCTCCTCACCACATGGTCGACGAGCTTCATGGTGATGGACGGCGCGTCCTCCCTCTCGTGCCGTCCCCTTAACCTCCTCGACTCCACAATCTCTGTGTTTGTACTGTGACCGGGCGCGAAGACCGCCGGGCGCGGGGGCCGGGCGCGGGTCGCGGATCCGGGCGCGGAGACGCGGCCCGCCAAGTTGGCCCCCTCGCTGGAGCTCGGGGCGGTCCGCGCGACCACCGCGGCCTCCACACGGTGGAGGGTCTGGAGGGGTGGGGGGACTGTCCACCGGGACGCGGCCGAGGATAACCCTCGCGCCGTCGTTATCGTAG
The DNA here is from genome assembly GCF_000949405.1 of Vollenhovia emeryi. Lineage (NCBI taxonomy): Eukaryota > Metazoa > Arthropoda > Insecta > Hymenoptera > Formicidae > Vollenhovia > Vollenhovia emeryi. The sequence goes on along the minus strand of NW_011967243.1, from coordinate 787,906 downwards.
CAGATCGCTCACCGCTGCTCGCGCGCGCCTTCGGCCCCCCGCGCCGCTGCAGATGCCCAGCCGAGCCAACGTGGCTATTCTTCTTTTCCGTCTAACGCCGTGGCCGTGGACGCCGTCAGCGGGTCCGCCGACCGCAATACACGCGCGGTACGCGTGCACAACGAGTCCTGTCAACCGTACCCGCCGTACCGTGCGGACAAATGGACGGCGAGCCGCGAGTCGATCGAATCCTCGTCCGCGAGAGCGTACTGTATCTCTCGACTCGTCAGCGTATCCCTCGCTCTCCGCCGTGCGCGTGCCGCTCGCTCGGTAACGGCCAATTCGCCGACCGACCGACCGACCGACCGCCGATAACGTCGCGCCCATTTCTCCTCTTATCATTCTCCTCCTTTTCCAACGTCCAATTGTGTCGCAGGTGCAGAGAGTACGACGCGGTGCAGCTACCAAGCACCTCCTCGCCCACCTGTGTTTACGTACGCACACGTCACGTACGTGTCCGTTTTTCTGCGTTGTTTCGCACGCGGGAGGGAGACCGCCGAGGTACACGTCGATGGATACTCGGCTCCGCGATGAGCAGGAAAAGAGCCAATCACCTGGCGGTGTTTAAGCGGCGCACCAAGGACGAGGACAACGACGAGTTGTCGAGGAGCGTCATTCTAGGGGCGAGGAAAACCGGACGGTTGAATCTCTCGTCCAAGGGACTGTCCACGGGTATATATTCACGAGCATCCCCCGCCTGTGCGCACTAAATCACGACGACGGAGCGATCGACTGTACCATCTATACGGAGCCGTTTCACGTTCTCGTGTCGCGCACATGTTACCTCGAGCATGTTCCAGTCTTTCGTTTAGATTATAGAAAAGAGTCCCCTACTATGAGATACAGGCTCCTAATAGGCCATTTTCCGCGGCGTTCAATGCGAGATAGTTTCTGCTGAGCTAATAGGCATCGTCTGTTGGTTCCGCCGTGAATTTATTGTCCTTGGAGTGAAATCTGTTTAGCGGAGCCATAGACATAGTAAATATAGACTGAGCGTTCCATTGAATGAGAGAGAAGATTTAAGAAGACATTCTTTCTCTGTCTTACACCATCGCAAGAGAAAAGAATCGCGCCTCCTTTGTCACGATGGTGAGACAGAGAAAGAAAGTCTTCCTAAATCTTCTCTGTCTCTCTCTTCACAAGCTTCAGCCTACTGAATGGTACGCCCAGTCTATGGGTCTGTTCTTTACAGCTGAACTAGTACAGCTAGTTCAGCTATAAAAAAAACAGACCCTATATTTACTATGTCTATGAGCGGAGCATTCATTTTTATTGTTGGATTGCGGGAAAAGATTGTGAAACGGGACGTTGAAAACCTGCTATTTTACACTAAGAGTCTATCGCATATTAAGGGACTTCACTCCCGTACTCATAATTGGACAGACGTGCATGCTTCCGGCGATAGCGTATATCGAGGTGTATCCATGTTACACGTTAAACGTTTACAATTTCATCGATACGCACGAGTCTCGAGTCACAACATGCGAATTTTTCGTCACCCTGTTGCCTGTTGTTCATCGCTTGAATGTTGCAGTAAATATTCAACGAGTATTTACTATTAGATTTAATCGTATTCGATATGTGATCTGCACGACACGTGCATCGTGAACGAGAGATGCAGAGAGGCGAGACGTGCATAGTGTTTCCCTGTTAGTCGTCGGGTCGTGTAACATTCTTTGGCAATTAGACAATTTTTGGCTGTTGAAGAAAGACGCTAAAGAGATATCCAATAGGAGACGCACACAGTGCACTGATCCCCTAAGATATTGCCTTATGCTTTATTCGGTATAAACGAGGTAACTGACTATTATTGTTGAACCAATCTGTATTAGAAGTTGTACTGTATTCTCATCCTGTACTTTCGATGATCTCATTGTAGTTTTTACTGAGAAAGCTCCGAAGAAGGGTCGAAACGTTTGTGCTATTAACGAGAAATTTTGATTCTATATTGTGAAGAACAGAGTTCCGTTCATTTTCTGGTTCACATTGGCACTCTCTCCTTTCTACACATTGTCTTTTTGGGAGCCTTCACAACACTTTGGAATATCCAATAGGAAAGTTTCTTTTAATCAAATGAATTTTTCTATCGGAATATATTGAACTTGACGGCTATTTTCTAATCTTACACGACCCGATACGATAGCTTACATATGTTGCGAATGAGAATGCAAACGAGTGAGCGCACGGTGTTTTCTGTTATCCGTCAAGTATTTTTGGAATGTATAGAATATAAAACCTTGTATTTTAATACATTGTTAATGTTAGTTTGGACGATAATTGGTGTTACAAATTGGCATCTTTTCAATATAGTTGTATTCTACGGATAATTTAACTGTAAGTAATGTGGAAGTCGAATAAATCTGGTTTCACGCAATTGTGTTTCTTTTTTTTTAAATGTATGTATATATATTTTTTTAAATTATTGATGTAATTATTTTTTAATGTATACGTATATGTATGAACGCAAGTGCAGCAAAATTCGAAATTCAATCGGCAGGAATTGACGCGACGTTTATCCTTTTTAAGTTGAGATTTAACATTTCTTTCATTTGACGTGTCACTAATAACGTTTCACAACACATGCCATGTAAAAGCAATCGATGCATATAATTGCGAGTGAAACATGCTTGGTGTCATACGAAAATTATTATCTGTTAAGTTGCTTTGCACGCTTTGCTAGAAATCGTGTATTAGAAGTGATCACACCCTCAGATGTGTCCTCGACGTAACGTAGAAATAGATTCGTTCGCAATGTCAGGTAAGTGGATTTTATCTTCGATGAGTTTAATGCAACGTGGCATTGCGGGAAGAGCAGAATCCTAAACGTAGGAATTAACACGCGTTGCAGTACCTGACAGAATATGGAATATAAACGAGTTAACGGAAGAGGAATTGCGTGATTTGCATATCGAGCTTGACTACGAACCCCTGGAGGAGCGATGGTGGGAACAAGAGCCGCTCAAGATGTTAGATCTGAGCTTCAACAGCTTAACTGTAATCAGTGACAAAGTACAATGTCTAACAGAACTGAGCACTTTAGACGTACGTATGAGTTAACTGCGACTTTATACGTGCGGTGCACTTGCAACATTTCTATATATTCTATCTGAAATATTTTTTCAATGTCCTTTCCAGTTGCACAACAATTTGTTAGAGGAGCTACCATCTGCGATCGGTTCTCTGCGCGAACTAAGAGTAATAAATCTATCGGACAACAAGCTACAGAGTTTGCCCACCCAATTTTACATGCTGGAGGAATTGTGCGAGTTATACCTAAAAAGTAATCATATCAGTGCGCTCGAAGCCGAGATTGGAAATTTAGTCATGTTAACTCGTATGGTAAAGATACACTTTCTTCTAGATTATCCGTGTAATTTCTTGAATAAGACAATTACGTGTGTCTTTAGGATTTATCATACAACAGTTTAAGCGAATTGCCGGTCGGATTGGGATACTTGGTGAGACTGGAGACATTGAATTTATGTCACAATATGATAAAAGAACTACCACCTGATGTAACAAGCATGAGATGTAAGCTTCTCTCGTGTATATACGACCCACAATTTTGCAACATTCACCGTCGTTCGATAACGATTATTGTATTGTATATATTTTCTGGTAGCGTTGAAAACGTTAGACGTCAGCTTTAACCAATTGGACACGTTGCCACCGTTAGGTGAATTGCGGAAAGTAGAAAGAATTATGTTCCAGTCGAATAATTTGCAGGAATTTCCAGACATATCAGGTTGTTCAGCTTTAACAGTATTGCATTTGGATAACAATAACATTCCTGTATGTGTTAACAATTATTTGTGCTTGAGCCAAGACTAAAATTCAACTTTCCGCTGTTCTACTAAGGCAACAATCTTCTTTTCGCTTGCAGGAAATTGATCCGCAACGCTTAGAAGCTGTAGGCCACTTGAAGAAGCTCACAATGCAAAGCAATAAAATTGAAGTGATACCCGAGGAAATAATCAAATTGATAAATCTGGAAGTTTTTGACTTGTCGCATAACAATATATCTTTGTACGTCACACAAACTTCTTTCTCTCTCAACACGATTATTTTGTGCATTTGGATCGTTTGTTAAAATGAATTTCTTTACAGAATACCCTATTGCGTTGGCATATTGCCCAATTTAAAGCAATTTATAATCGAGGGAAATGATATAAAAAATATAAGAGGAGACATAATACGATGCGGTACTTCTCGCATTCTGACACACATTCGTCAGATTGTAGACAATACAAGTATAAACACAAGAGAATTGTTACACCCTAGTGCCGGCAATAGTATTTGTCCTGACAAGTATGTAAATGATTATCTGTTAATTGATATCAGTTGAGATATTATATTGCATTTAAAAACATCTGAAAGTAATTTATATGTGAACTTAGTAATAAAATCAAACACGATGTGCAATTTGTAACAATGCAGATACGTAATGAAGAATACAAAGCTGTGTAGCTTGGCTGGGCAAAATCTTCAGGAAATACCTGAAGAAGCTTTGGAAGACGCAGCGGAAGCCTCCATCGCAACTATTGACTTGAGCAGAAACAAGCTTTCAGAGCTGCCTGATAAAATGTCGGCGATCGTTACAGTGACGGATTTGAAATTAACTTCCAATCATTTAGCAAGTTTGCCAGAATGGATTGGTGAAAAGTTCAAGTGTTTGCAAGTTTTAGATATAAGTAAAAATCACCTGCACTCTCTACCATCGAGCATCGGTTGCCTGAAATACCTGCGAGACATTGATCTCTCGTTTAACAGGTATTAGAAATGTACTTTTGACTACCCGACGTCCTCTTTTAACGTGAAAATTTACATTCATCCGTTACGTGTTATTCTACAGATTTACCGAATTACCAGAGGCTATTTATGACGTTGTATCTTTAGAAAGTTTAATTGTCAACGACAATCTAATCATGAAAATAGACGTGCCACTTTTGGAAAAATTAAGAAGACTAGCGGTTTTAAATCTGTCAAATAACAATATCGCCCATGTACCCCCTGAACTTGGTAATTTGCAACACATAAGGTAATAATACTAAACATTTCGTGTATATTAGTTGCACAACATTGGTTGCGTTCAGCAGAAAAAGCTGCTTTGCAACTGTTGTAAAATTCGTGAAATTCTGATTAGTGTATTCTCTTAATCTTAAATGAATTTAAGAGCATTTTTATATATAATTATACAAATATTCTTTTAGGAATCTATCGTTGTCTGGAAATTGTTTCAAGTACCCCAGGCAAGCAATTCTAATGAAAGATACGGAGGAAATACTGAGCTATCTACGTAATCTAATACCTCAGTAACAAAGAGAAAACGAAATAGTTTATAAAAGTATCCATTCTCAAGTGTTAAAAATTTGTTATCACATATGTGTCGTGCGTAAATATTACATCTACATATAAATACATTTTTGCTAATCTGTACAAATTATATACGGTTCCATCCCAGATGAGACAAATCAAGTGCAAAATAATTACAATAAGGTAGATTAAATCGATAATGTGTAAATGTAAGTAGTAAACCTAGTAAATAAAGGGAGGAAAGGAAGAGCGTTTGCAAGAATGCCTGGAAGTGCGAGAATGTGAGAGTGCAGGATAACCAATATATACTTTGGAACAAGATATTTCAGACAAGATGTTAAAACGAATCGGAACAGAATGGAAATCGATAAAGACCAAGGAAAATCAATGATAATTCATGATACGCTTTATAATATTCAACAGCCTGATAGTTTTCCTTTCTAAATGGAGCCGCAGGCTAGTAAGCGAGGGGTAAACCACTTGGGGCATTGTGGTGTACAGATTTGCGGCATTACTAGGCATTAGTTTAGGCATCAGACCTTGCTGGGGCATTATAAAGATAAAATAAGAGAAAATACGATAATAAGATAAAGTAATGCCCACTGGGCATTGGTGTACAAGACTTTGGTCAGCGACTTCCCCCTTGCTAGTAGGCCAAGGTCCGTATTCAGAGGGTCGTTTCTGTATTTTACAACATAGTGAAAATGCTAAAAATGAGCGGCTCTTTCTAAGGGGACAGTTAGAAAGAGACAAAGCTACTCACTTTTAGCATTTTCACCATAGCGCAGGATACAGAATTGACCCTCTGAATCCCCCTTTTATCGATGATAAGCGCCTCTAAAAGTGGCTAATAGGCCTTCTGATTGGCTAGTAGCCACTTTTAGAGGCGCTTTTACCGATAAAAGGGGATTCAGAACACAGGCCTAAATCCTTATTGTGAATTTGAAGATACGTATTGCCAAAATGTGACTATAATAGTGAATTCTAACTTGTTAATTCAGATTTTTGTCAACCTGAATGTAATTTATTAAACGCACATGCATATTTATGTATCTTTTATATATATATTGTAAAACACATTTAATATATTTTAAAGTGTCCCGGTTCCAAGAATGGACTTTCGTCAAGTTCTTTCGACAAAAGTGCGATCGCACGAACTTCGTATACAAATCGCAGCTGCCGTAACCTAACCTAATCCTTCAGCTTTTGAACAGTTGACGGCGACTCGCACGGTTCGCGCGTGCATACATTTTACGTGCACATTTATAGGACCCGAGGCACCGGACGCAGTCTGAATTTTGGCACCAGTCATGTCGCGACGTACAAAATTCGCGTGAGAGCTGACGCTTTAACAAACGCCGCTGGATCTCGCCGACAAATTTCTCGTAGGTACACGACCAGTTGCTTGGTTATCCCCGGTATGCAGTGCCCTGATTATCGCATCTTCCTCTCGATGCCCCTGCGAATGAATAATGCAGTCGTTCCTCTCGTCGTCGCCGCCACTGTGTGATTCGCACGGTTTACAGGTACCCCCGGAGGGTAAAATGTCCGAGCTGGGGTTAACGTTCGAGGAGGAGCTCTCCGTGGACCTGTTCTCGGATCTAGAACTGTCGCAGAGCACGAACAATGCCGCCAATTCGGACTGTAAGACTTCCACCCGTTCGCCGAGCTCGCGTGCTTTTATGCGTTCGCGTTCAATTGCCGAATTTATCGAAATATACCCGAACTTTTCGCTTCAGCGAGTTCCATGTCAGTTAACGAGCCCGAGCCCTCCGACGACGTGCCCGAGTGGAAGGGCATGAGCATGGACGAGATACGCAAGGGTCTCGGCGTCTACGAGTATCGGGAGCATCCACCGATCGTCGTCTCCCCTCGCCACACAGTATTATTCATGGTATGGTCTTATACGAACGGCACAACGGTGACATTGACTTTTCAGTTTTTAAACAGCTAATAAAATTCACAAGGCTCTAATGTGAAAACACAAATACGTTTAATTTGACGCACGAGCCTCGCCGTGCGTATCCTGTTGGATGTTCATTCGCCACGCGCCTTTTCTTTCTGATTAGTTGCCGTTGCGTACGCATGGACCGCCAAAGCCGTATCCGACGCATCAAACGGACAAATGGAGCCAGGGCTACGTACGGATGCCGTATTCTTCGCATAGTTTGTATCCGATAGAACAGGTACATATTGCCAAATTAAAATGTCCAATATCTGTAATCTTGAAATTCTCAAACGAATCGCAGATGATTTCGTAGAAAGCGTTGAGGAAGAACTGTTCCACGAGCCACAATCCTCATATCTAATACTATTTGAGTAGTAGCTACTTGTCGCCAGTGGTAGTAAACCAAGGGGAATTTTTTAAAAGTCGACCAAACTGGCCAAATTGATATTAAATTTAATCACGACGTTTCGACCTCTTTATCTAATACTATATCTAGAGTCCGACCGAAATTTCGGTTTCGGACTCTAACTATATCTCATAATCAAATTCCAAGATAAAAATTCTATT
>NW_011967243.1:708248-779939 GCF_000949405.1 Vollenhovia emeryi | reverse complement strand
TTTCGGCCATTTTCGGCCTAAAATCAAGATTTCGGCTTGATTTTAGGCCGAAAATGGCCGAAACCGAAACCGAAATTTCGGTCGGACTCTAACTATATCTCATAATCAAATTCCAAGATAAAAATTCTATTAAATTCCTATCTAACAATAAACTGTTAGATTGATATAGTGTTGATTGGTTGACGGACCTGCTCTTGTACTTTTGGCCTTAGAGCATTGGAAAGGCTTTTTCAATCGCTCATAAGATATTGTCTAAATATTTTCATTAATGTAGTAATATTGGTATTAATTATTTTAGAGAAGTGGAAGTCGCGCCTGCCGAAACAGATGGGAGATGATCCAGGAAGCTTTGCTGAGGAGCATTCTCTCCAGCCAACAATTGGAAGAAGCTATACTTTCGTACAATCAATTGTACGCACAGCGCTGGAACTTTGCAGCGCTCCATCACTTTTTCTCAGAGGTATACTTCTCGGCGGTGCGCCGCGCTTAGTGCCGTGTCCTTAAAAAGAGTCCGATTAACACGAGAATTTTGGTCGCAGGTTATGGATTCGGAAGAGACGACCATATTCTTTGAAATTTTGATGCCGAAGTTGGTGCAGTTGGCCCTGCAGCTTCCTGAATTGTTAACTGGTGCGGTACCCTTGTTGAAACGACACAGCAACGGCTCCATCAGTTTAAGCCAGTTACAAGTAGCTTCGCTACTGGCAAATGCATTTTTTTGTACATTTCCCAGACGCAATTCCAGTAATCCGCAATCGGAATATGCGATGTATCCATATATTAATTTTAACAGGTAAGACCCCCGATTTATTTGAAATTATTTCATGAAAATACTTATCTATTGTGTATTTACTTCTTCTGATCGCATATTTTAGATTGTACGCGGCTTACAATGAAAAACACAGCCAGTGCGAGTCGGTGATGGAAAAGATTAAGTGTCTTCTCCATTATTTCAGGCGGGTAACAACTAAAGGTGAGTACATCGTAATTATCAACTCTCTTATACAACGAATACTCGGAATATAATAATGGCGATAATTTGCGATGAACGGATATGACGTAGAACCTGAATCACATTACAATTTTTACATAGAGCAGCACCTGAAGGTATAATAACAATTGAACGACGTTACGTCCCGTTGGAAAGCTGTCCAAAGTGGAATTTGCAAGACCAGAAATTGCCACCGTTACACATAACGAGTAAAGGGACCATCGAATGTGAGGGAGCGGGATTGCTCCAAGTGGATTTTGCAAACAAGTGAGTCTTGCAGTTAATTATTATAATTCTGCAAACTTTGAGTTGTTTAAGAATTATTTTATACTGTTAAGAACATTGTTTGAGACTCTTTAACGAACGAAATTATAAAACAAACGAATATGAACAAGAGAAAAGAAAAGAGAGGCGGAGGATAAACGGCTTTTTGAGATTATTCCTATTTACTAATTTTCTTTCTGTGTGAATAGATATGTGGGCGGAGGTGTGCTAGGCTTAGGCTGCGTGCAGGAAGAAATACGATTCGTTATATGTCCAGAACTTATGGTTACTATGCTGGTCACGGAAGAACTAGACGATACGGAGGCACTCATCGTCAGCGGTATCGAGCGGTACTGTAAATACGAGGGGTACAGCAACACTTTCAAGTGGAAAGGCGATTTTGTAGACGAGACACCGAGGGATAACAGCGGTAGACGTATGACGTCAATCGTCGCTATTGATGCCCTTTACTTCAAGCAATCCTCGTTGCAATTCAATATGGACAACATAAACCGTGAGCTTAACAAGGTTTGTAGTCCCGATGGAAATGTCGTCACAATCAGAATGGATTTATGTAAACGTTCGTGAAATTTATGCCCCAGGTTCCGAAATTATCGTAAACTTGGAACAACTTCGTTCCGAAATCTTCCGTCACTTTCGTGTAAATTACAACTTTCATTTAGATTATTATATCTGATGTCCTTTTATTCATTTCGTCGTTCGATAATATTCTCCCTAAAACTTCGAGACTATTGTTTCCTCAAAACAATTTATTTCAGTGCTCGTATTCATACGATACTGTTTTTAATTCTATCGCAATGTTATTCGCCGTAGGCTTATGTTGGATTCGTCGGTTCTGATATCCTCAAGAACAATCTGCCCGCCATCGCAACGGGAAACTGGGGATGCGGCGCGTTTCGCGGAAATCCGAAATTGAAAGTCGTGATACAGTTGATGGCCGCGGCGGTTGCAGGCCGATCGATGGTCTATTTTACTTTCGGAGACACGAAGCTGCGAGACGACGTGGCAGCGATGTACGCACATTTGGTACATCACGATATTGATATAGGTATCCACATTTACAAATTAAAAAGTGTAGTCACTTTTACATTATTTGCATATTCATTGGACTGTAAGTTTTGTTTCGTTAACTTTTTAGCGCGACTCTACTCCATGCTGTCGGAATACCGTCGGGAGTCTGCATCGAGCGCTGATTCGGATTTTTATCGTTTCTTGTACAACAGAAGTAGGATAAAACCATTGAGCAACTATTTCCCGGCGAAGACTGAGAGCACTTCGGCGAATATTTCCGCCGAGTGTCTGAAGGAAACGCTACTTAAAAGAAACAAAACCGCGGGCTTATCGAACAAAGGCGTCGATAACAAGCGATATATTTACTCGGCGGCTAAGGAGAAGGAAATCGCCGAGGAGGAAAAGATACTGAATTGGCTGACAAGCTGCAATGACGATAGCAACGGCAAGGCTACGTGCGATACTGAGGATACCCGCGATGGGAAAGCCCGGAGTAAACCAAGCGAAGAGGATAGTCGCCGTGAAAACAGCGTTTTGCAAGACTATAATTTTGCAAACAACACCAGCAACAGAGAGAACGTACAAGCGGAAGATAAGATATCGAATAAGTTGGACAACAGTGCGGATATCTTGAATTCGAAAGAACCCGTGGTTCCATGTCTTATCGACAATCAAAACGCGTCGAAGGAGATAAAACCTGAATCATCCGCAGAACTCGGCGACAGCGAATCTATCAAGATCTCGAAAGACTGCGCTCCGGAAGCGTGTAAGCAAAAATCGCTCCCGAAAAAGGGCGGCCAGAGGAAGATCTCCGACTTTTTCCAACGAATATCGTGAATGCTGAACGAGCGTTTCGAACCAAATTAGCTTCGGCGCACTCTGTAATTGTAAACATTCTGTATAATTTGTATAATTTTCAACGTTCCACGTCTTGAAAGTTCCAGAGTACGTACAATGTAAATAAAAATTCTGCGCAAGATGAAATTGTCGAACCTTAACGTTTTTCCCATTTTGTGACACTTGCATCTTGTCTTAAAGCGTGCAGATTTATGAAATGTATCGGAAAATATGAATTCCACGCGATGCCGAAAGATCAATATCTATTACTGTCAATGGCAATTCCTCGCGTTCTCAAATCGTCGGCGCCGGGGCGGCCCTTTAAAAATCGACCTTTAAAAGAAAAGCCCTCCGCCCCCCCCGTTCGGCGGTGGATCGGCGCGGGTCACGTGGGCGCTTATCGACGTATCGCGTTGGGCCGAGAGAGCTGTCAAACGCGAAGATGGCCGCCGCCACTGAAATATTAAAGTCTCCCGCCGCGAGAAGCGACACGACTCGCCGAGAGAAAATGTAGAATTTGCCGGGACGGAGGCGCGTGCCAGGTAATACCCGATCGCGTGGCCGCGACCGGCGATCGCGGCACCGCGCCCGTCAACGCGATCGTTCCGCGGCGCGGCCGTTCGTGGGCGGATTCGTCGCGGACGACGTGTGCGTGTCACGCGCGTATGTGTGTACGTGCATGTGCGCGCGTGTTCGCGCCGCGATGTGACATCTCGTCTGACGTTTCGAGGGGGAGAGAGAGAGAGAGAAGGCGAGCGGGAGGGCGGACGGACGGACGTAAATATTGAGCCGGATGCTCGACGGACGGCGATGCCGCTGATCCGTGTGCGCTGACCGCCGACCCGATCGGCTGCCGCCGCGACGCGACGCGACGCGACGCGACGCCGGGGACCGCCGTCGCCGATGCCGTGCCATTTTCGCCGAGTCGCTCCATGCTGCCCGCGACGTTGACAGCCGCGACGTCGGCACGACGGGCGCACGAGCGTGCCCGCTGACGGCCGTCATGCAGTGCTCCTCCGCTCCTACGTGCGATCCTCTTGCCGATCGCCTGAGTTGTTGAGTCGCGATTCAACGTATGTTGCAACCATTCAACGCAGGCTTGTGCGTCTGTGTGTGTGTATCTGCGCGCCTCTGTATGTGTGTGTGTGTGTTTCATTTTGCGTCGTTCCTTCCAAGCACGTTGACATTTTCGTCAATTCGTTAAAATAGCTCATTCGTATCGATCAGCTTTTCCTATTGACCAGCTATGACCAGAGAATCGAGCGTCTTATTCCGTTTTCGTTTTAACCGCTCGCGAGTACTCTTTTTTTTTTACTCCGTTTTTCTACATGCGCCAAGAACGAGAAATGATATCCGTCTTGGATTCGCTGTCGCTTTCCGGTCTCTGCCTCGCTGAAGCTGGGGCAGTTTCGGTGTCGCCCGAACGGCAGCTCCGCGAAAAAGTTGCCCTTCGGCGCAACGTCGGCCGCGGAGTTGCCCCTGTGTCACAGCTGGAGAATGTCGCGCCCCGAGATTACCTTCTTCTTCTCCTTTCAGCAAAATCTCAAGTATGAACATAATGCGCAAATTACGAGGGGGTACCAGCGTCGGAGGTATGGGCTCGAGCGGTACCGGTGGCCTGGACGACTGTGCCGGCGGCACGAATCCGCAGCACACCGCTCTGGGGCTCATGCACCTCAAGAAACTCTTCTCCGAGTACACCCATCCGCCGCATCCCCTCTCTGACACTGAACGCGATGATAAGTTGTACAACATGTTGCCATTATTTTGCAAGGTAGGGCATCGATGCGAATTCTGCGACGTTCTTACTTCCCTTTGATATCAGAGCGGATCTTTCGCTTTGAAAAAGAAACACGTTCTTGTAAAGAGACCGTCTCGTGCCGCCAGGTATTTGGCTCTAGTCCATCGGGAGACATGAACGAAAAGTTCTGGGACATTTTGGCATTTACGCAACAAGTATCAAGACTGATGGTGTCCGAGATCAGGAGGAGAGCGAGCAACCAGAGCACCGAGACGGCGAGCTGTGCCATCGTCAAGTTTCTAGAGATCGAGAACAGCGAGGAGTCGAGTAACGGCTGGATGCTGCTGTCCGCGTTGAATCTGTTGGCAGCGGGTGACACGTCTCTGATACAAGTGAATTGAATTTCTCCGGTCGACAATTCGCTTCCAAGAGCGAGGCTCGTTTCCCGCAACGTCAATTTCTTTTTCAGGCCATGACCGCTGCCTCGGTCCCGTCAACTTTGGTCAAGTGTTTATACCTGTTCTTCGATCTGCCCGAGATGAACGAAGAAGACGCCGATATTACAGATGCAAATAGCGAATTTACTCCTAGAGAGCGTAGGATACTGTTACAAAAAATATTCGTTCAGGTGACGGCAATTTCCTAAGATAACAGTTTCAGACTCTCCTGGAGGATTATCTTTTATCCGCGAGATTAATTTGCTCCGTTGCAACTTGCAGTTATTGGTGAGATTATGTAGCCACCCTTATCCCGCAGAGGAGCTCGCCCGCAAAGACGATCTTACCTTATTGTTCTCAGCAATAACCAGTTGGTGTCCACAGTACAATATTATGTGGCGTAAAAGTGCCGCCGAAGTCTTGATGACGCTATCACGACATGGTCTTACGCAGAATGTAGTAGCCTATATTCATAGTAAGTTCAACACTTTGTCGCACTTGTTAGCTCGAGATCGAATCTACTTAATACATTGATTCGTCTTGCAGACAAAGGATGCATAGCACACTGTATCGATAATATGCAACGTGTACCTGAGCTGGCACCATTAGAAGTTGTAGAAATGTTCGTAACAGTGTTCTGTTTTCTAAAAGATTCCAGCGAGGTTTCTCAGACATTGTTAGACGACTTTCGTGCTTGTCAAGGCTATATCTTTCTATCTGAATTTCTGTTAAAGTAAGTGCATGTCTATTGTGAAATGCGTTTTCGCATTTGTAACGATGCATTAACAAGGGTATTTCTACATGTAGACACGCGCCGTCAAGATTAGAACAGGATAATAGAGCGGAAGCACAAGATGCTATCCGAAATTTGGTACTAATGTTAGCATCTTTAACAATGTGTGGTCACACAGAGTTAAAGCCAAGTCAAGCTAGTATGGGATCCTTGTTTCAAATACTCGGGTTTACCCTACCACAGCCAAGCAACAGAGGTAACCCCGCGAATGAGATGCCTCTTGAATTAAAGATACACGGCGGACATATTTTACGTCATTTTGTTGTATCCGCAGGAGGAAGCGTTCGAAATATTCAAGCGTTCCAAGTATTGCAGTCTGTATTCGTGAAATCTAATTCGCCGCTTCTGTGTTGCACCATATTGGACGCGATATCTAGCGTGTATCACAGCGATAATGCAAATTATTTTATTCTCGAGGGGCAGAATACGCTGTCCCAGTTTGCGGAGAAGATCCATTTAAAGAATCCGGAGATACAAGAGAAATTCTTTCAACTATTGGAGTTTATTGTTTTCCAGCTTAACTTCGTTCCGTGTAAAGAACTCATATCTCTGTCCATTTTATTGAAAACGAACAATTCAGTCTCTTGCAGTATTATGTGTATGGTAACTCTCCTCAATATACTCAGGTAATATGCTGAAAATAACTTGGAGAATTTTATCTTGGAGCACATTTAAGTAACAAGTATTCTAATTTAAATCGAATCACTCGTTTCAGACACAACACTATATTTAAAGATGTTTACAGAGAAGTTGGTATGTTAGAAGTTTTTGTGACTTGTCTTCATCGGTATGCAACATTACTTAAGGATAAGCAAGCGGCGGTTGATCAAGGATTAGGTAATCGTCGTTAAAGACATAGCCGTGCGTAAGTTTGCACGCGAGTAAGTTTTGAGAATCTGACATGATTTCAGAATACACGATATGCCCCGAGGATGAACGATTGGGTGCCTTAGTGATGGAGGCTTTAACAACGTTATTAGCGAGTAATGTTCAAAATGCGAATGTCTTTAGAGAATGCGGAGGCGCGCGTTGCGCTCATAATCTAGTGCCCTATGTAGATTGCCGGTATCAAGCACTTGGTATTGTGAGAGAATTGATACTCAGTGCAGGTGGTGATGATGATATGGCGACACTGTTGGGAGTCATGCATTCAGCACCTCCTAATGCCTTGATTTTGAAGACGCATATACTAAAGGTGAGTTTGATATTGCTCCGTTACTCTCATCGTTATATGTTCGTAATTATAAAACAATATAATTGCTTTCCAGTCTCTGTTAGCCTGTCTGCGTGAGTCGCATAGGACTAGAACGGTTTTCCGAAAAGTTGGGGGCTTTGTTTACGTGATGTCAGTTCTGGTGTCTTTGGAGAGTCAATTAGGCCCGCAAAGGTCGGAGAAGAGCGAACCTTGCAACGATATCATACAGAGGACTATGCAGGACGAGAGCCAGTTGCTAACGTTGCTACACGTGGTGTTTCATACTATAAGTACAGCTATGCGATTTGAGCCAGCAAATGCAAAATTCTTCCATCATGAGGTACGAATTTGAAGAATATTGTAATAACTGCGCTATTGATAGCTCGCTATTTTTATTGCATAAAAATAATATCGATTTTGCAGATTTGCCAGTCGAGTCTGTGCGATACTTTACGTCTCCTCGGGTGTTTCTCGACGCAGACGAAAATCACTGAGATGGATATGATACCAACCATGAATTATCACAATATGCTAATATCATTATTTACTGGGAGTATATTGGAACCAGTATTTCCAGATAATATGCCAAAGACATTAGGATACGCGTGCTTGCTGCTGCGTTTGCTTTACGATGTGGCGCTCGATTCCTTTGACAAACCAAATTTAGCTAACGTAGGGATAAGATCCCCAAGTCACAAACAAAATAGCATGGAGGTACACACTCGTTCTATTCAGAGTAAGATCACCAATGTTTTATCTTTCAAATATGGTAATTATGGCTATGCATTTCAGCAAAAGTCATTTGACTCTCCTGGAAGCGGCAAGAGATATATCATAAATACCTTAAACCTAAGCCCGCCTGCACCTGAGCCAATTGTAGTTCATCCTGGTATAGTAGTAGGAATGCTTCACCTACTTCCATCTATATCTGAACCATCCAATCCGCAAATGGCACTAGCGTTACAATTGTACGTGGCGGAGATCATCAAGAGTTTAGTAAGGTCAGAAAGAAATCAGCAAGTGATGTGTGAGGCTGGTATGGCTGGTGAATTACTATCGATAGGTAGAACTGCTTTGCAAGACGAAACACATCCGCTTCATCAACCTCTGCAGTATATTATAGAGAGACTCGCCGCGCAATCGCTCGAACCGAGAGATCTAAGGTAAGATTGATGAGATATGTATATTTATATAAAACGGAGAAGAAAGTCGAAGGAATATATACTCCAATTGTCATAATTTTATTCTTCTAGAGAATTTCTACGTTTGGGTGATCCGTTGTGTTGTATTACACTGGACAATATCGAGCCAAACAAGTTTAGGGGTGGACCAGTTCCTTTAACGCGGATTAAGACATTAGTGTCAATGACGACACCCAAGGACTTCAGAGCTCACGGCTCGTGCACTTTACCGCCTTTTGTGGAGCTGGATATGAGCGCTGAGGGATTTGCATGTTTGTACCTACCGAGTGTCGCACCGCAAAGTACCACACCTCCTACAGTTGTCTCCGCAGACAATAGTGTACTAGGAGGGATTGGATCAGGTAAATTAATTGTAGTCAATCTATTTCTACATTATAATAAACACTGCTGATGAAACGTATTAAGATATAGTCAAATTTAGTGCATAATCTTTGGCAGTGTTATCGGTTCGGTCAATTTCAATTTCTTCGAACTGCTTATCGATAACGAGCCGGATAAGGTTTCGTGCGTTGCGTCACTCAGTGAGCGTTCAGAGTCGCGGTACCACTTGGCTCAGCACTAATGTTTAACTTAAGGTTTCTAGAACCGCTCTACGCTGCGCTATGTTATGTCTTTCTTCGTCTTTGTTCTCAAACATTATCTCATGCTTGCACATCGCTGTGTTAAAATGCGATCGCTCTTTAGCCTGTCGTTCAGTTTGGTCGTGCTAATACACGAAGCAGGGAGTTGTCATCCCATCGTTTAGCGTATTCTTGGCCAAAACGTTACCAGTTTCGTGAATTTGCAATTTATTATGCCAGTACATTCACCACTTTCTCTACTTCCGTTTTACTATCTCTTGTATCCTCAAAACATATATCGAATACGTCAGAAATTTTCATAATTCATCGTACCGACAAACAATTCCCGTTAGATCAGACGACAATTATAGTAAAAATATGATATAAGAATAAAAAGTAGTTAATTTTCGTTTTAGAAATTCTGTATACAATGTTATTACAAGCAAAAATTTCTTTTAGGCGATAGATTATTTCCACCACAGACCGGCTTAACGTACAGTACGTGGATATGTGTTGACAAGTTTAGTGATCCCAGAACTGATCCCCATTGTGTAAGATTACTCACTTTGGTGCGCACTCCGCAATCGGCAAGAGATTTAATTTGTCTGACTGCAGTTCTTAGTGCTAGAGATAAGGCTATCATTGTTTCCACTCAGGAGACACCCATTCCACAAAGTGAGTACACCGTAAAAGTACGCGTCATTAAACTCAAGTGGCGTAATGCAAATTAATGTGCATTTAGATACAGGTGAATGGGAGCCCGAAGGAACGGGTGAATGTGGCGCCAGGGTTTGGTGTCCCGACTTACTTCACGAAGGACAATGGCACCATATAGCTATCGTGCTGAACCGCGCGGTTCTGAAAAACTCTAGCTTCTCATTATACTTGGACGGTCAACATATCCATAGTCAAAAGGTAATTACCATTAAGACAAAGTGATGAAAGGTTTTCTAAGTCACAATGTAGAATAGACTAACTAGACTACGCAATTCCTTTTAGCTTCATTACATCACGCAAGTTCCTGGAGGTGGGGCAGCCAACTTAACTGTGGCCTCTCCGGTTTACGGCTACATCGGTACGCCGCCCTGTTGGCGCAGATATTCTAGATTGACATGGAAACAAGGGCCGTGTCATTTGGTAGAGGAAGTGTTTAATTCTCAAAACATTGCCACTTTGTTCAGACTAGGGCCGCATTATATGGGAAGCTTGCAAGCACCGCAATTGAGTGGTACTGAGATAAACACGATTAAACTTCAAAATGTAATTTTATAAATAATAAATGCTAATAATATACGTTATTGCAGGCCCTGAACCTCTATCGCCTCTTGTGGCTGAAGAAAAGGTTGTGTTTGGATTAAATGCAAAAGCCATGTCGCAATTAACTTTAGCGAAAATCAGAAAGGTTTATAGCCGAGCGGATAATAAATCAATCGCCAAACAAGTATGTACGCCTTAATCTTTTGAGTTCAACAGAGAAAGAGAGAAATAAAAACTAAATGACATGCATCTGATTAATATCTTATTCCTTTATACAACAGCTTGGCATGTCATCCCACGAGAATGCCACACCTATCAGAGTCCTCCATAATTCCGCGGGACACCTCAGTGGTCCAGCTAGAGCATTAGGTGGTGTAGTTGTCGGTTATCTTGGCGTTCGTGTATTTAGTCCTAAACCAGTAGCTACTATGATCGACAATGTAGGAGGATGTTCAGTGTTATTAGGTACGATTGAGAATCAAGTGGCAAACGATATTTATCCAAATATTGTGACATTGAGACAAGACTAAGGACGATTTTAAATCTGTTTTAAAAGGTTTAATAGCTATGGCCCAAGATGTAGAATCTTTGTATGCGGCTGTAAAGGCACTAGTATGCGTAGTGAGATCCAACCAAGCGGCCCAACAAGAGATGGATCGCAGAAGGGGATATCAGACCCTGGCTATGTTATTACGAAGAAAATGTCCTCTCCTGAACAGCCATATACTGCACTTGACGTTCAGTCTCGTGGGGACAGTTGACAGCGGCAGAGAAACCAGTGCAATTCCTAACGTTACAGCGTTTCAGGATCTCTTGTGTGATTTGCAAGTACGTTTAAAAGAGTTCATAATTTTAATGCAAACTTGTCTAGTCTGTGATAAGCAAGTCTGCATTTAAACAGATAACTTATTTAATTAACAATATTCAAATTCAGGTTTGGCATGAAGCACCTGGAGAACTGTTAAGATCTCTCCTTGAACATTTGTACGAACTAATAGCGGAATCCAGCGAGAAACGAACTAACTTGCGGTTAATGAGAGATTTACAATTAGTACATAAATTATTGCACATCTTAAGCGACGTGAAGCTAAGTAGCACTAGACAGATCCTTCTAGCGCTTCTCAGTATATTATTGAGTCAACCACGGCAAGCTGATCTACTATGGTAAACAGTTCTTTCGTTCACATTCGCATGTTATTTATCATTTTTGCTTTTTTAAATATAACTACTGTTATATTAATTATCTGCATACATACGACTCTCTTATCTGTCTTTCGTGCAGGTTTGGACAATTCATTGTGGCTACCTTACCGCTATGTTCCGAAAAACACCTAATCCTTAGAGAAGGAGAAGGAACCAAGGATGGAGAAGGAGAGAGCATACTTTTGCGTAATCGTTGTTTACAGCTTTTACATTCGTTGTTGTTTAATGGATCCAAGATTAATGTAAAGTAAGAAATTGTGCCAATGTCTTTGATTATTGCTTGAGCATATCTGAGTATATACGTTCGATGATACAAGTGGCACTGTACTTTTGCAGTATGTGTGAAGAAGTAGCTAAAGTTTTGGGCCTAGATTGGGTGCTACTGTTCCTCCAGTCTGGTCTTCATAGTACTACAGTTGTCTGGGGGCTACGTATACTTGTAGCGATATGTTCTGTGCAATCGATTCTACAAAAGTTTAAAGAGGGCACGAGCAATGGTGGTTGGCTGCGACATACCGATCACAATAAGATGGCACTAGCCCTTGGTACACAATAGACTTTACACTTATCATTTACATAAGCGCTTTAATAAATGTTGCTTCCATATATTTAATGCATAAAATAGCTGCAATATAATACAACATGATTATGCATGCGTAACAGGTTGTCATCAACAAATGTCAACTGGTGAAATCAAGCCATCTGGACTTCATGTACCAGGATTTCAACATCTGGGCTGGCTGCTTCCGCAGCATATCGATCTTGTTCCGGAACTTTATTTCCTTTTTATTGCTCTCATGATGGGACAACCCGTAAAATTGTTACCTACTGATTCAAAGGTAAAAATATATATTGATCTTAGCTTTGTATTAAATCAATCTGCATATATTTTTGCAAAGTTTGAATCCATTTGTAAAATAATTTAGTTGCTCTTTGTTCCCTGTAGTCGATTCTGTTACTCCTTTATTAGCGTTTAACATGTAGAAAATAATAATACTAACTATATGCATATTACAATTTTGTGGCAGCTCGATTTGGATAACGTTTGGAATTTTATGTTCGGAGTTCCGGCAAATCACACACTATCGTCCTTTGCTAGTAGAATTAATCTTTGTCCTGAAGCAATGGTCACGTTACTAGCTATGGTGCGAACTATGTTGAACAGTCACTCGAACAAGTGAGTTACCACGAGAAACCACTAATCTGTCTCAATATATTATGTTGCATTAAATTGTAATGATCTTTTCTATCTTTTTCAACAGCCCAGAAATATTACCAGCGTGGCTAAATGACTATCCCGTGACAATAATACAATTCTTGTTCTTCCTTTATCGCAATTTTCCCGACTTTATGCAAGTCTTTATGTCCGCGGAAGTTTTGGGTGCCTTAGCTGGGACCTTGTTTCCGAAACCCACGAGTTCTAGTCAGGACAGTAGTGGTGCCAGTACCCCAGCCGACGAGGTAATTATGTTAATTCGACAGGATGTCTTCTCTAAAAAAGAATACTTTCGATTTTCGATGTTTAAAGAATTGAATACTATCACTGATTGTCCACGACACTTTTAAAAAGTTTGTTCTATAAATTTAATAAATTGAAAAATATCTTTACGAGATGTTTTGTAGACATCTTACAATTAAAGATATTAATACCGGATAATTATTGCAGCAAGAACCAGTATTAGTGAGATCGCCGTCAAAAGACGTTGGGCTAACAAATCACCCGGCGAAGAAGTTCGTAATGGACTTTTTTAAAGTTATCGTCGTTGACTCGCTCTCATTGCCAGTTACGACGAAATCGCCAGCGATAGATCTTGTCCTGGAAGCATGGCCAGAACATGCGTCGCCGGGACAACAAACGCGTTACCAGACAGAAGTGCTGTCTATATTGATGGAACATTTATTAGCCGCGGATGTATTGATAGGGGAACAGGCTGCGTTACCTGTCGTTCCCGGCGGATCGGCTAATAACATAACTAATAATGTTTGCTACGTGGTAGCCAGAATAGTTGACAAATTGTGGCAAGGTAATAATTTGGTCTGCGCGCTGCGTGCACATTAATCTAATTAATGAGATTAATAAAAAAGAAGTCATTACCATATATATTTCTCAAATATCAGGCACTCTGACAAAAGACCCGCATGAAGTATTCGATTTCATTGTAAAACTAATTGGACAAGCGAAAAGACGACCCGGCGCTGTTAGTATGGAAGGCCTTCATCACTGCCTGAATAGGACAATTTTATTCTTACTGTCACGTGATACCAAGTCTATTGCCGATCAAATGGTGGTATTAGAGGCATTACATAAGCTTACTACTCATAGGTGTGTACAAGTTGTTAAAGGCTACACGCGTTTATACAGTTTCATATTTTTGTAAAAAGAAAAGTTAAATGAGTTACGATTGTTTTACAGATTATTAGTATTCGGTGCTGGCAATCACGAATTAGAATTTATCGGCTGTTTAACGTATTTATTGTCACAACTGACGGCTGATATAAAAATCATGTTGGACACTAACATGAAAACCACGTGGCACGTGAATCCGCAAGTGGAATCCTGCGATGACAGACTGATGTCTCACCAAGGGCACAATTTAATGGCCGTAGCGGCAACGAGAGTCTGGGAGGAATTGTATGTGTGTAAGAAGCCCGCAATAGAGGAAGTTTTCAAAGTAACTCTATCAGCGCCTGTGGGTAATGAACGGGCGCCAGAATTGCTGATCGTACGAGAACAGATTCACGAAGCTGGATTAAAGCTTTGGACGAATTACGTACTTTCGGAAAAAAGAGCCTCGTACAGAGTGCCCTGGGAACTCCACAATCAAATCCAGTCGGTACGTTAAAGCTTTCTCTGCATTCGCATGGTATCAGTTATCAGTTATTAGAAGTAAAATGTAAACTAATATATTTTGGTAAATAGTATATGAATATAAAAACATTACAGAAAATCCAAAAGGTAACAGGAGGATTGACGAGATTAGCGAGCCGAACAAAAGTGCGAAAAGAGGAGTCTGTGCGTGTGCGGCTTAGATTACATCAGAGCACCGTTGCTCAGTGGACAGAGCAACACGTCGCGTTAGTCAGGGAACTTGCTGCAGTGAGACGTTTACAGCACCAACAGACCAACCTGCACACTCAACGTTATGTATATCAAGTAAGAAATTCTACCTAAGAATTCTATTCATTTCTGTTTGGCAATTTTGTTTTCTTATCAAGCAACAAAGCGAAATTGATGTTTACTTTGTGCAAGAAATATTCTACATTAATGGAATATACTAAAGAGATACTTTCAATCTATTTGTAGGAATGGTTGCAAACCGAGACGGAATTGACTAGAGAACGCGGTCTTTGGGGACCTCCGACACCTACTATATTGGACAAATGGATGTTGGACATGACCGAAGGCCCGTGTAGGATGCGAAAGAAGATGATGAAGAATGAACTCTTCTATATACATTATCCATATCGGCCTGAGTTAGAGCACCCTGATAATGTAAGTTGTGTATGTCTTTGCGTTGACAAATTGTAGAATTATTTCGAAACTTAAACATAAGCGAATGCACGTATTCGCAGTCGTAACGCATTGATCTATTAACTGTTTAGAAACAGCTAAAGTACAAAGTAGCGTCAAGTATGGATAGTAAGGAGTACTATCTGAAGCAACTCGGCAATTCGTCGGGAATGTTCGAACGCGAACGAGACCCCGTTATAGATGACACACCGTTAAATGTTAATGAAACTTCTACCGAAAGCGAGCCGCCGATGGTCCCATGTACACTGGAACGTCACGCTAGCGAGCCGGATGAAGCGCCCGAGGATAATGAACAGGAAGAGGAGAACAATCAAACTGTTCCAGACAATCAAACCTTGATACGTCTACTGGAGGAGCACGAGAAGGTTTCCGTTTCTATATAGTCGATGTTTACGAATTGCTGCAATGTTCTTAGTCTAATATCTCTATTCATATTTCAGATAAGTCACATGTTCAGATGCGCGCGAATACAAGGTTTGGACACGACCGAGGGTCTCCTCTTGTTCGGAAAGGAACATTTCTATGTGATTGATGGATTCACATTGCTGAAATCTAGAGAGATAAGGGATATAGAGAGTCTGCCGGACGCGTACGAGCCAATCCTACCGTCACCAGGTTCTCCCAGAAGATCTAGAGCGATGAGACAATGTTCCAAGTTTAATTACGAAGACATAAGGTATTTTCGAGAAAAAATTTTCTTTGCGCAACATCCGAATATCAGCCTAAATCGCTATGTAAACGTTATATTGTCTACAGGGAAGTACATAAGAGACGATATTTACTACAACCCATGGCCTTGGAAGTATTCAGCGGGGACGGTAGAAACTATTTACTGGCATTTCCGCGTAAAGTGAGGAACAAAGTTTATCAAAGATTCATGACGTTTGCTACTGCGATCGCCGATAGCGCTCAGCAGTCTGTAGCTGGCCAGAGGCGAACGGCAAATGTCGAGCAGGCCACTGGCTTGCTCTCAAATCTTATAGGGGAAACTTCGGTTACTCAGAGATGGGTGGTCAGTAGTTACAACTAAGTAAAATAAATAGAATAAATAGTAGAGGCTGTACTCCTCAATTAAGTATAAACATTATCCTCACAGAGAGGAGAAATATCAAACTTCCAATACCTGATGCATCTCAATACTCTGGCGGGTCGTAGCTACAACGACCTCATGCAATATCCGATATTCCCGTGGATCTTAGCCGATTATGACAGCGAGGAGCTTGATCTCACGGACTCGTCGACATTCAGAGATTTTAGCAAACCTATGGGCGCACAAAGTCCCGAACGATTGTTGCAATTTAAGAAAAGGTATAGAAAGCAGAGTGATAATATACGTTGCGGGAAAAACATTTTTTAAATTATTATATCTCTTTTGTAGATATAAAGAATGGGATGATCCGCACGGAGAGACTCCACCGTATCATTACGGTACACATTATTCGTCAGCGATGATAGTATGTTCCTATCTGGTGAGAATGGAACCGTTCACGCAACACTTTCTCAGATTACAGGTTTGTACTTATCGCAGATATAGTAATTTGTCTCTTATCCTCGACCTTTGTGTAATAATTACAATTTTTCGCAGGGTGGACATTTTGATTTAGCTGACAGAATGTTCAATAGTGTAAAGGAAGCATGGTTGTCCGCTTCCAAGCACAACATGGCCGACGTGAAGGAACTTATCCCGGAATTTTTTTACCTCCCGGAATTCCTAGTCAATTCGAATCACTTTGATCTAGGTAAAGTCTCCTCGAACACGGTACATTACTTAGGTTTCTTCGCGCATAATGGCAATAGTACTCACGCGTGATATTTTCCTTGCAGGCTCTAAGCAAAGCGGTGTTCAACTCGGCGACATCGTTCTTCCACCCTGGGCGAAGCAGGATCCTCGCGAATTTATCCGCGTACACAGGCTCGCGTTGGAATGTGATTACGTGTCGCAGCATCTCCATCAGTGGATCGATCTGATATTTGGCTGCAAGCAGAACGGCCCGACGGCCGTGGAAGCCGTTAATGTATTTCATCATCTGTTTTACGAAGGCAACGTTGACATCTACAAGTTAGTTTACATAATTCATTCCATTCATTTATGATTTAAATTCATCTAAAATAAGTTTTCTAATTCCGTCTCGATTGTAGCATCGACGATCCGCTGAAAAAGAACGCTACTATTGGCTTCATCAATAATTTCGGCCAGATACCTAAGCAATTATTCAAGAAGCCGCATCCGGCGAAGAAGATGACGCAGAGAACCAGCGTTATAGATCCCGGCCCTATCACCCCTGGACTGAGTATCACTACGTCTGACAAGTTGTTCTTCCATAATCTCGATAATTTGAAACCGTCGCTGCAACCCATTAAAGGTTTGCACTCCTGCGTCTCTGATCTTCGTTAACGCCATACATTTTTAAACATCTAATTTATGTTTTTCTTTCACAGAATTAAAGGGTCCCGTTGGACAGATATTGCACGTCGACAAAGCTGTGTTAGCGGTGGAACAAAACAAGACGCTCATTCCACCCTCCTACAATAAATACGTGGCATGGGGATTCGCTGATCATTCCCTCAGAATAGGCAATTACGACAGCGACAAAGCGATTTTCGTCGGCGAAGCTATGATGCAAAGTAGCGGGGAAATAGTGGCGTGCGTTTGTCCGTCTTCCAAATTAATAATTACCGCTGGCACCAGCTCCGTAAGTCTTTCGTCTCCAAGAAAAAGGGGGTAGTTGCAAAGTAGAAAAAACTTCGAATAACAGTTTCTTTTTTATGAGAGAAAGATACATTATCATAAAAATAAATTCCACTCTATTATAATTCAGTAGAATTATTCGAAAGGTGGTAGTTTAGAACTGACTTGTGTGAAAAATTGAAGTTATATCTTTCTATTCTATTTCACGCTAGTATTAAATACGCTTGTTTGTAGGTCGTCACTGTTTGGGAATACGCCAAGCGGCAACTTTCCATAAAACAGTGCTTGTACGGACATACCGATGCAGTCACATGTTTATCATCCAGTCCTGCATACAATGTTATCGTATCCGGATCGCGAGATGGTACCGCGATCATATGGGATTTGTCTCGATGCTTGTTTGTGCGTCAACTTAGGGGCCATGCAGGACCAGTGGCTGCAGTAGCCATAAATGAATTAACGGTATTTTTATATTAATGATATACGAGTACGTAACATGTAGTGTGAGTAGATACATGTATGTGATAAAATATCACATAAAATAAAAAATATGTTGCAGGGAGACATAGCTACATGTGCAGCTACATGGTTACACGTGTGGAGTATTAACGGGGAAGAATTGGCAAGTGTCAATACTTGCGTTGGCCGCGCCGACAGAATGCAACAGATATTATGTGTCGCTTTCAGTCAAACTCACGAATGGGACTCTCAAAATGTTATTATGACTGGCTCCACTGATGGCGTTGCTCGTGTAAGATATATTTCTATTTCTCTAAGATATTTTAGGAAACTTTCACCATATTTTCCATTACTCGCACTACGAGGCAATTTGTTTACAGATGTGGTCAATGGATTACGTGCAAGTGCCTGCGGAGGAAGAAAAGCCTGAAGAAGTAACGACTGCCAAGGAGAAGAACGAGAAACAAAGCACGGAAGGCACTCAAACCGAAACGAAGAAGAGAGTTCAGGAATTAGTCAAACAAATGAGTATATCTGCCGAAGGATCAGGTAAGTAACGTCACGCATGTATCAATAAATGCAGTTACGATGAATTTTTATCTTTGCTTCAAGGTGCACTTATGAAAAGTGGCTCTGAAAGCAGCCTCTCTGAAGCGGAAAATACCAAAGAAGCTTCCAGGCTCCACGAAGAAAAGGAGGAGTGTTCCGATAATGAATCCAGTAATGGTTCAAGTAGTAAACCTTCACCTCAGAATAATCACGCGTCACTGGTCGTGTTGCGTAGGAAAAGCCGTGGGAATCCGATGTTCAGGAAAAGCGAAGGTGGTGGACGTGCCGATAGCGAGGGCACGCAAACCAGGTAATGCAATTGTAAATTACAAGTTAGGAAGATCTTTTTGTAATCGTGGGACATTCCTCTGTTATATTTCACAGCGAGTCCACCAGCAATCCCGGAGATTCCGAAGGAGCATTGAGAACTAGTAAAAGCGATACCAGTCTGACCGACAGTTTTGTTATGGTCACCGAAGCCGACACAAAGCCGCGAAAAATCAATCCGCAAAATATTTTGCGAGATGGTTTCAAGTGGCAAAGGCAATTAGTATTCCGCAGTAAATTAACAATGCATACTGCCTACGATCGTAAAGACAATGCAGAACCAGCATCCATCACGGCCCTAGCAGTATCAAGGTATTAAGCGCATACAATATTGTTGAAATTATAGGTACTGACAATGTTTTTTATAATAAAATATAAAATTTTGTTAGTTTTATACTTAATGGCTTATATACTCTTTTAAAAAAGTATATAAGAAATGAATAAACTTTCAATAAAAATATCTTAATTTTCGGTCATGTCAATTGTAGTATATGCTATTCGCTTTTGTATACGATTACGTATATAGAATTAATTTATTTATGCGACAATACTAAGTGCATTATTGTTGCATTGTTTGATTCGTAGGGATCACAGGACAGTGTATGTGGGTGATACTCGTGGTAGAGTATTTTCATGGAGCGTGTGCGAACAACCTGGACGCACGGTCGCCGATCACTGGCTTAAGGACGAGGGAGCAGATTCTTGCGCTGGTTGCGGCGTCAGATTCAATCTATACGAAAGAAGACATCATTGCCGCAACTGTGGGCAAGTATTCTGCTCGAGGTAAGTCTTAAGGATAGTATTTATCTCAAGAAAATAGTTCTTGATGCTTTGCGTATTTAGCCGAGTTAATTACTTTATACAGATGCAGCCGATTCGAGTCCAAAATATCCAGGCTCGGTATCCTAAAGCCAGTTAGAGTCTGTCAGGGCTGTTATTCGTCATTACGGTCTCAGAGTAACTCCACCGAGAGTAACACTTAATGTGACGAGCACGAAGTCTTATATAAATCGTTGAATTATATGGAAAACTCTTAGCGGGTTGTAAATACTTAAGTGTACCTATTAATCTTTCAGTTGAAATTCTGTACATGAGCAGAACACGAGGTGTTCTACCCTTACACTAAACGCGCGATCTATTGTACTGTATTCGTTTTTTTATGGATGAGTTCATGCAGCCGTGATTCTATTCGTATCGTAGCGTAAGCAAAGATTGTTGCATTTTTATTCTTCGTGACAACATTTCCATTATTAATTCTTTTGAAACAACAACAAGGATTATGATTAGATGTTAGATACTAGGTTGTACCTTCCTTGTCGATTGTTTCAAGTAATGGATAAGATATTATTAACTTGTGAAAGAGAGAGAGAAACAATTTTAATAAATTGAATTGAATTATATATTATATATTTAATACATACTTCTTTTTACCGTGAACAGTTCTGCATGAAATTTACGCTTACTAATTTTTCACTCTCTCTATATTTTAAATCAAGTTATAAGTTATATATTACCCCCTTAAACTTTGCATTAAGGGAGACGACACAAGAGAAGAGAAAGAGAGAGATGTACTTTCCAAATTTTCTCATATATACTCTATTTAGCACAATAGTGCATTAAGTGATAACAATATTTATACTGTTTCTAATCATTATGTAATATGTTACCTTAATTATCATTTACTGATTATGATTAGTATTATACATTATTTATTACACAATAAGTATATATATGCATATACATATGTATATATGTATATGTATGTATGAATGTATGTATAATCTGTGATTTTATTTTTTGATTTTTATTTAATAGTTTGCCTATTAATCAACTATGTTGTTACATCGATATTTTACGATATGAGTTATCAATTTCACAATTTCATATTCTAATGTTAAATTAAATTTTAAAATATTATAACGAAAAGTTTTGATTTATTTAATATATTTAAAAAAATTATATGTATATGATTGTTTTCTTTTATAGATAAATGTTTATTTTTTAATTTTGTTTGTTTGAGAGTTCTTTCTTATTTTATATACCTTATTTATTTATAACATGTTCTGCAATTTTTAAAGAGAATTGGAAAGTATTTCTTTCTGATGATTATACAACCGTTTTTCTTTCATACATTGTATACGTTTGACTTTTCTATCGCGCATACGGTATATATAACTGCTATTTAAGAACTGTATTGCAATTTAACAAAAAAAAAAATATATTACTGCAATGTATTCCTAATCTTTTGTCCAAAGATATAGAAATTATAACTTCATAATAGACAATACCGCATCTATGTAACATGTTATTAATTGTAAGACACTTAAACAAAATCATAGATAAAAATAAGAAACCATAATATAGATAATATCTACCAGAGCTAATGTCATTAGCAGTGACATAAATGTGAAATACAAATGATTGTGGTTTACAAATTAATGTACCGTGATCCTTATATACGTGGAACTAATTGTGGGATTAATTTCCAAGATGAATTTAGAGTCCCTGCGTATGAGAAATTTATAAAGTTCACTACATTCAATGGTTATAAATATGAGTACCTTCTAAGAGTTTAAGTTTCTTACGAAGAACCGGATTAACACGAGACATTTGAAGAGTTTTACAACTTTCGAGATCGATTTTACGATCAATTGCGAAATTTATATTACCAATCGATTCTACTCTATTTGTATTCCCTAATGACATCTCCACTTCCGTAAAAGCACAAATTTTATAAAAGACAACAAAAAGATTTTCAAGTTAACAATACAATCACAAGATGTAAGCGAATGTATTTCGACCGGATTTTTTTTACGTTTCTCTCCGTTGATAGACACGCAGATCGACGTATTATAATAAGCACAATATTGTCGAGTATTCTTCGAACGAATGTACAAGAAAGGCAAAAAGGTCGAAGTTAAGCAATACGGGCGATGCTATGCAAGAGAATATTGGCACCTTACATGTGAATTACGTATACGCATCAGAATCACCGTTTTATCATGCGTAAAAAAGATCTGTTACTATGCACATCAGTTCGAATTACTCGTCGTCAATTATTTACATTTTGCTTTCTATTTGGATGAAAAGTCTGTCGAACTTTCAATGACCGGCTGTTACAGAGAAATCAGACGAGACACGTGTGATTTGATAATATATATTTTCGTAAAAGTAGCTGAGAGAAGAAACGTAGATTATTCTTCTTTGAGAATAGTTCACCAAGCCCAATATTCGTTATTTTTGAAAAAAGAAATATATCCCAAAAGGGATTATGAATGTTTAAACAACAAAGTAAATGATTAAGTTGTGCGAAAATTGTAGAAAAATATATCAGTTATTATATGACAGTATACACATAGCATAAACCACAAATCGCAATGGCATTATCATTGTAAGTTTAAAACTATGATTTCTAGTCATACACATAAGTATGTAAAACGGATTTGTGTTTTCACCTGACAAAATTTTACTTCATTACACATTTAGCAAAGTATTTACGATTATTGTGAAAATACATTTACGGAGTATCACACAGCTTTTTGGATACAGTTTATTGTTATAGTTTATCAAAGGAATAAAAATACTTTTCAAAGACATTCTACATTGTACTGTTGTTATACTAGAATATAAATTGTTTGCGAGTATAATACATTGTGGTTTTAGCGTGTTGTCGTATGCAAAAGTTCATAGTAATTTATTATGCAGATGAATTTCTGACGAAATAGTGCGTAATTTTTATGTTTTTAAAGATGCACATACTCGTCTTCTTTTAATATATTTTATATATGGCATATAATGGTATAACAACCGTACAATTCTTCCGTAAGAATAGTAATCTGCGATAAGCGATTATTTCATTAATAACATTGTGTATTAGCAAATTATATTTTCACAATATTTTTTTAAATAGCGTACGAAGGAAATTCTTTCCTTAATGATACTGCACCTACGTCACTAGATTCATACGATTGCTATCCACTAAGATGGATTCAAATAGTGTAATAAGAGAACTGTGCATTATACAGTTAGTGATTTGAAATTGTATATAAGCAGAATAGAGAAAAGCATCTAAAGATATCTATTGCTTAAAATTGTACGATAAGAAATAGATCTTAGAGAGTAATATATAAATATATACATAAAACACATTGTAATACCCGATATACGACGGATGTGTGAATTTGCACGAGTGTGTATATGCGCGTATGCGAGTACATTCGCCATCCCGGCGCATAGGAATTATACATGTACACATATAATATATTATTATATATACCAATCACATATTATACAAATATAAATATATAAATATATGTAGTTAAAGAGAGAGCGACTGTTAGTTGATATTCGTATAACATTGTATAGTAGAAGAGAAAATTCTGATTGGTATAATTATATTGAATGAGCCAAAGCTGTAAGAAATCATGTTTATTTAAGTAATAAGGGAAATATAATAATTTATCGAATGTCATAATGTAAAACTTTGTTGCGGATACTTTGTGCTACTAAACTGCAAGACTACTTTCTTTTTCTTCTAGAGAATCTGTCACTTTTTTCGTCGAAAGAAAATTTCAATGTCTTATTGTTAATCCTTCCGTTTTTATTGTAACGATCAGTGTACGCGAATAACAGAATAGCATACAAAACTGAATGTATATTAACATTAAGAAAGTCAATTCAATGTCTTGCCTTTCGATGGATTTTCCCTGAGAATGTAATCTTTTCTCACTGAAGTTTCGGACTAAATACGGAAATTCTACAGGATCGGTAACTTTTTCGTTTATCTAGAAAATAGTGGTCGCGAGATTATACTGGCTCAAGTGCCGTAACAGCAAAGAGAAAACAAATTCTAAAGACAGTAAATTATTGTATTTCATTAAGCCAAATAAGACCATAACGTATTATATAATTTACAAGATAAGTATATTCTAAATGTACGAAATAAAGTTGTGTGTATTCAAGAAAAAGAGTGTCATTCCTAAGAATTTGTCGAATGTAGGAAGATCTTCTCTTTTCGTTGTTTCCTCAAATTTCGAGCAAAAGTAGATAACATACGAACAGCTTAGTATCCTCTCCCAAACAATTATAAACGTTTATAAATGTTTTTACATATAGAGGAAAGTCCCCTATTATGAGATAGGATTCTAATGTGAGATAGTAGATTTTCAACGTCCACATTCAATCGCAATCTTTTTTCGCAACGATTGCACGATCTAACAATTAATTTTCCAGTGAACAGATTTCACTCCAAGGGCAATAAATTCATGGTGGAACCAACAGTTGATGCCTATTAATTTAGCAGAAACTCCGCTACCTTAGATTAGGAGCCTATCTCATAATAGGGGACTTTCCTCTAAGACCAAGTATAATATTTTAAGACGAATATAATTCCCCGTTATTCTGTATTATTTTATGTATCATATAGTTGTGCTTCAAATATTACACCTCTTTATGTATTCTTTATTTTATTAATTTTATTTGTCAAATAAAATATTTAATTGTTATTAACATTTTATCTTTATTTTGTAATTATTAATTGCTGATGCATATATTAAATTTATTTCGATTCTTTATTTTTCTACCCTTCATGTTTTTCACGTTATTCACTTTATTAACATAATAATAATTTATAAAAATTAGTATAATAATTAATTTATCTTCAAATCTCGCTTATCTTCGACCAAGCGGTAATATACCGATTGATTAGATATCAGTTGATAATAATATTGTTATTAATATTACGACATGAATTAAAATTGCAACATTATTTATTCAACAGATGGCGTTTGTTGTTTATTTGATACTAAATAATTACGGGCTAATCTTCTCAATCTATTATGCAGCTTATTATTTTTTTGTATCGTAACTGACAATGAGTGCTAAAATGAGCAAATATATTTGATTAATTATCTCATGAATCTAAACTAACGTCATTATTTCTATTCGTTAATTTTATTAAGATAATAATTACTTATTCAACAGAAACTCTTATAGGAATTGAGAAGTTTAATGAGATTATAGATGCACATTGAACACATGTGTCATAAAGATTGTCCGAATTTTAAACAGAAAATGATCAATAACAATCCGATAAAATACAACAGCTATTACATACTGATATGTAATAGCGTGTACAAAAAAACCCCTCAATGTTTGAATCGATCAAGAGATTGCTGGTTGATATACGAATCGGACGAATGATCGATGTTTGCCACCAAGAGTTTCTTTCCATCCCTCTTCGCGCAAGTAATTTGTATGGAGGAAAGAAAAAGGAAGGAGAGGGAAAAGAAAAGCGAGAACAGGCGCGACATATTTTGCGACTCCTTTCTTTTCGTCGCGGTGTCTGAGGCGCGACGATTAGATAAGGCTACAGTTCATAGTACGTCCGAGATGCAGACCTCATAAGAGACCGGGGTGCTCGAGGCCCAGCCTCAGTTAAAGCTGCGTGTGCAAACCGACAATTAAAGACGGGACGAGTAGTTTCTCCGCGATTGTTGTCGGCATAGCGCCCTAATTTTCGTGTATGTTGTGTCACTTCTATCGCTACATCCGCTTCCGACGAGAAAAAGAGATCTTCTATTCGCGATCGACTCTCGGGGAGAACGATCTCGCGCCTCATCCTTCTCTTCCTTCGCTGAAATAACCGACAGTTATTTCCCAAGTCCGAGGTATGAGTCCTGGGTACAAGGATTTCTACCGATCGGCTGGGCCCCGCGATTCGTAACCCTCTCGGACGGGGTTTCCAAGAGCGAAACACCGAACGGGAAACAAAGATGCCCGCCTGCTCGAGCGAGAGTTCGTCCAGATTATGGTCCTCCAGCCCGCCGATGTCGCGAAGTAGCAGCGCGTCGCCGTCGCTACCCGGCACACCGTTGTCCACATCGCCACCCCGAATGTCGCCCGTGTCCATGTTGAAGCGCACGACGTCGAACGTGATCGTGTCGACGTCCAACGCGCCGATCAATCTCTCCCGGGCATCGTCGCTCTCGAGTATGCCGACGGTGATCCTGTCCCTGAGACGACAGCAGCAGCAGCAACATCAGCAAAGGACATTAGCGGCGGATAGTCGGAACGTCGAGCGGAGCAGCGACTCCATACTGTCGAGGATCATGTTTTGGTACTTCGGACTTCTGTCGGGGCTACTTCGGGGTGTTTTCAACGTCATCGGCTACGCGATCTGGGCGCCTGCCCTCTGGGCGTCCGCCTGGGTCTGCTTGTTCTGGGTGATTTTACAACTGCCGCTGACCGCTCTCAAGTGGTTCATCACCGTGCTGCACACCCCGGCGTACGAGAGATCGCGCAACAAGCGGTGCGTGTTGATCAGTGGTGGTAGCACGGTACAGGCGGTGCATCTGGCGCGTAATTTCTACAAAGCCGGCGCTCGAGTGGTGGTGTGCGATCTCGAGGGCCTGTTTGGCCTGGCTAGATTCTCCACTGCCTGCTCCAAGTATTACACGATACCGCGGCCCGGGCCCAGAAACGTCGTCGAGTACATAAAGGCGCTGCGTGATATCGTCCAGCGCGAGCGGGTGGCCTATTATATACCGGTGAGCGCCGCCAGCACCGCGTACTACGACGCCCTGGCGAAGCCGCACCTGGAGATCATGGGCTGCGAGTGCTTCGTGCCCGATGCCAGCGAGGTAACCGCGTTGGACGACCCGTTGGAGCTGCTGCGCCGCTGCCGCATGCTCGGCCTTCCGACTCCGCAGCACTTTCTGCTGCGATCGATGCAGGATCTGTCCGCGCTCTACGAACGGAACGCATTCCGCACCGGCAGGTACATGATGCTAGCCGCTGGTCCCGCGGGGATGCGCGATCGCGCCAAGATCCTATTACCGCCCACCGTCAGGGAGTTCCGGAATCAGCAGCACGAGATCAGCGAGAGGCGACCGTGGGTGGTGACCCGCGATCCCGGCGGAGATCACTTCATCACCTGCACCACCCTCAAGGATTCACGGATCGTGGCGAACGTGACCTGCCGAGTGGACGAGGACCAGGGC
Organism: Vollenhovia emeryi; assembly: GCF_000949405.1. Taxonomy (NCBI): domain Eukaryota; kingdom Metazoa; phylum Arthropoda; class Insecta; order Hymenoptera; family Formicidae; genus Vollenhovia; species Vollenhovia emeryi. The sequence continues at coordinate 752,871 of NW_011967243.1, read as the reverse complement.
CTCATTCCCGAGGAACGCCCGGAGGTCATGCGGTGGCTCGAGCAGTTCTTCGCCCGTTCCTTCGGCGGCAGGATCAACGGTCACATGAGCTTCCGGCTGGCGGTGTCGGAGGAGACGGGCGAGCTGGTCGCCATCGGCTGCCGCGTGGGCGTGAGTCTACCCTACATCTGCCACACGGGGATACATCCGCGCTTGGTGTGGAAACCCTGTCGACATTTCTCCAGACAGAACTCGGCGTTGCTCGGCACATCGAGCCGGCAGTTGCTGCCCGACGCCGTGGCGAGTGCTCTCAAACAAACGGCCAGCGAGACCGCGCCCCATCTTCTCGGCACGGTGCTGGACAAGAGGGAGTCGCTCTTCGTGTATTGGGACCCGTTGCCCTACTGCGCCTACTATCATCTTCAATTGCCGTTTCGGCGTGTCGCGGAGGCCATCAGGACGCAGCACAACCCACCCCTGGGGGTGGTGCAATAGGACTCTCCCCTAAAGTGAAAGCCTTTCTTGCATTGAGATCCCTCTCTGTTCCGCCTACCATTATTCGTAGTTGCACTTTAGACACTACGTTTCGCGAGCGCACAACTGATCCTTAGCCCGTGATGCAATCAAGGGGTTGAAGTGCAGCTAGCAACTGGATCTCAACGTCAGTCGCGTCTCCGAGAAGAAAATGTGCCAAAGAGGAGATTCGCGGACGAATCCCGGACGAGACCGTACTTACTTTTTTTTTCGTGAGTAATTGTGTAGAGTGTGATAGATATTATTTATTGGAGAACAATGTATCTTACGCGCGACATCCGTTTCACACGCGGCTAATCGGCAAAGAGCTACGTATTCCCTTGTTACATTACCTTGCATCGCATTGCAACACATAAGTGAATATGAGACTCTAATATGATTCCACGCATAGAGTGCGTGTGTGAAAGAGAGAGAGAGAAAGGGAGCGCGTATACGTATGCGTGTATTTCATTCCACTTTTTCTTATTAATTAACTATAATATAAACATATAGCGGTACTTTGCTCCGACGAGAGGAGAGAAGAGACACGGTAGTTGTGCGTCAATTCGAGAACTAGGAAGTAAGAACCTGGCAAGGGCACCGTTTCGTGTATGAGAGAGAAGAGAGAGAGAGAGAGAGAGCGTGCGCGCGTGAGAGTCAATGGGGGAACCGGCGATCGCGGATTTTAACGAAAGTAAACGAGTTAAAAATAGGCGCAAAGGTCAAGTTCGGCTCAAGTAATCGGTTTGAAAAAGAAAAAAGAAGAGAAAACAGTAATGTGGCGGTTCTGCGTCGCGCGCCGTGCGTGTTGCCACTCGAAACTCTGCCTCGATTGGGGAAACGTATGGGGGAGGAGCGCGATTGGACACACGGATGAAAAAACATATGCTCTCCGCGGGTTACGCGCTATCAATACTGATTGTACTAAACGGGAGACTGTTGCGCCGTGCGTGATTAATATATTCCTATCTCTCTGTAGACTGACACAGCAACCGTCCGTACAATAACGGCGGACGAGGGGGAAGAAGGAGACTGATTCCTCCGGAGAAGCCGGTTAACTCTAATCTCTCACCTCCTTCGCTATGTTTTATCGCGCGGCTGCGATCGCGAGAAGCAAAGCTATCTCGTCGGCGATGCAATTTGCTCAAGTTGCTGTCGATCGAGCCGAGGATGCTCACATCGACAGGGGGTCACATCGATGCGAGGAGATAAGTATTTAAAACGACGCTTATCACCCGTGCAAGTGTGCGAACTAGCGATATCCTGGAGAGGACAATCTTCGATCTTTCCATCTAATTATAGAATTAAAATCGATAGCAATATTTTCGTGTATGCGTAATAACAAACGACGTTTGTACAACCGCTGATAGGACTATTTATGAACTATTGTGCACCCAGACCAATAGGTTCCGGCGATGCAAACCTCGTTGTTAACGTTGTGCGAGAGAAAGAGAGAGAGAGAGCGTGCGCGCTCACGAATATGATTGCTTGCTACATGTTTTGTAAATACCAGCGCATAATCGATCGAAGTGACTTAACCCTTCCGATATCGTTTCTTTCTTTTACATGAAAGAAGGAATGAGGTATTTATATTGATAAGTTCATAAAACGCGTTTCGATTTTCTTACATTACATCAGATTTAGCGATCCTCACAATTGAAACGTATCTCAGTACTTCGCAATAAAACGAATGATTATTTATTACTTTTTTATTCTCGGATAAACTTTTCGAATATTCTTCGGGATCATACACATCAAGATGTATCCTAATGATATCGAAAGGATTAACGAATAATAGGTCTGTCTGGATTACTTAATGTATTTCATCGCGTAAGTTTCAATCATTTTGAAAGACCAGCTTTGAAGAGAATTCTTCGAAATACTCTAAGAAGATATAATCTATATTACTCCTCTGTTGAGAGAGAAAGAGAGAGAGGGAGAGAGAGAGAGAGAGAGAGAGAGAGAGAGAGAGAGAGAGAATATAATCATTGTTAGTCTTTTGTTAATAAATGTCCAAAAGATATCGAACCATACATATTGTTGTTATCCCTCAGTACGAAGCTAAAGCGCTTATGTCAATTATTTATATGACATAAGTATCTTCAATATATTTTCGAGTCATTTACTGCATTGCAATAAATTGATAAATTAATGTTGCAATAAATGTTGCAAACATACATCTTTTATCTCTCATTGATTTAATTTAAAATTACATTAACCGAGAAGTTCAATTAACTAATTAACGTAAAGAGGGCTGCGAGAGGAGATAAAATTCAAAAATTAAAATTCGCCTAAGCAGCATTTACCATTTTTTTATCATTATCATATAATTTTTCAAGCCGTAAGATCTATCGCATTGACACTGCAAATATAGATGAACTCTGCAAATATTGCACAGAGCATTTTTCAAGGAAAAAAGTGATTTTTGTTAGGAGCAATGACCATCGTCGTCGTGATCGTATCGTCGATCAGGTCGATCGTACGCTGAAAATCGCATTGTTTACTCGTGCTAACGAGCGCGACGTAATGCATCTTGCATATATCGAGGGCGTTTCGCCAAAGAGCTGCTGGTTGACTGGTGGGACTTATAATCTCCTTACGACGCGATTGTACGCGTGAAGCTGTAAATAATGCCTCGCTATAGATGGAATGACCCGGGGGCAACACTGGCTGACGGACTTTGACAGCTCGGGGTCGCCGGTTCGTGAAAAGAACGAGAGAGCGAGAGAGTCAGCTCGCCGGTATTATCTGCCTTTCTTCTCCTTTTCCCACCTCTCCTTCACTTTCTTCTTCAAAACTTACTGCACTCAACCGCTTCTTTCCCCGAGTAGACAGATATCCGCGTCAACGTCGCCGAACAATCAACTTTGCCGTCAAATTAACCCTTAGTTAGTCGCCTTCGGCTCGACTAATATAACTGATCGCGCGGGGTTACGACCCCGTTACATTTTTTTCACTACGCACACTACAGAGTTCTTGCTATACAAGTTGGAAATTAATAACCTTATCTAGTTTAATTTCAAGCGAATAATTTTACACTGTCAAATTTGTCAGCAAAACAAGTACTATTTACTTTGTTTCCTGTAGCTTCATTCTCCTCGCACCTCAGCATTCAATCCAATCGTTGCTCTTATCGCGAACCCATATATCCGATTAATATCTAATCTCAAGAATGTAATTCCACTTGTAGGATTACGATTGACTGATAAGAATGATCGATTTTCCCGCGATAATAAAGGAAACAAAAATTAACGAATGGAAATGTTCGCGAGTTAACGGAAAAATTCGGCCTGATAAGGCGCGATATGCAAAAGCTGTCTGGCGATAGTTTTATCGCCGATAATTCCTCCACGTGGCTCGGCGTAAAAAATTATGTTAGAGATGAAAATGCGCCGAGAATATGAGTGAGATATAAGGGCAGTAAACTGACATCAAACATTTCGCGAAATAAATGTTTAAGAAAGATTTAGGTACACGTAACTATGTTGCTAGGCAATTTTGCTTCTAAATGTCGAAATAATTGTGCATGATTTATCCCCTAAATTGAGATTATCAATTTTTGGACAAATACCATTCAGAAATTTTATTCCTACAAAACCGCAGCATTTTGGCGAATCACCTTAATGCAATCATTGTAAAATATCCTCCTTTTGAATGATGCAATTATTACACAACATTTGAGACATTTTTCTATCGGGGTATATGTATAGGTTGAAGAAAAATCATTTCAGAAAACGAAATTTTTACGATACAGTCTGATATATCTTGGCTATACATTCTACTTATCATATGAAATATGAGATACCACGCAAAGTATTCACTTTCCAATGAGCTTGCTATACAAACGGAGACGGAAACTCTAGTCGTCCCTTTCTTTCACGAAGCAAGGACAAGAGTCGGAGATTCGGACAACGGCGGCAATAAAGTGTGTAACGCAGACTTATCATGCGATAATATTGAAATGCAGTTCCTTGACGACGGCCAGTAAAATAAATCAATATATACGCCGGTACCCTTCCTCCATTTTTTACTCTCCCTCAGGAGAGGCACGCGATAAAAGCGTCTATCTTACCCATAAACTTAACCGAGCTCTTATTCGGAGAGGCAGTGAGATGCGCCTCCGTTTCTACTTGAGACGAACATAATACCCTGACATAATAACGATGACTTTGCCTTCGATATAATAGCGATAATAACGATCGCCCCGGCCAAGTCGATCTCGCTGTAATAAGGCCTAAAGTAAAAGGACTTAAAAGCCGCTAACTTGGTTTAGCGGCGTGGAGAACAAGTAAAGTCATTTCCTTTAGCAATGCGAACCGCGTGGTTCCAGGTACGGCGTTGTGGGAACCGATTCACCTGGCTGGCATAGCGATGGTCTGGTTACTGCCAGTTACCTCTCGCCGCTATTCGCTGGTTGTAATATCTTACAATTCAATACCCCTTCCTTTTCGGAACATGAAGCTTCGACTTTTTACGCCGTCTAGACCGAAAAGAGCACTTGTTACACCAGAAACTGCTCTAAACTAGAAAGTGCTCTATAGAATACGGTTAACAAGCATTTTATGTACCTATACAAATCTACTTTCTAAATCTTTTAACATTATTTCAAGAGCAGGCGACACAAAAAACAAGACGTTTCACGGTAGGTTTCGAGACACTTATTGCTTGGAGATTACAGAGAATTAAGTCAATCGTGGATACTTTTCTTTTTACTGCGACTTGTCGAAAGATTTTTTCCCATAACTTGACTTCTCATTTCCTGCGACAGATATTCCGAATCGTTCCTACACATGACTCTGTAAATCACGACCAACCATCAAGGAAGGGAGGAATAGTGTCACATAAATTTATGATGTGATTATAATTTAGTTTCAAGCTTCTATTATCGTGCGTCATGAATGTGATTCAATAATTAGTTGTGCACGCGAAATTGCAGTTGCGTGCACGCAGATCGGAGCCAATCTCTCGTACAGCTTCACGAATTCGTTGAGCAGATAAGGGGCTTGTGTTTTACACAAACAGAATAAATATAACCGGGAGGTGAGATATGCATTGCAGAAATGACGCTGTCAGCGGGGTCAGGGTTGGCAAAGTTGATTTTGCGTATGTGATGCCGGTTAATGATTACGTCGAACGCGGTATCGTTTAGTCGTACACTTGGGAGTATCGAGAAATTCGGTCAAAAAAAATTGTAGAACGTTGCGTCTTTCGTCCCCCTGTAATCTCCCACTCTTTTTCAACCACTGCGGAAACGTGTTCTTGGAAGAGGGAGCATCGGGGGTCATAAATATGAAAACACACGGAATTCTCATTGTTTCGCCTTGCTTAGAAGTTTCGCTTTCGCCTAGAAGTTCGACTGACGATCCTGTCACGTGACAGTTTCATCAGTTTGCTTCGAAATTCTGGGCAAACAGTGTGAAAATTTCCAGGCAACGTGGAACGCACACCCAGGTCGCTTCAACCGCAAACGTAGTTCCCTTAGAATTTCCAGATCATTTTCGAGCAGCCGTCACCCGGGATTCGCGATGCACACGTCCGATTTCGACGTGCGTTGCGTAACGGCGAAGAGGCCACCCGGCTTCGTCGATTACACCCGTCCTCTCTTCTCGAAACAACACGGCCGGAGCGAGCGGGCGGGCGGATATACGATACCGATACATTGTATCTAATCTCTGCTGCAACGCGACGAGCAAATACTATATTCCAGAAGGGGGTACTTTCGGCGCGTATCGACAAATGGGCTATTAATACCGTTCGTTCGGTTAGTGCTATCCGGAGTCTCGTCGCTCGACAATAAACCGTCGCCTTTTCACGAAAATATCCTGAAGGATCGCGTGAAAACGATCGAGTGAAAAACACCTATCGTACGTTCTACATTCTCTCCCTCTCTTTTCCTCATTTTTTCCCCTCGACAGTCGGAACCTCTATTTGTTAATGGTTGGTATTCTCTTCACGCGGCGCATCATCCCCGGCGAAGGAAATCAAGGATTGAGAGGAGACATGCGGTTCCGATCGCCGACGGCGGTTCTGCTCCTCTGCGCCGTTTCGCTCGCGACGGCGCAAGGAGTCAACGAGTGTCAACAAGGTGCCGACGACGAGCTGATCTGGGAGTATGACGTCAGGAGGCCGCACCGAACCGGTAGTTATCAAGTGCGTTTACGATCATATCGCGGACCGGGTCCTGTTAATCGCATGGACCTTTCGGATCCACTTGTTAACAGTTACCTTAATCCATTCACAAAGGCGATTTCTCCATTGTAATTAGGAGGTAGAGGCGGATTACGGGCCGACGGGCGCGAGAATCACGTGCATAGGTTTCAACTCACTGTCCGATGAAGATAACGGCGCGGCATGGGTCACCGCCGGCGGAATCGATCACAACTTCGTCAAACTCAAGTTCAGGTCCAAGTATTCGCGAGGACTCCATTACAGAGTCCACGTTTACGGACGGCCCACTCTGAGAAGAGGTTCACAGTGGCTTCTTTGACGGCTATCCTTTATAAATCCTTTGCGCCTTACGGTAGTACCCAATTCCCCGGGTTCGAATGTGTAATCGTATCAATCCTTTCTGAGTTGTCAATCTTTTTTTCTTTAACATTGTTGGATCTATCGAATGTAGCAGTGTGGTAAAGCCACGTGTATGTTTCAATAGAAAAATTACAACGCGCATTTTCGCATTTATCGATACTCAAATCCACCCACTTAAATGTATTTACAACCAGCGTTGTCTCGTCGGCTCTCGTCCGGGACAGCGTGTTGCACGAATTTTCGACGCTAACGTCTGCGTAATAAATCTGTAGATAGAGATTTACCACCGTTGTAATTCAGGACGTTAACCCGTCGCGTGTCCCAATAACACTGATAGAAATGGAACCACCTCGTGACAGGAAATAGAGCCCTCTCCGATAGTAAATCTATCTCTCTCCACTTTATGTTTTACTTCTGACAAAGTAATAAAAATATAAACTCAAGCAATTAGGAGTAAGTTTTTCTAATTTACTGCAAAATTCGTTCTCTGCTCCTCGTAATTTAGCCTCGCGCACGTGATGGCGTAATTAATCTTTCTACGCGTAAAACACCCCCCAAAGAGATTGTAAAAAGGACCCTCGATTTCCAAAGAAACAAAATTAATTTTCATGGTTCGTAGTCAAGAGACAACGGTAGGAGTTAACATCATTTCGCAAGTTGAAAACTCAGTTTTGCGAGGAACCGACAGGAGAGGGGGAGGAGGGTTATCGTTCCCGAATGCGCGGTACCATGTAACCTATATATCCCTTGTGGGTCAAATTCCGAAAACAAGCTGACGTGACCACAGCGATAAGCAGAACCCGCGTCGGGTTCCACATGGAAAGGCGCGGGGACGATTCTCCAGATTGGAAAAGCCTAATACCCCTCCCGGAGCGGGGTGTACCATCCGCGGATTGCCTCCATCGACAAGTACGAAAGAAATATTTTCCCTGCGTGCAGGAAATAATTACGTAGTCGAACATGCGAAACGATATCCGCCGTTCCTTTGGGCAATTACACGAAAAGAAAGTTTTGATCGGCTAGTCCGGATAGGCGGGCACGTCAAGCGGTACCCGGAAGGATTGCCTGTTCATCAATTATCGAGATACTCGAGGACATTTGCGAAATCTATTCCTTGTACCTTGGAATTTAATTTCTCTCGTTTTACAAACGATAGCTTCAAAATAATTACAAGTTTACTCAAAGACATTTTTTTAACGAGACAAAATGAGAGAGAGGCAGAAAAGCAGGAGGAAAACAACGTGTAATTCTGCAAAGTTTCAATTTATGTTAATTATTGTATAAGTTATTAATTGTGTATCTTCTATGAGTAAAAATTATCATATTCTACATGTGTTACTATCAAATATACATATATTAAATATATAAACATGCGTTCTGAAAATTTGATACTTTTTTCCCATTTCTTGCTTTAATCCCTTATATTTTAGATAGTCAGAACAGATTTTATCAAATGCAATGATTTTATCAATGCCCACTACAAATTTTGAAGGCAGAAAAACTGCAGATTTCACACAGGAACTGATATATTCGACATGTTGCCAGCACGTCAGCAGGTTTCTGCCGACAGTCTGTTGATAGCGTTTCACAGATTCTGTTGGCAAAACAAAAGTCAAATGCGGACACAGATGGCTATGGTCTTGGTGTGAGTTTCTGACGAATCTGCTGCCAATCTGCTAACATTTTGCTGACTGGGTAGCTAATTACTCCTTCACCGTGTTCCAATTATTTGAAATTTTCATATCCTTTCAAAGCGCATCAATACGACAATCATAAAATTGATCAGACATCAAGTTGAACATTCTGTTCGTATACGCGTAACCAGGTAGCAGATTTCGATTTCCCCCGGCTCGAATGTTCACACCACGTCTAGATCGCCCGCCCTCGTTCACCGCGTATACGCCGGGGGATACGTGTGCCGGGACACCCTCGCGTACGGCACCCCCGCCCCCGTTAACTCGCGGGGACCGCGTTCAGGCGTTCGTGGGCGCCGCGCGCGGCACGCGATCCCGCCACCCGCGGTGGGATCCCCAGGAACAAAACGGCAGAAGCGTCGCGACGCCGATCCATCGACGGCGCCTCACTCCTCAGTGAAGTCCGGTCGTCCGTGGCGAACGCAAGCGACCGCACCCCCGCTGTTAGGGTTGCTGCCGAGAAGCCCTGAGGAAACCGTACCGCCGCCAGCCGTCCTCCCTCGTCGCCGACGGCCGCTCGTTTCTCATCTCTTTTACGGAAAGCAACGCGGCACTAATTCAAACGTCGAAATACACCTTAAAGATGCCGCGGGTGAGTTCTCATTTTTACTTATTTTGATATAATTCGGTTACGAATATGTAATATACAATTAATTATTAATTATCTATTAATAATTTTTTATAATATTTTTCAATAAGGAACATACTGCAAAGTGCTTTTTCGTTACTTTAAGACTCTGTAGATCAAGATATTATTAAGAATATAAAAAAGTTGTTGGATGGTTAAAGAGAAATCTGTTGTTTTAGATTTTTATATGCTTCTGCATTTAGAATAAAAAAATGATATGTTCTCTTAAGTCTCAAGAGAAGTGTAAGGAAATAACCGGGCAGTGTTAAAAGCGTAATTAAAGTCGATTACTGCTTCTTTTTAAAATTGTAATAAATATCTAATTTTATGTGAATAAAGTAATATGTTGTAGAAATTAACAAGAAAATTGATACTTAAAAAATTGCATCTTTACGAAGTAAATAAAATAATTACACATCGTTTAATAACTACGCATTCGTTAGTATTAACACGATATAACAGTTTGTTTCCCCAAGTTTTCCAAGTATGGACTAAACTGTCTGATCTAAAGACAATTATACCCTCGTAATTAGGCATGAGTTCCCAATGCCTAATTACGTACGCCACTCTTATCACGCAATTGATCGACGAAGTCTTCAAACAAGCGGTTAGTCCTAAGGTTCAGTTAAGCGCTCACTGAGAGCGTAGAAATGAAATCGTTAGCAACATTGGTTAACTAGTTTCACGCCAGCAAGAGTTGATTGACTCCTTTCATTATCTCCAACGCACAAACACTGGTGGTGTGGAGAAGAGATCCTATTACTGCCCGATTCCCTCGCGATTCAACTGATGTGAACTAATAAAATTAATTATAAAACTTTATGATTAAAATGGAAAATAATTATATATATTTTTACTGCCCACTCCTCAATATTTTATATTTATCGCCGTATTTATTAGCCGTGTGGTGTGAAAAACAATTGTTATTTTTATTCGTTTAAAAAATCTACAAATGAAAGAATACTGGAATACCTTTCACGTATTAAATTGATAACATTAAAAAAAGATTTTTTAGATTCCGTTTAAGGTAGATTTTGGAACTTGGAGTTTCTTCGAAGCAGCAATTAACAGAGGTTGCTTTGATTAATTAAAATTAATTTGATAGGTAAGTTAATTTTCAACTATTAAAATTTTCAACTTTCTCGATCCCTGATAAATGGTGCAAATCTTTAATAACATACATTGTAAAAGATATCTATGATTGTGTGAAAATTGAGAGTGACCACTGGACAGTTTCACAGACTATGACGCATTCGTTGTGAAGGGGGGTGTCGACGTAAAATCATAATAATCTATTCATGAACCGGGGTTCATTCTGTCACGTATCGCAACCTCATTCACCAGTCACCAGGCCGCTACGTTACATATGTTCTCGATAGGGAATCACACGTGCTATGTGCACGAGATAAAAACATTTTTAGAGACGTATTTCCGCATCCAATTCTCAATATGTGCAAGCTAAGCGCATCTGTTTTTTGTCTTTCTCTTTGTGAATTTGACAAATAAATTAAATGTCTACGCGTCGTGTCATATTTAGGGAAGATGCCTCATTAGCCGGAGACATATGATTCTTCCCCGCGAGCGTTATCGACGAGTCTCGTAATTAATATATGCGATAAAACGGACCCCGAACCGAGTTCCTTTTTCTGACTGTAATAAAGTAAATGTACGGCATATGCCGTGCCGTGTATTTACTCACATGCGTGTGCTACACGAAATGCAAATCCGATTGCGCACTTTAACACGCGTGCACTAACACACTCGGCACAATGCGAGACTCTCGATCGATACGACACGGGGTACAATATCCTTTGTAACACTGTTTTTCCTCGAGGGTCTCGTAGGACTCCAACAAAGCCGATCTCGTTGTAAGAATTTCTTTCGCGACTTTTATAAAGACCGGATGCGCTTTAGTCTGAATCGCAAAAATTATTATCATATATCCGTGTCTTGCATAATTCCGAAAATGCTACGGTTTACAGATTACCGCGGGCAACGTTCATGATAGTTATATAATTGTATCGACTGCGCTGATGCAACATTTTAATCGATGTCCAAGTGAAATGAGCAAATAAGTTTAATTTTATATATAAATACACGCACACGTACATACATAAACGTATAATGATGTGTAATTCACATCTGTTTTTATTACTTTCAATTTCTTGCAATTTCTTGCTTTCGCAATTAATGCGATATTATTTCAGCATATTAGACTTCGAATTTTAATCATTGGACATTGATCACGAGTAATTTCCGCGCGCAAGAAACAGTTGTTTCTCTGTTTTCTTTCATTTACTCGGGACTTCACGTCGGGAATGGCGAAATTGTGCCGATAACGCAAAGCAGAATCCACAAATAAACTGATAAAATCGATCGCAAAGGTGCTGGATAATCGAAACTGTTAATAGAAGTGTTTCGAAAGGTTATCGGGAAATTCAAAAGCGGTTATCGCAAGGACACTTGGTTTGTAGCGAAATCACGTTTTATGCATGACACGGCCTGAAATGCAGCGTAGACGTTTTCCATAATCTCTTATTTTTTCCCCCTCGGCATAGCAAAGCGATAGCGTGTCATCGGTAAATGTTATCACGGAATAAGTACGAAGACTAGTTCTCTAAGAGCACTTCTCGATTTTATAATAATAACGGTTGATCTCTTAATAAAGTTCGTGACACATATACGATAACGCGAAACGAGAATTAGTGCAGTCTGCACATGATCAAGGGTAGAGATAGACTACCCCTTACGAAACTGCGTGGTTCCAAATGTCCTCATGTCGATGCGAATTTCTTCACATTGCGATGCGGCGTAGACCATAGGTCTGTTCTTTATTGCTGCACTCCTGAACTAGTGCACACTGGTGCAATGAGTTGGAATGAGAGGTAATCTATTTGCTTCATTTTAACTTATTACACTAGTTCTGTAGTGCAATAATAAAGAACAGGCCTCATAATTCCCCGTCAAGGGCGGATCCAGAGGGGACACAGGGGGGATGCGCGCGTCCCCTTCGAGAATAATGAACTTACACCAAGTAAAATGGATTCCAAGACAAAAGAAAAATCAAAATAAATTACTATTGAGATATTAAAAATAAAATGTATGTGGGTTAATAATTTTCTGTTTGCTTCGCAAGCTTTTGCGAGTTCATTTAAATGCACACCAAATCTCAATCGCAAATAAATTGGATTTCCAGCTTTGCGTCCCCTCTGAAAAAATTTTTCTGGATCTGCTCTTGTTCCCCGTTCGCGTATTATCCATAATACTTTCTTCGTGCCTCGATCGACATCATCTAAGGTCAAAATTCGCGCTTTCATTCCGCGAATCTCGTGTGCAACAGGCTACGTGACTTTCGTAAAAAGAGAGAGTTCGGCCTTCACGGGTTTTTTTTACGTAAAATTTCTTGATATCGCACTCTCGACTTTGTCCTATCTAGCCGAAAAGGAGGGGAAAAGCGAAGAGGAAAAAAAAGAGAAAGAGAAAAGGAGAACATGGGCGCATGGACTCCCCTACATTTTGTTAAAAATCCGCGCACAGTTCTCCACGGCGTGCTTATCGTCACAAGACGAAGCGAGAAGGCTGAGAGAAAGAGGGAAAAGACGATACGGTCTCGCTGACCCACGAAGCCATAGTCTGTAAAAATTTGTCAGATACATGCAGGCAGACACGACTCGATCCGCCTCGATTGCTGCCCCTCAATGAGGCCTCGGCGGCAGAAATTCCATGGCAAAAAGAAAAAAGAAAGAGCGCGCTCGGTGACAAACTTTGAACTACTTCAATTCTCTTTTTCGCGTTAAAACGACCTTCCTACGACGCGGCTATCAATCGGCACGAGGGCCGTGAGTGATCGGACTCAAAACCGGTATTTTTGCGTGTCTTTCTTTCGTATAAAAAATGCTATTGCCTACAAGATACCGCTATCGTGCCATGCGTAATAAATGAAGATGCCTCTCCAGTCTGGGTCGCCATTGATACCGAAACGAAGTTTTGCACTTTGAGTCTGACATTTCCGCACTTCATTTGTCACTCGTGACAAATACGATTATCTGAAATTATTGTTGATCTCAAAGTCCAATGTTAAACTACGTTCCGCGCGGCACGTGCGCCTCCAATAAACAGGAGCGAAACGGCGGGACATGTTTTATAATTTGCGCACAATAATGTCGGTCAGCGATATAACGCAGCGCCGAAAATAGAGATATGCGTGTGTTCTTCTGAGATAATTATGCACGAGGGAAGGAGCCGTCGTTGCAAAACACTTTGCTCGGTCCACTGAAATTATCTCCATTTTGTAATACGACGATTTTTAACGATTTTAGACGATCATAATTAGATTGTTCTCCGCATCGTTTAAATCGAAAAGAGAGCCGAACGACCGAGCTCTCCGTTCCCTCTCATTCTCTACGGTCTTTCCCGGAGAAATTGGATCCCCCTTTCGAGGCAAAGCGTTTAACTCGAGTACGGCGGGTCCGTGTCTAATTTTTGTCTTCCCTACGAAGGGCTTCTAGTATCTGGCATCTGAGCGAATGGGAAGAAGCTCGAGCCACTGCCAGGCACTGAATGGCACCAATCGATATATGCTCAACCTGGTCCGCCAGGATATCACCGGCAAGCACACCGCCGGCTTGACTTCCCGTACGAAGACTTCCTCTGTACGACTCTAAGCTGCCACGATGACTTCAATGTGCCGCGTGAACCGGCGACACATTATAGTTTCTACTGGATGACGTCACCCTTGCACGGACTTTGCCCTACTGATCGTAGTATAATAATTTCTGCGTACTCATCCTAAATTGTAGTTCCCGAGGCGTTCAGTAACCTGGCGTGAATATCAATCGCACGTCACCCTCTCGCCGTATTGTCATTTGCGCCATGGAAAGACGTTTCATCACATCTCGGTAGATGTTCTCTCACACGAAAGCTATCGAGTTTCTAAATCACAGAATTTTTTGCAATCCAAAACGAGCGTGCAAAATCTATTGAATCCTCGACCATTGATAGAGGTTGCCTTAAATCCCATAAAAATTTATGATATCCTGTCAAGGGCTAAACGATTTTTTTCAGCATGGTTAAGGGTGAAGCAGTCCATCGATTTAACGGGTAGATCTCGCGATGTGTGGTTCCGCAGCCATTCGTGCGATCGTACGCGGTTACCAACACCTCATGAGAATTTAGCAGCTGCGTTAATAACTGCCGCGAGATAAACCGCAGGTCCGGTTCATGCAACAACACCACGTTTCGCCGCCAGCGATATATACATTTAAAACCATTCTAACGATCATAAAGCGAACGTTTGCCTTGATAAACATAGTATTATATCATACAATTGTCTAATTATTTATATGTCTAATTATATACTGATTTTGTGCATTTCATTCACGAGCTTATTTGTAAGTTATAAAAATAAATTAGACATTGTCCCGACAGTTCGCTCATCCAAAACCGATACAATCGAGATAAAAGACGTGACAACGGAGACAAAATACAGAAAATATTTAGAAGTTGTACTTTGCCAATTTGTTTCGTCTTCGTGTCGTGATAACGGCGTATTTTGATAGCAAAGACTGCCTTCGTGCTGCAATCAATACACAAGCTGACCTATCATAACTATAAATGTGTTGAAATGAATATCAGCGGTCGCGGGTTCAACTATTAGGGACTGATAACGATCTACAAGTGAACAAATCCAACCGGACGGATGCAGATCAATCCTGTTGCGTTTTATCAACCTAATTAGCCTTAATCTACTCGCCAAAGTACCTCAAATGAGAAAACAATTCTGCAGTCAGGTCAATTATGACGATAAGCTCGAGCATAATTTGTTGGGAATTCAGGAGAACATCGATTACAGAATTCTCCGAAAGGAATACGTCAAATACGTGGAAAATATTGAAAATATTACTTAAAAAACAGATTGCTGCAGTTTTCGATGAAAGTAGAAACAGCGTACCTGTTTCAATTAATCGAAAGAAATTATGCATTGTGTGTTGCAGCCAGTTTCGAAAGGAACTTCTCAATTATCGGCACGGGGACAGACGGACAGGCGGCGGCCACCGTTTCTCAGAGCTTCCACCAAAGCCAAGGAGGTAAAAAAAACAATAAAACGCATCATAAATGACAGAGGCCGACGATTCTATATAAAAATTAGCGAAACTTGAGCTTTTCTTGCAACTACTACATGGAATAGAAGAGAATTTCTCTTATAATATGAATATAATTAAATTAATTAACAATATTATATTATTACCTTTGTTAATATAAAAAACATTCTCACAACTTCAATAATAAAAGATAGAATGGCGCAAACATATATTCAATTGTTGTAATTTAAGATTATATTTTGCTTACAAGTCAAAATTGTTTACGTTTGATTTAAAATAAAATTCTATGTATGAATTGTTAAGTTTATAAAGTTTTTGTATCATAATATGCTAATAAGAATTTAGTCTACGCATGTAAATTTTTACGGTGGAGCAGCT
Organism: Vollenhovia emeryi; assembly: GCF_000949405.1. Classification (NCBI taxonomy): domain Eukaryota; kingdom Metazoa; phylum Arthropoda; class Insecta; order Hymenoptera; family Formicidae; genus Vollenhovia; species Vollenhovia emeryi. The sequence continues at coordinate 737,050 of NW_011967243.1, read as the reverse complement.
CGTTACGCCAATGAATCTGACGTCACCATTGTCATGGCAACTCGTAATAAACAGTAAACAGAACCTAACCAAATTCAAAGACATGCACATGTCTTCGTGTGTGCTCTTGATCCGCCACCCTTTGTATTTATTATACCTTTGTATAAATTGTCAGTGTATATAATGGCTATTTATACTGTATTAAAAATAATTGTGGATAAGTTCAAACTAGGATACATCATATTTTAATTATGAACAACGATTTAAAATAAAAACCTACAATAAAGTAAATAATTTCTTGATAACAGCATGTTTCATTTTGTACGTACGCACTTTCTCTCCCTGACATTTGTTTTTTTTTTGTAATATACTTGTATCGATTTACCGACAAATAGAGTTTAACGCACTTGTGCGAGAACGTTATCTTAAAGAGAGATGTTTTAATTTAATGAAAATGGAATATGAAAATGGAATTCTACGGCGATGAAGTGCGGCAGAAAATTATCCGTTTACAGACGGAACGAACCAGCGGGAGTAAGATGGATTCTGCACGCAGCGGGGGTGCTATAGAAGAACAAGATAGTGATGAAGACCTGTCGCCAGATGCTTTAGTCAGACAAAATTATGAGCTCCGTCATCGCTTGGAACAGGAAACCGCGAGTTACAAAAGACGTTTGGACACGTATCGGCAGGCTCAGCAGCATCAAGCTGCCCTTGTCTCGCGGTTACAAGCTAAAGTAAGTATCGCTGGTTATCCTTATGAAACACAGATCTAGTTGATGCGCGAGCCATAAGATTTGGCAAAGATAAGCGAGTAACAATTGAAAATATTTCAGGTTTTGCAGTATAAACAGAGATGTTCGGAACTGGAGAATCAGATGGCAGAGACAATTCCGTGTGACTCTACTAAACTCGCGACAGCCACGGTGTCCTCCACCACCGTGCTAGAGGCTGCCCATCAGACACTTCGGGATATACGCGAGGAGCAAATTCACGATATGGATACTGCTTTGAAAAAGCTCGGAGACGAACGGCGAAAGTACGTAGAAACTACATAGATCGGGGGGGGGGGGGGGGTAAAGAAATTTTTTTCTGTAAAAACTACAGTAAATATTTTAGCAGTTTTGCAGACTAAGAGGATATTGTGCAGAGATTTATTTATGTAACAAATTTCCACAAGCTGTTTTTAACCGGCATTTTTTTTAACAAGGAAACAGATTTTCCAACTGTGTAGACTCGTGCTGCACATTTCAAAGAGGTTTTTCTTTTTTCTCGCTTTTGGATTTCAGCATGAAACTACATTTTATAACATTATCGTACCTATGACGTTTTAATTGTAAGTTTTTCGCATTATATGTATTTATATCTTTAATAGTGTTGTTTGTATAAAGTAATTGTAACTTGATAAGGACCACAATCCGGATGGTCGAGACGTATTGAACTTTACAATAAACCTTTTGCCAGTTTTGCTCGAAGAAATTTGCTTTATTTGTTTCTTTCTTCTGTTACAGATGTGAGGAACTTTTACAACTAAATTCATCCCTGAAAGATCAACTCGAGGAGTCCCATCAGACAAACGAGGCACTAACCAATGATTTGCAAAAACTAAGTAACGATTGGGATATATTAAGAGAGGAATTAGCTATTAAGGAGGACGAGTGGAAGGAAGAAGAACAGGCATTCAATGAATATTACATCTCTGAGCATAATCGATTACTGAACCTGTGGCGCGATGTTGTCTCCGTTAAAAGACTGTTTGCAGAAATGAAATCCACTACGGAGAGGGATTTGTCCAAAATACGGAATGAAATCATTTCATCATCCAACGAAATGACATCGGCGTGCAACAGTGCGAATTTTACTATGAAGCTTCAAGCAAGTGCAGTGCAATCCACGGTAGGTTCTACAATTGTGTTGATAATTGCACAATCCGTAAGTATGTTTGCCATTGAAATTTTACTCACTCCCCTATTTTAGCCGTTCCAGAAAGTACAACTACAGGAGGAGGAACAGGCTGTGACTATTCTAAAAACAGAGATCACGGCACTGAAGCAACAGCATGCTGCCGATCAGCATGAAATTCGTACCAAAGACGACCGGATAGATCAGCTGATTCGAGAAATTCGCAACTTAGTGAGCGTCAGCTTATTTCAAGTGTAACTTGTATCGAGATGTAATTTGAACGGTGTATTTTCTCGGAATGTGCAGGAAGAGAGATGCGGCGTTTCTGAGGCGACAGTGGCCCAAACCGTGCGTATGCAGGAAGATATTGAGGTACTGGAATCCGCGTTACGAGATATCGCACATGCCGTGATTCAGGATGCCGAGAGTCGGGATGCCGACGTTAAACAGGCATCCCCGCACATCCATCTGTCGCCGCCCAGCGGACTGATTCAGCAGAGATCGCCGAAGAGAAGCACGCGAAGTAACACTATACCGGCGTTTGCCGAAAGCACTATAAGCGCGGTACGAGCGGCTCTGCAGAAATATCAGTTGACGATACGCGAGTTACAGGTACGCGTCCATCCGATATCTTATTAAAAAAGACAACTAAGAAATTTAACTCACAATTTATGCCTTGTCTACGACTTTTCCCCGTTAGATAAAATCACAAACGAGCAAGGAGCAAATTCTAATGATGCGCAAGCAGTGCGACACCGCGGAGGAAAACGCTCAGACGTTAAATACCAAAGTTGCGGAATTGATATCTCAGTTGGATACATGTCGTTCGCAATGCGCGCAACTGGACCAAGAGAAGGAAATGCTGCAGAAGAGTTTCGACACTGTGAAATTGGAGAAGAATGCATTGGACAAGAATAAAATGGAACTTAATAGCACGGTAAGATTTATCGATTAATCTTCCCTGCTTATTGTTAGACTGCTGACATTCTTTGCATTACAGATGGAGGCTCTCAAAAGTAATTACGAGAAACTTCAGAAGACGAATAATAAATTACAGAAACTGTGTGACAACTTGGAAGATGAAAAGTTGTATTTGCAAAATGAGCTTGGCAGAATATCGGAGGATGTTGATTTAAAGTAAATCAATTTATTGTATTTTATATACCGCTTGCAATTGTGCCACAAATTACTCATATTTCTTTTATCTATTAAACTTAATGGTCTAGTAAGTGCTCTGGTAAACTTAGTCGTCTTAAAACAATTTCCAGGGAATTAAGTTTACGGTCGGAGGAGGACAGATGCAGTAAAATGAGAGAGGAGCTTTTGACGTTGCGAGAAGATTTGAGTAAAGCTCATCTTGCCAAGGACATGTTGGAACAGCAGAAGTTAGAAACCGACGGGTTAATCTCTCAGATCGAAAAAAGCAAAGGTATTCTCACTCACAGATTATGTTAAATAAATGATGATATAAATGTCACACGTAAATAATTTAGGTGATCTTGAATTGGAACTGGAACGTATACTACTGGAAAAGTCAGATGTACAGGAGATTTTGATAAAAATGGAAGCAATGTGTTCCAATCATGAGCAGGATAAGCAAAGATTGCAGGAAGAATTGAAAAAAGTAACGTCTACCACTACCACTAGTACATGCACTTGATATTAATTACAGATTTCTTGTAGATGACAGACGAGAAAAATAAGCTCGCGAATCAGTGCATCGATCAACAAGGGGATCTGAATTCATTGAGAAAGGAATTGCTGCAAGCCGAACAAACTCGCCTTGACGTACAATCCGAGAAAGTTACGTTGAACGAAAAGATTAAATTTCTGGAGATAGAAAAGGAGAAGGTGGAAATGGAATTGGGCCAAGTGGCGCGCGAACGCAGCGACTTAAGTAATCAATTATCGGTCTTGGCGCGAAAGAAGGAAACGTTAAACGAGGAGCTCATGAGACTTAGACAAAGATTAGAACAGTCCAACGAAATGAATGCACGAATAAACAGAAACTTGAAGGATCTCGTGAAAGATAATGAGGAGAAGCAGGTAAGAATAATCTCATATATGTTAATGCTATATTATAAATGTATTATATCAATTTGTAATTTTTATATATTATTACGCATGTGTCGTATATTAAAACAATAAGGCAATTTTCTCGTATAGGTACTCTTAGAAACGAACGAAAAGGAATTTCAAAGACTGCAAGAGCAAATTGCTTCAATGCGCACTGAGAAAGAAATATTAGAAGGAGTATTGTTCGATACTCAGACCAATTTGGAAGCAACGCATATCAAGAAAACACAGTTAGAGAAAGAGCAAAAAGAGATATTGATAAAACAGGAAAGCTTGAAGGGTCAGGTGACGCGACTAACGAAAGAAGTGGAAAATAGTGAAAAACGTGCGCAAGACATCAAACAATCACTTACGCAACAGAGTGGCGATCAGATTGCGGAATTTCAGCAGATTATATCCAATATGAAGAGACAATCGGAAGATAGCATAAAGAAACTAAACGACGAAAAGGTATTTAATCAATTGTTCACAGAATTTGAACTGTTTAATCCATTATGTTATATTTCTATAATATGTTACATGTACTTGTTCTATTTTTTGCCATTATCTTTAGGAGCAAGTGAGAATAACTTTAGAGAAACGGTTACAACAGTCTCTATCACAAGTAGAGGGAGAGAAAAATGAAGACATTAATCAGCTGCAGCAGCGAATAGAGGAATTGCAGCAACACATTGAGAATTTATGTAAGCAACATGAAGACGCGCTTCTTAGAGCCGAGAATGATAAACAGCAGGCACTTTTGATAGGTATGTAATTAAATATTCTTAATTAGTATTAATTGTTTGTATAAGATCAATTTTTAATATATAAATGCAATAATATGATGTCATATTATCAATATATTAATATATATTTAATTTTGTTATAGCTCATCACGACCAACAGGCTTTAATCGAAAAAACTGACACTATTATGCGCGAATTAGAAGAAGAAAAAAATACTTTAGAACGTGTTAAAAGAGAAGCCACGGCGCGTGCCGAGCAAGAGCGAAATAATACAAATCAACTGCGCGACGAATTAAATCGTCTCAAAACAAAGTTGGATGAAACGAAGCTGAGGGCTAACGAGGAAAAAATGAAACTTGACTTAAAGATAGAGGAGCTCTGGAAGGAACGGGAGTCCACGCAACGAGAAGTCGAAGAATTGCAAGTTCAACTGCACATGACGGAAGATAAAGTAGACGGCTTGCAAAATCAGTTACATGATACTATCAGGAAACTCAAAGACTGTAATGAATTTTCGTCCCCAATTTGTCCCATTTTTCGAGCATGATTGTCATAATCAATTTATTATTTTATTGCAGCTGACAATGTTAATGAGACGATGCGCAAAGAGCTAGTTGACGTACGACGACAATTAGCGGATACCACGTATGAGAAAGAAAAATATAACAACAGTAACAAAGAATTGCGAGAACATGTGAAGCAAATTGAAAGCGAAAGAAGAGAACAAGGAAGAACATTGGAGGAATCGTACCAGAAAATAGCAAGTCGGCATTTTCTTTTCGTAGATATCTATGCATTTGATGATTCGGAGTAGCTAATAAAATGTTCATGTTTAGCATTGGAAGATACGAAAGCAACCATGGACATCGAGAGGACGCGCCTGCAGGCGCAATTACGCGACATGGAACGCGACGCGTCGCAACTGCAGCAGCAGCTTCGCTTCACGCAGGATGAACTGCAGAAATGCCACGAGAACAATTCCCAGGCTCAAAACGAAGAAAAGGAGTTGCAGGCCAGATTGGCTAATGAGATCGAGGAGAGAGAGCGGATACAACTGCAATTGCATCAAGTGAAGAAACAGGTGAGAAATCGCGCGGATTCTTCGACACTCAATTGCAGTCAATAAGACGAATCTTCATTGTTGTAGGTAATCGACTTGGATAACAGCTTGGAAGTTACTCGGCAAGAACTTGGCAAACTGCGCGCGCGAGCGGATGAAGAAGATGAAAGATGGCGTGCCCGAGAGCAAGAGTTGCTGGTGCGGCTCGAGGATAGCCGCTGTCGCGAAAGAAAATTAGAAGATCAGAAACATAATCTGGAAGTTTGCTTGGCTGACGCCACGCAGCAACTGCAAGAGCTGAAGGTATTTTCGAAGAAATATCCTAGATACGAAGTTCAAACTTCGCGTGTCGATTTGCATAGAAATAAAGATGTATTTCTAATTTTAGGCCCGCCTTGGAGGGTCCGAAGGCAGGGTAAGAGCGCTCGACGCACAATTGTCGCAGTTGGAGACTGCTAAAAAGGAAGTGGAGCAGAAATTGAGCAGCGTAGGCTCCACGCTACGCCGTATCGCCGGTATCCAAATGGATGGAAGCGTAAACATGCCGTTTAAATTAATGAGCCCTTCGAGAAGGTGGAGTCCAGCACGTGGTAATACAAATTGTTATTTCGAGCCACAGCAATGTGACACTATTATCTCAGGGTGCGTAAAATGCAATTAATATGTATTTTAATCAAGCGCAAGATCATGGGGATAGTGGCAGAGATATTATACTGGACGTTGATCCTGAAGCCGTTAGGAAAGGAGTACGATCGCTTATGCAACAAGTTGCTCAAATCGAACGCGAGAGAGTACGTTAGACTTTGACGATTATTCATAAGTGAAATATATAAGCTGATTTTTATTATGATAAAATAACGATAGTTTAATGTTACAGGATGATCATAAAACAGAGCTGTGTAGCTTGAAGAAGCAACTGAAGGAGTCTCAAGAGAACCAAAGCAACACAGATGTAAAAGTCACCAATCTTTTGACTAACATTCGGATGCTTCAGGAAGAGAAGAAATCTATGGAAGCAAAACTAACTCAAACACAAACTAGCTATCAATCACAGGTATATATTTTCTCTATAGGTTTTACATTTCACTAAAGAAAGATTAATATTTTCATATACTTTCAGCTAGATGCATTCCAGCACAAGACAGAGGAGTGTGAACAATTGTGTGAAAAAGTTACAACCTTAGAGATAAAGATGAGTACTGAGTCGGACGAGAAGTCTCAGTACGAGGTGCGATCTATAAGAAATATTCTCACAACTACTACATACAATCTCTCAGTACATATAACTTTGCGTTTGTTTAGGATAAGCTAGAGAAAATGAAACAAGAATTGAACAGGTTGGAAATGGAGAAGCGTAATCTTCAGAAAGAGGTCCGTCACAGCGATTCTCGTGCAACAGAAATGGAATTGCACAGAATGTCTCTAGACGGTGATCTCCAAAGATTGCAAATGATGCTTCAAGAAAAAGAAGCGCACATTCAAGTAAGATGGAAACACACTTGCACAAAGTATTTGAATTACAGCAATATTTTGTGAAAAATACCATATTCGAATCAATACATTAATCGTGTCAGTCCACAAAGACAATTTATTCTCGTGAGGTTTAGGAATTTTAATTTATTACAATAAACTTAATAAATGCTGCTCTTTTTAGAAACTACAAGACCGCTTTGATACACAAAGCCGTACCATGGCGAGTTTAGAGGAACGTTGCGCTTCGTTAAAATCTACTATAGAACAATTAAAACTATCGTTGGAAAAAGCATCTGCTACGGAAAGCGAGCTCAAGAGTGAAATAAATTTATTGCAACACAATGTAATGGAGGTCACTACTACATCTCAAAGTAACAATGAAAAACTCAAGCAGGTAAGAGATCATCAATAAAAGTTGCTCCTCTCTAAACTATAAATCGACATTCACGTATTTTATTTCAGCTGCAGAAACAGCTTTCGAATGCCGAAAATGATCGTAGAATATTATCCGAACGTTTGGAAACGGCTCAGCAAACCTTGAACAATGTAAAACATACCAATCAGTCATTAATTGATCAAAATACACGGCTGCAGAATGAGCTAGCTAATAATGAAGTACAGCGATCGGCTTTAGAATCGCAATTAAGATTGTCCACGTGGCCACCGGAAGGCAGCACGACTAAAGACGATGAACTATTGCGTCAATTGCAGACTGCTCAAAGAGAAAGAAGCGAGATGAGAGGAAAAGTAGATGCTCTCAACGACAAGGTGAGAATAATTATGCTCTGACAAATATCGCAACAACTAAGGAATGGTATATTGACCTATTCATATTAACTAAACATATCTTTTCGTTAGGTGAAGCTATTAGAATCTGACAAACGTAATTTAGAGCGTCAGATCACTTCGGGCAAGTCTAGCGGTATTCGAAGCAAGAGTTACGAACGTCCGGAAAAGGCACATATAGAACTCCTAGGCACTAGTTACAGCCTCGACAACTTGGAGCATGAAAATAGAGAATTGAGATTGAAAATACGTAAATTGGAGACTCAATTAGCGGAGAAGGAGACCGAGCTTATACGCATAAAATCAACTTATATCCATTCCTCTCATCCGCTATTGGATACGAGCCGTGATAGAAGCGGAGAATTAGAACGGATCAGAGCCGCGCAACTGCAAGCCGAGAAATTATTAGAGGCGAGAGAACAGAGCCATCGTCAGCAAGTATCACGTTTGGAAAATCAGGTATATATCTGTATATTATTTCATATTATTTTTGTGATATAGTACACCGTCTATTCGTAAAATGTATCGTTACTTAGTACACATAAATATGTAAATAAACCTGACGTCTTCTCGCAGATACAATTGCTGCGGGAGCAGCTCAATCAAGAGATAAAGCGCAGGCAACTGTACGTTTTACGGAGCTCGCGAGCCGGCAGAGAAATGCAACAATTGCGACAAGCGTTGGGCGACTCTTTGAGAACCGTGGCGCAAGATCCGTCGCTGGACGCGATGTTACTGGAGCACGAAGCGCGTAAATTGGACTCTACCCTGACGAGTAGCAGTAGCCTACCGCCGTCATTAGCTTTACCTGCCCCATCGTCCTACAGATCCGGCACTCCGTCGCAACTCAAATAATGCAACTTTCTCCGAAAACTGCCAGTATATACACATATATCAAGCGTAGTACTTACATATTCTGAGTGCAGTACTTGTATACTACACTTAGATATTTATATCAGTATATGGGTACTTGTAAGTTACGTTTCTCGAGGGTACGGAGTACAATTAACTCTCGCGTATATAAGACTATTGCTCGGCGAGCGATCGGGCATTGCGTACTGAGGTCACCAGAGAGTGAGCATACAAGATGATCAAACTACCGCGATGAATTCATAGCACCCCTTGATATCTTATAATTGGGACAATCGCGGATTTTTCGATGACTATATTTCATTTGATACACAATCTTTTATATTGAACATATATTGAATTTTTTACGCCTTTACTTAATACGAATTTTATGCTTCCAATGATTAACACTGGAGAATCGAGATATATTTCATACAGTTTATTAATGATGTATGTCAAGGTTTTTGTGATATACTAAATTAATAGTAATTTAACTTGCAACTTTGTTTCACTACTTGGACTCTATCGATTATAAAGAAATCGTACGGAAGTCTGCAATACCCAATAATTAGCAAACACAACAATCATTCGATTGTAATCCATAACGCATCTAGAACAAGGAATATATTAACGTGCTAACATAATTTAAGCACACTAGTCCATTGAATACTAGTCCACAATCCGTCCATTGGTATCGTTACTGACCAATTTAAATCACGAATTTATTTAGACATTGACATGTACGATATATTAATTTTGTGTCAGCAAGGACATATTGAGGGAGTAAAGCGGGTACTACACGCTGGTGATTCGTATAATGAGAATGCGTATAGCGAGATGCTTGTAAAAGTAGGCGGCAACAGTAAAGAGAAAAGATGCTATGTTTAGTCTCGTTTCGAGACCGAAGTAAATGAGCAAACAGGAGCATTGTAGAGATTACGCTTCCGATTATCAGATAGATGCAAAGCCACTGAGTACATTTTACTAAGGTAAAAGCGTAGAGAACGGCGCGCTGTAATAGTGAGGAGCGAACTTACAAAGTACAGACATAGATGACAGCGAGACGGACTGTGTCTGTTCTTTATTACTGAGAATATAGACATTCAGTCCTGCAAATGTAGCCTAAATGTAGCCTGCCTCGGTTGAGCCGTCCGGCGTTGTGATACGGAATGGCCGAAAGCGTTAAGGAAATGCCATTTTAACGCTTCGTGCGTTTGCGGCGCAAAATTTTACCCCCCGCCCCGAGCGTAAGATATCGAAGAAAACAAACCGACACCGTCAAGGATCTTGTTCAAGTTGGCTCGATTATCCGCAACGAGGAAGACCGATCCTCTTGGCGAAATTTGCATTTCTCTTTCCTTTTATGATATCGCATCTCGAATTCACAAATCAAGCATTGTCATTGATATCGGAGGAAAGTCCTCTATTATGAGATTGGATTCTAATACGAGACAGCAGGTTCCCAGCGTCCAAATTCAGTCGCAAATTATTTTTCGCAACGATTACACGATCCACACGATTAGTTTTCCACTAAACAGACTTCGCGCCAATGGCAATAAATTCACGGTGGAATCAACAGATGATGCCCATCAATTTAGCGGAAACTCTGCTATCTCATATTAGGGACCTCTCTCTCTCATGATAGACTTTCCTCTACCAATCTCGCGAAGATATTTTCACGCCGTATTTAACTGAAATGAGAGTTTATCGAAAAAAAAACGGACGCTTTTAGATACGGAGTCATGTAGAAATATTATATGTTGTGACATCGTTAAATCGTGTTTTATATTCACGTTCACATTTTTAGAAATATATAAATATATATATACATAAAGCATAATCTCGCAAATCTTGAGAATATCATTGTTATATCATTAAGTTATATATTTGAAAGTAAATATCACTCACGGCTACTGCGCCTTTCAATTGTGTCTCCTCTCTCCCCGCTGCTCTCTTACGGCCGCCCCCCGCCGAGAAATGGACTCGTCGATCGACGTCGATTTGCCGGCGCCGATACCGATTCGGCATCTATTCGACATCGATTCTCACTTGGCTGTCGCTCCTGGAGTCCTGGGGATCGACGCTGTATCTTTTACGCTGTAGCGAGAATGTTAAAAGTGAAATAGTTTTGTCTCTTACCTGCTGTTCTGGCGCCGATCTGTCTCGGGTGCCTCGCGTCCAAAATGGCGACGAAACTCGAAGACGCGCGGCAAATTCAGGCTGACGTCACGCGATGCAACGCAAGTCAAATTAGCAACTCCAAGTGCGAATAATAGCAGAGACAACCTGGGAGACCGTGTCGCAGAATTACGCGTGAATCACGCGGGATTTTGATGCAGAGAGAAGCCTGAGAGCCGTCAAGAGCCGTCGCGGCCCGGTTTTACGTCCGATCCTCGCGAACGCGATGCGCCCTCTGTGATCGTTGAAAACGTGAACGTCAACTACGTATAGCCAATGTTCGGACTATGCGGATAATGCAGATGTGCAGGTTTTGGTTGTGCTCCGTGCTATGAATGTCGATAAGAGAGTTATTGATCTTTTGTTATGCGAACGAACAGACCAACTTGTAGAGGCCCGCCACAATCCTCTATAATTATTATAATGTTTCGCAGAGAGCGATCGCGATTTCTTCCCGTACTCGTCGCGAACGTGTGTCAAGAACGACTGAATACGATATGCGGAACGGCGCGGGCACAACTGACTCGTTCAACTGTCGCCACGCGAATAGTCCTGCGTACGGCGTGACCTTTTTTCACCGCAAACAAAACTCGGCCGCCGAGCTCTGGTTCCAAGAAATGACGTAGCGGCATTGACCGAGCGGCGTAAACAACTCGGTCGCCGAGCGCTTTTTTACATTCCAAAATATGACGTAGAACATCTCGGGTGTGGGGTGACCTCGGTCGAAAACGGTCTATTGTGCTTAGTTATTCGGCGCGAGTCAGTCGAGCGAGGCGGGTATCCCGCGCGTCTTCGCATCGCTCCTCGTAACGCGATTATTTACTACGAGAATCCCGATCATCTTGTACGCGACGCGATCGTCTCGTACGCGAGCTATTAACATATCTATCCATCGCGTAGGCCCGAGAAAGGCCTCGGGTACTGGCGTGTTTCAAGTTTACTAACTTTTACTCTAATTGATCAATTTTCAATCTAATCTCAATCTCAACCCGCAGTTTGATTCGAGTTTAAAGCCAACGGCATACGATACAATTTTTCCTACTGGATCGCTTACGAGAGCCAATCAGTACGGAAATTCTGTAACTTGCTATCGAGATTTTTCGATAACGTTAACGGGGAACAACCAATGAAAATCTGCGTCTCTTTCGAAGATCGTCTCGCCATTGGCTGTCGCTAGTTAGCGATACCGAAAGGCATCGATTGCAAGTTATAGAATTCCCGTACAGTAGCGCGATTCTGTAACTCGTTATGTCGTCGTTACGGGCTTTGCGCAGCTTTTCTACGGTATATTAGATCTGCGCAAAGCCCGTAACGACGACACAACGAGTTAGTCCCAGTCTACAATAGATGATTTAAGCCCTAAGCTTTAAGAAATTGGCCAATCACGGTCAAGTATGAGTAGAATGCGCGACTGTGATCAGTCAATTTCTTAAGGCTTAGGGCTTAAATCTCTATTGTAGACTGGGACTTACAGAATCGCGCTACAGGGGGTGCTTTCGCGATAGATCAAAATGATCCGTGCTATGATTGGTCAAATCTGAAATTTCGTAGCATCACATTGAAATTTTATTCAATGGCCGCGTTCAGCAGACACAACTGTTGAGTGAGCGCTCAATGATTTCTTAACATGATTGGCTGGATCTCAAAGTATTAGCCAATCATACTGAGCGCTCACTCAACAGTTGTGTCTGCTGAACGCGGCCAATGAAATTCCAGATTTGACCAATCATAGCACGAATCATTTTGATCCGGATCATTTTGATCTACGTCGCGAAAGCACCCCGGGATGCGGAGTTTTCGATCAGGTGGCTCAAAGCTGAATCATGATTGGTTCAGTAGGAAAAATCGTATCATGTGCCGTTGCCTTAAGACTGAATCCTGATTGGCTCTCGTAAGCAATCGAGTAGGAAAGTAGTGTCGTGTGTCGTTGGTTTTAGTCATGGACCTAAGAATCTCTGGACCGAGCATACGGCGAGGGGGCTGTTAAATTCGCGGTAAGGGGAGGATAGTACTGTCTCTTTCTACAAGAGGTCACCGTCGGGTATTTCCGCCGTATATCCGATGATTCCCGAAAGACTAGACAAGTCTATACTCGCTAATTTCTGAAGTCCAGAGATCCTTACGTCCATGTTCCCGTCGAGAAATTATTATGTATAGACTATACACAAACTTCGACTATCTTCGGTTACATTCGTCATCAAGCCGAATGTGACCTCTTGTAGAAAGAGATACCAAGAGGACAGAAAAGGAGAGCACTCTCGCCCCCCTTACCGCAAATTTAACAGCCCCCTTGCCCGTCCTCCCACTTCGTGCTCGGTCCAGAGATTCTTAGGTCCATGGTTTTAGTCTATGGCCAAGCCACGCTGCCGACGCGGCGGCAGTGACGATCGACGCATGCGTGGTACGGCACGATTTGAATTTGAACGAAACAACGAGCGTTCAGTATTCACTCTTCCGCCGACTGTTTGACGACGTTTGGCTCGCGAGTGCGCATCTCGGGTTCGATGCTGGACACACGGCCTCCGTCCTGGATTGTTGATTGTCGCCAGAATAAAAGGACAGCTCGTGATGTCTGACAGCATTAAAGTGGCCATTAAAGTCCGGCCGCTCATCAAGCGAGAAAAGGACGAGAATTTATCGATACAATGGGTGTCCCAAGGAAACACCATCGTGGCCACCGACGCCGATTTGAGGAAGCGAGCCGATGGGCGATTCGAGTTCGGTAAGTTAATATTACGAAGAGTCTCGAAACGCGCATTCAGAGGACGTTTTATTTGTCCTGGCATAACCGACAATTCTTCATCCTCGATGAGGAATTTTCTCCCACGGTCGTATCTTTTGACAGTTTTCGTTCTTCTCGTTTTCCACCAAGGACATGTTTGCTTTCACTGTAGAAACAAAAAATGTAAACACGTCGCGAAGTAACTCTACAGCAAGTTGTATCGGTAGTGCAATTTCGATGTGATTCGTGTGTCGCGTGGGGTTATGGTCTGACCTCGACCGGCGTCTAGCCGTTCCCTTGTTTCCCAACGCCTGACTTCCACAATTATTGTATCCATCGAATTATTTGTATCAATACATGATGTATTTGTAGATCACATTTTTGATGTGAACGCCAGCAATAATGACGTGTTCGACAATGTCGTGAGGCCTATTGTGGACGCTGCTGTAAATGGATTCAACGGTACAGTATTTGCTTACGGGCAAACAAGCTCTGGCAAAACGTATACTATGATGGGTATAGAGGAAGAACTCGGTATAATACCCCTAGCTGTTGAACATATGTTCGATGCGATAGCCAACACCCCAGGACGCGAGTTCTTATTGAGGTTAATATGTCTACATTACGATAAGACGTTGCAATTTCTCAAGCTTTTCTACTTCTACAAACTTTTGTGCAAGACCTAACGCTGATAAGAGCATTTTGACAAAATGTTAACTTTTGCAGGGTATCATACTTGGAGATTTATAACGAGAGAGTCAACGATCTCTTGTGCCAAGCCTCGAAAGACTTGAGAGTACACGAGGATATCAATGGCCAGGTGTTCGTTAAGTGTAAGGAAGAGGTTACAAATTGCCCAGAGAATGTCCTTTCAATAATGCATAAGGGTAATAAAAATAGAAGGATAGGTGAAACAAACATGAACGAGCGAAGCAGCAGGAGCCATACAATATTTAGAATCGTAAGAATATCAATTTTCCTTAATATTATATGTAAAACTTTGAAAGAATTATTACATAAAGTAATCTGTACCGTGAAAATCTTGACAAAAATGGCACATTGCAGACGATTGAAAGTCGAGAAGCTGCTGACTCGGATGGTGCAGTTCAAGTTTCGCAATTAAATATGGTAGATCTCGCTGGTTCAGAGAGAGCACATCAAACTGGTGCTACTGCAGAACGTTTTAAAGAAGGACGTCACATTAACTTGTCGCTGTCTACATTGGGTTTGGTAATAAAACAGTTGAGTGAATCGCAAGACTCCCAAAAATATATAAATTTTCGAGACAGCAAGTTAACGAGGCTGCTTCAAGCCTCTCTAGGAGGGAACGCGATGACGGGGATAATATGTGCAGTAACACCGGCTGCACTAGATGAAACACAATGCACATTATCGTGAGTATTTTTGCTTCTTGAGTTGTTTAACATGTATTAATGTAAATATATTGTAACGGATATTTTATTTTTTAATCAACAGGTTTGCAGCTAGAGCTAGAAACATCAAAAATACCCCTCAACTGAATGAAGTTATGTCTGATGGTGTACTTTTAAAACGTTATGCGAAACAAATAGACAAATTACATTCAGAGTTAGAGGTAAGTATATTATGGATATTAAAACGTATAAAACGTTGGAAGGATTTCAGACTTCGAAGAGTATATGTAGCAAGATAGTGGTAAATAGTCACTTTTTTTGAGAGGTACAGTTAAATAAAAACCAGGTGGTTCTGGTTGGATTTGAACACGGATCTTTTTTTTCACGTGTCTAAGCACATCCCTCTGCACCACGCTTGCTACAAGAACATGTATTTATCAACACGATACATTAATTTTCTCAGAGAATGAAGCAGCTGACTCAAACTGCTGATTTTCAAGAAATGGAATCCAAGATGCAGGAAAAAGATCGCATTAACCAGAATCTGGAAGAACGGATTAGATTGTTGCAAACTCGTATTGTCACTTCAGCTAATTGTAATAACACAGTATCATTTAAAACTAAAAAGGAAAAAAGGAGACGGACTTGGTGCGGCACCGGTGGATACAAAGCAAATACATCTGCATTTCAAATGTGCCCGAATTTGTCACCAATCAAAGAAATGTCGCCTATGAAATCACGTAAAACAAAACCAACTGACATTAGTGATATATGTATGTTCATACCGTTTTGCACGATTCAAATTGAATATTTTGATCAATTCAAGTATAAGTTGAAACATGTTATTCTTCCAGCGTTCGAAATAGCTTTTACTGATTTTGAACTAGAACTGATGAAGCAAGCAAATAGTAACGAGGAGAACGATAGCGATGAGGACAACTTTGTAACATATCGTAAGCGGTGTGTTACATTTATGGATAATGTAATTGACAAATCGCCTGTAAACAGCAACAATAATAGCACTGCATCTGAGAAAGTTGATATGTCTACTCAGACTCAAAGGTAAATTTGGTTCAAAAAAATTAATTTATATGAGTTGTTTTTCTTTTTATTATATTAATCATTATTTATTATAACTAGCTATCCATCATCACCTGGTACACCAAAGCAAACTCTACGAGACACAATTCGTAGCTTAACAAAGGAATATGCACAGCTTCAAGAGTTTACCACCTTAGAGAAACAATTATTCAATGAAGATCAATTTTCTGAACACCAGGAAAAAATTGCAAGGTTTTCACAGTTAGAAAAGCAGCTGGAAAATATTAAATCTGATAAAGATTCTTTCGAGTACATAGCATCTGAACTTCGTAAAAAGTTAACTGCAGCTGAATTACGTTATACTTCGGCAGAAGAGCAATTAAACGCGCACACGGTAGAGCTACAAAGAGTACTAGATTTAGAAAAGAAGGTCGCCCAATTATCTGCGTATGAAACAGAAGTGCAAAACGTTCCAGAATTACAAAAACAGATAGTCCTTCTTACAGCTGAAAAAGATGGATATGAACATGTTGCATCTGAACTGCGAAAAAAACTTACGGAAGCTGAACAACACAATATTTTGTTACAGGATAAATTAACAACACAGAATGGTGAATTAGAAGAACCACTTATAGAATTTTCGTTTACTAAGGAGATTATTTCTTCCGAAAAAGATGAATTACAATGTAAAATAACTGATTTGCAAAATAAATTAACAGAAGCAGAATTAAGCAATAATTTAATGAAAAATACACTGGATGAGCAACAACTAATAAAAGATTCAATAAAAAGTAAATTAGATGCACAGGAGCAGTATATACAAAAGGCTTCCAACCAGAATGAGATGCTTGCAATCGAGAAAAATGAATTTAAAGGTATGATTAGTGAATTGGAAGAGAAATTGAGAGAAGTAGAACTAATGAACAGTTCACTAAAAAATCAATTAAATGAGTATGAAGCAACAAGTATGTGTAAAACTGACAATTCAGAGCTTACTCTTACATCTGAGAATAAGTCTGAACAGATTATTTCCGAATTGCAAAAGAAATTACAGGAAGCAGAATCGTATAATAATACAATTAAGGAGGAATTAAATGTTCGTCAAGTGGAAGCAGAAAAAACTATTGAGAAACAGAGGACATCTGCTGAAAATTTTGCAGTTGAAAGAAATAAATTGGAAGAAACCATTCATAAGCTGCAAGAAAAGTCAAAGGAAATGGAATTCGACAATAATTTAATGAAGGATAGACTAAATGAACAGGAATTGCAGTTGCAGAAGAATCGTGAGATGGAAAAAGAAATTGAAGATCTTACGTTGAAAACAAAAGAATTCGAGTTTTTTGTTCACGAGTTGACAGAGAAATTAGCTAATGCTCAGCATGGTACTTCAATAAAGGATGAAACGAATGGAGAAGAATTCCATAAGATCCAGCTAGATGCGCAATGTGCAAGTCCAGTTCCTGAAAGAAATGAACAACAAAATGTGGTGCAACAACAATCGAAGAGTCCCGGAAAGGACTTTGTAGACAGTCAGAGCAGAGACGAAGTTAATCACCTAAAAAGTCATATAAATGACTTGCAAAATATTGTTCGAGATATACAGAACGAAAATACATATTTGAAAGAACAGGCAGCGAAATCGACATCAGATAACGAGTACAACTTGAACAACGGTGACTCGTCGAGAGTTATAGATGACTTATCAATTACGAGGATGTCTCTAGACGAAGATAGCGTTAAGTTATCTGCAGATCTTGTTTTGAAAAATCAGGAATTAGATGAAATAAAGCATGATGTGCAAAGTTTGAAAGCGGATATAGAAAACTTACAGCAAACTATATATTTATTAACAACCGAGAACAGCGAATTGGCAAATAAGTGGACTACTGAGAAGGAGTGTAACGAGAGATCGGCTAATCAATTTCAGCAACTCATCGATGAGCTTTATACGCGAAATTCTAAGATAATGGACGAAAAACTCGAGCTGGAGAATAATGTATCAAGTCTTAATGAACAATTAGAATACTTCCGCTCGAGAACGCCCGAGGTAGACTTGAACGAAGAGCAGATAATTCACAAGTATGAGGAACAGATCAATGCATTGACAGCAAGAAATACAGAATTGTTGTCCAACATTACAGACAAAACGAAAGAACTCGAGATGTTGAAAGAGAGTAAGTCGCTTCTGTATGAACACGATTGTACATACAAGGATAAATTAATGGATCTTAAGGAAAAACATGAATATTTAACAGTTGAAAACAATGAACTTTCCACAGATTTAATGGACAAGATCGAAGAGAACGAAGGATTAAGGCAAGAGTATGACATTCTGAAAAGTAAACTGGAATTATCATTGACGAATAAAGAGAGTATCAGTAACAATGATGCGGAACAGCTGAGAACAGAGAATACTTTATTAAAAACCGAAGTGATGGAACTGAAAGCTAACGTAAAATCTTTAACTGAAGAAAACTCGAAAATGTCCAATCAATTAATAGAAGCCATAGAAGACCTAGATAATATACGAACGTTTAATTCGATTTCTTGCAACAATACCATGCATCTGTCGACTTTATTTAACAATGATACAATGGATAAATCTATATTAAACGACAATGCCGAAGTAAAACTTTTAAGTCTGCAAGAGCAAGTTGATCATCTCACGCATCTCAATAAAAAGCTTAGCGATTTAAAATTAAGTCCCTGTACTCAGTGCACCCATTTGAACGAGTTAAATGAAAGTCGAAGAATGCTGAAGCTGGAAGTGAAGACTCTCAGTCGCAAATTGGAGAGCTTGCAGAAAAAATTCAACAGCAAATCTGCAAAGAGCGATGCACTTATACTGAAGGCTAAAGAAGACGTTAACGTAAGTGTGTGCAATTTATCTCTTAATGCCAGTTTTTCGGAGAACATGAATGTCAGCTACGTCGAAGAGAGACTTCAAACTCTAACTAATGAATTACAAATTTTGAAAGAGGATCATAATAAGCTGTCGGATTTATATCAAGAAAAGTGTAATGAAGTTGAAGAGCTGCAAAATAGTACGATCACGGATTCAACAACCAATGATGTGAATTCCAGCATTAGGAAATCCCCAAGTAGGACTTCATTGAGACTAGAAAATATCGTGGAAGTTATGAACAATTTGCAAATTGATTTCAAGAAGATAAAGGAAAACAATGCAAGTGTCAAGTCAGATCTTACGAAGTTCATTAACGAGAAAGAATCACTAGTGGAAGAAATTAATACATTGAAGACTGCTAATGATCAGTTGTTGCAGAAATTGTCGGAAAGTGAACTCATGCATACCACTGCTTTGGAGAAAGCCGATATTCTCGAAAATGAGATACAAGATATAACGAAAAAACTACAAGAATTTACTGTAAAATACAAAGAGATTGAAAATGCAAAGTTGCTCCTGGAAATCGACACTGAAAGTTTAAAAGAAGATAAAGAGAGGAAAGAACAGACAATAAACGATTTACGTCAAAGCTATTCCTGCTTAGAACACGAATTAGATCTAGTTAAGAAAGAGAAAGAAGCGTTGAACAACGATATTGTTCTTATGGAGCACAAATATACGGAAAAAGTAGAGTCACTAGAGGAAACGAACAAGCAGTTAATCAACTCTAAAGCAACTATCTCGGAGGAATTCGCTAATTATTCTAAAGAATCGGAAAATAGACTGACGGAACTTAATGAAAAGATAAACAAGTGCACTTTCGAGAACGATTACCTAAAACAGGAATTGATCAAGCTGCGCGATATAGAAGATAAATTTGAGATGATAAAAACTGAATACCAATCCAAGTTGCAACAAGATAAAACATTAGCTAACGATAACAAGAAACTGAAAAATGTATTGAACGACGCTTCTAAGAACATCATCAAGGAGATCAAGTCTTTCAAACCTAATCTCGATACGCAGGAATTCGTGGATAAATCGGTAGATGAGCTATTTCAGGTATTCCTGGAGACTATTATGATGAAGGAGAAGGAAATTGTAAAGAGCATGCGAGAGTTTTTCGCTAAAGAGAAGCAAAAACTCGAGGATCAAAATCGGCAGACAATGGACGCAGAAAAACGTACGTCTCTGTGGGCGAAAGAACTGGAATGCGAGATAGAGAAACTTCAGAAGGACTTGTCCGAACGAGAAATTGCATCCGAGGGTTTGCGGAAAGAGATTGCGCGCTTGGAACAACTTTTGCAAGAGGGTAATCGCGACAGAGAGATATTGAAAGAGAAGAATAGCCTGCTCGAGGCAGATCTTACTAACTTACAAATTGAATACAATAAAAATTCCAAGATCGACACGGTGAATGAAGAGGCGATTATTATCGCGCAGAAACGAGAGAAGCAAGCTCAAGAGGCGGTTAGAAATAAAGAAACAGAATTTCAAATGAGGTTGAATTCGGAGAAAGAGGCGTACACTAAGCGGCTCGAAGATCTCACGCGCACAATAGAGTCGTTTAAGACGAAAAACATGGAACTGACCAGTAACATCGAGGGTCTTGAGGCTAATCAGAAGCAACTGAAGAACATTATCGACCTAAAAAGTAACGAGTTGATGAAAAACAATCAAATCATTCAAAACATGCGGTCCGAGCTGGAACAGTTCACGGAAGCTTGCAACGATTTCCACAAGGAACTGGAAACGAAGGAGTTACGTATTACAGAAATGAGGACACTTCTGAAGACTAAACGCGACGAGCTGACAGAGTATAAAGCTAATCTCGAGATAATCGAGCCCGAGAACAAGTTGTTGAAACAACAGCTCAGCGAGAGGAAAGCCAGCATAGAACAGTACCGGATGGAAATAGAGACTCTGAAAATGAAAAACAAGGAGGAAATTGACGCGATTAAAGATCGATTGAATTTCGAGGAGCTGAAGAATATCGAACTGAACAAGCAAATAGCTGAATTGAACAGCAAGAGTGTAGCCTCGGCGGAAGAGGTGAACGTTCTAAGAGACAATTACGCGACATTACAACGTAAGTGTGCGACGTTAGAAAAGCGAGTGAGAAATAGTACGAGTAAGGTCCTGGCTGAAGAGCAAATGGAAGAGCTAAAAGACTTAAATAGATCTTTGCGAAATAATTTGGACGGTGCTAGTAATCGGATAGTGGAGTTACAAGCTGCAAAAGGTGATCTGATGAAGCAAATGGTTATTTTAAATAGCCAATACGACATGGCATGCAAAGACAATCAGGAATTGAAGGAAGCGCTGTCATCGTTCAAGTCAAGGCATAACGACACGTACACAGCCTGCGACAAGTACGACGATTTGCTACGAGAGAAGAACCAAATTGCATTAGACTTAGAAGCGACAAAGGTTCAGTTGAATCAGAAGAACAAAGATATCGAGAATTATATTAAGGAGATAAAGGAATTGACAAAAAAGAATGCAGAACTGGATCAAGAAATGGACGACTTGGTAAAAGTTATTCATGACCACGACGCTGAGAACGCGAGACTTGAAGATAAGTTCTATACGTGTCGTAACGAGGTAGACGAGTTACAAGAGAAGATCAAAGCTCTTGAGACGAAGGATCAAAATGATCAATCGCAAACAAGCGCGTCGTCCTCCGACAAGGCTGAAAAGTCTCACGATGAGTGCAGTTGCGCGACGTTGAAAAACAAGATACGGGAGTTGCAGCTGGAGATTGTGTCGAGGAATGGAAAGATCGCGACGTTGGAGCTGCAAATACGTAGCGGAAGTTTCCCTTATCAGACGAAGTGCAAAGAGCTGCAGGAACATCTGTCAGCGTATAGTAACAAGGTATTTTGTCGTACTTTAATTAACATGAACGTTATTACGATGGTAAGTACAAACGTAATCGCACTATCATAAATGTGCATTCTTACAGAATAGCGAGTTAAAAGCGGAACTTAAACGACTGCGAATGGCCATGTTATGTACAAGCGCGAAGGAATGTGATGTATGCAAACAGAGACTTGTTAGTAGGAGACATCAAGCGTGTCAAACCATGCCGAACAACGTATTACGATTTTGTGGCACGAGCAGCGGCATAATCGAAGTAAGTGTATGTCGGTACCTCCGAATTGGAGCAAACAATGTTTGCTTACTTTTCTTCCTCGTGTATTAGGCTTAAAGCCTGTTATCCAGTTCTCGTTCTGGTGCTTTGAGCATTTGGGTTTATTCCATCTTCGGTAGGCTGCTAACCTTGCCGAAGAAAACCTCCGATTTGGAGGGGTATGCGTGGCAAGATACTCTCAGTGGTTGCCACTTTCCTTCGGGAGATTCCGAAAAACAAACCAGCAGTATCCGTGGATTTGAACTCGAATCTTCTCGTGCATTTGTTTACGAAGCAGCACACATGTCTCTGCGCCACGCTCGCCACCTATCACTACACATCATTATTAATTATTGATATTTTATACAATGATATGATTTTAGGAGCACGTAAGAATAACAAAGTTGGAGAAAGAGAAGCAGATTATGAAGGATGTGTGTCGTTCTCGATCCAAAACTATAAAAGAACTCGAAAAGAAAGTAGAGGAATATGAGAAGTTGTTGTGTCCTCAACATGCGTAATCTACGAAGACATTTTATCCTGTTAACATTATGTAATTTATGGCCTTCTAGTAATATGTAAAAACAACTTAATCTAAAGTTTCCAACATATAGAATGTATAAAATGCAAGTATCGCACTCTCTCTTAATGTTACGATGTTATGATATAATTTCATATTTTTATAATGCAAAGATACAAATTCGATTACTTATTTTATAACTTATAATTGACAAAAGTATATTATTTATTTAATAAATTATATATATGTATAATTTATTTTATCGACTAAATAATATACTTTTGTCAATTATAAGTTATAAAATAAGTAATCGAATTTGTATCTTTGCATTATAAAAATATGAAATTATATTATAACATCGTAACATTAAGAGAGAGTGCGATACTTACATTTTATACATTCTATATGTTGGAAACTTTAGATTAAGTTGTTTTTACATATTACTGTCATTATATCATAACATCGTAACATTAAGAGAGAGTGCGATACTTATACATGTATATAATTTATTTTATCGGCTAGATAATAACATTATGAATTTTATTGATAGATAATGCCAATATATTTTCAATTTTCTAGTTTTTAAGATAATATGACTTCTGTGATATAAAAATAATACTTTTCAGAACATAGAGTGTATATAAAAATATATGGCCAAGTAATAAGAATTAAATTACGTGCCTTCTGATGATAGTGTACTGTTTAGTTTTACATGATATTCATTATATGTATATATATAGTTTAAAAAACAATAGTAATATTGTATCGTAATTGTTTATCACAACACCGTTTTTAAAGTAAACTGCATAATAGTTAAAACAGTAAAAACAATAAACAGACTGATTGATTTCTTTTCTATTCTGCAATATATATATATAAATTTCATTTATCAATTCTCGTGCAATCTTTACTGATTTCATTCTGTATTCAGAGTCTGTTTTCTGTTTTCTGACAAATTATATTTTCAGTTATACAAAATAATACAAATTTGACAATCAATTCTCAGGTAGTAATATCTAAAAGATTTTTATAACAAGAAAATGGAATATTTTAATTTAAATTCAATTTTGTTTAGAGTACACATTATCAAAATTAAATTTCTATGTACATAATTAAAATATTGACTATATAAAAACTGTGTGTAGAACATTTCTTTTATACAAGTGGGAACTTTAAATATAATTTCTAACTATATTGGATTACTGTCTTCCATATATTTTTCTTACTTTTTAATAAATGTATTCTAGTAATTAACAGATTGATAAAGAGTATATTCTGTGAAAATACTCTATAGCACTGTCTTTCTGTAGAACGCATGTAGTACTGTACACAAAAAGTGAGAAAAGGCTGAGAGCTATATATATATATAATCTTCCAGAATGCAAATTTAAAGCGTGTGATTAATGTTTTCATTTATATCTTATATATTTCAGAAAAGTGTTAATTGTAAATTTTAACAAGTTCAGCATATGTCATATATCATTTTATTTTCGAAATACTTTGCTGACAAATTATTTAATGTTATTTGAAGATTTGTCGAGTTTTGCTTTCTTCGTTTTGTACCTCGTTACATGCTTGTGTGGCCTCTTTGTGCCAATTTTTGTTTGGAACAGATCTGAAAAAATCACATTGTTACATTTCAGCATCCAAGTTGAATATCTAAATCTATTATTAAAAATATTAATTATTAACATAGTGTATATTTACCTTTATCAGGTTCTTCTCCTACTTCTTCACGATAATACTGCGCATCGTCATCTTCTTCTAGTTCACTCTTTTCAGTAGAGTCCTTTGCGAGTTTTTGTAGCAGTATATCGCTTTCTCTCTTCTTCTGAATTCCCTTCAACGATTTCTCTTTGTTTTCTTGCTTCTGTGCATCTTTCTTCTTTCTATTTTCTTCCTGCAGTCTCTTTCTTTTCTCCTTCAATTTCTTCTTCTCATCTCTTTTCTTTTTTATAGCGAGTTTTTCCTCTTCCGTTTTGTGTACGAACTCATGGAAAAGTATTTCACCATCGAGAAGTCCATTCTCCACTTTGATTAACTAAAACAATTTTGGTTAACGTTAGAAAGATATAAAATAAATACCCATAATTTTATTGCGTTCATTGATCTCAATTAGTTCTCTAACCTGCAACGTTATTCTCGGTCCCAGTTCGTATAATCTAATTGCACTCTTGGAATTAGCTTGATTCCCTCTTGAAGACAGTTTTTGTGATAGCGTGACATGACTGCTTTCGTCATCTTCCGCTTCACTTTCGGACATGGACGGTTTAGTTAAAAACTCGGAAATATCTTGACACTTGGCTAAATTCGGTACTTTAGCTTGCACTATTTTTTTAATGCCTCTTGATAAACCTACAGGTACAGCTTTGATCGCATAGTGTCTGAAGTCAATGGTTTTCGACGTCGTGTTGTAATTCAAGCATATACAACGACGAATGGTGCTCAAATTAACCTGTTAAAACGTCGCTTTTCAAATTAATGCTTCTTAAATTGATTGTTTTATAAAACTGCATTTCCCAAATTGATTGCTTTGCAAGACTTACTGTAGTCAGGTTTATAGTTGGAAACATGTTTTGGAAAGTGGAAGCTATGAGTTTCAGGTGCATGCCCTCACCACTGAAATTATTTAGAACCAACAGAGGAGAAGTTTTGAAGGCTTCCTCGTACACCAGCTGCTTCTTTAACATGGATACAACGTCTCGTGCTAAGGAGAAACTATGTATCTTGAAAGTAAGTGTGGGTCCTCTGGGCAACCTGTAATGAATATTTCAGAATATTATCTGATCAATCGATTTACAAATTAATTAATTTAAATGATCTCCCTGGCGAGAGTTTACTGATAAATTTTATTAAAATAAATGCAGTACTTGCAAATCTTGAGGTACATTCCCAGTTCCGTTTTTGTAAACATGCACATGTGACTAACATGCAACACGCTCGCAATGGAGACAAAGTCCTTAATAGTATTCTTCTTGCGTGCCTTCAACGACGAAGCTGTGAAAGGTTCCATAACTTTGCGAAAATCTTTCGTAATCTCGACGATGTGCTCTCCAGGCAGTCCACGATGAAGTACAAAGGAATGAGGCGCATTCACCAACTCTTCCCTCTCCCCCACGTTTATTTGCTTATTTCGCTTTACACATCGACCCTGCATAAAACTCATTTTAATTAGAAAGCTAAACGATCTCTAATATTGTTTTCAGTAAATGGTAACTGTTGGATGGCATGTGTGTAAAACTTGCCACGTAAATGTTTAATAATTTTTATATTGGCGCTGCAACAATTTTACTAAGCATTTTCCTGTTACGGACTTGCATTAATTAAATAATTGCATTTCTAACAAATAAGCAGTACCTTCTTTTTACGACCCATTTTTAGGTTAGGTTAAGTTCGGATCCGAGTTCAGCACGTGGTCAAAAATCAGGAGAACTTCACGTAGATACAAATTATAGAATTGCAGAGATAATGACTTATATTTTTTATTTTTAATGTTATTCTTCTTCTTCGCTTTTCTATTGTGCTTTGGTCCACCGTTCGCGCCACGCGACTACACGACACTACACGTTGCCCACGTGTGTTGGTAATTCTGTATAAAAGGTGCAATTTCATGAACGCTTACAGAAACCAGCGGCCATCTTGATACTGGATATTTATAGTGTCTATTGTCACTTCGTGAGGCATTTTATGGCGTAAACTATCTGTATTTTGAGTTATACAAAGTTTAGCTTTTCTCAAAACTTACAATTTTAGGCATTTTTGAAATCACGACTTCCGGAAATCTCTTAGAAAATT
The DNA here is from genome assembly GCF_000949405.1 of Vollenhovia emeryi. NCBI lineage: Eukaryota > Metazoa > Arthropoda > Insecta > Hymenoptera > Formicidae > Vollenhovia > Vollenhovia emeryi. The sequence continues at coordinate 710,533 of NW_011967243.1, read as the reverse complement.
TGTAAAATTTTACTGCTACCTTTTTTTCAGGTTATGTTGCTCTTTTGCGATTTTTCGGGAAATAATTCTCGAAAATTCAGATTCTAGGAATTGTCGGAAGTATCAATTACATTCTTGGAATTTTAGATAGTGCAACCTCTTTACTGTTCTCCTGATACTTTGCCAGTTTTCGAGATTCTCAATTTTCATGATTGAATTTATTGTTTTTCTTTCATACCCAGCTGCATGAGCAACATTCAAGTCTTTTATTAGTATTTCAACGTGTAACATACGTGCAAAGATTATGAGATGCATCACGATGAATCTTTAGATACGATGCGCGTACTTCAAATATGTACGTGTATTATTTGTGCTATTTTATACGCAATTCTCGAATCTGTACGTTTAATATAAGCAGCGCGATAATTATTACATCACATGATCTGAATTTAATATGATTTCCTGAACACGCCTTCTTCAGATAGAAAGAAAGTTTGACATCCCAAATGTTACCTTAGATTTTTACTAAATTGTATTTAATATTTCATATAATTTCTCATATATTTTACCTCATGTATTCTCATCGTCTCGAATCTTTGATTCAAACAGATCTACTCAATATCGTTTCGCTGCTATTCTTATTGACGATCGAGATGCGATTTGCATAGACAAAAAGAACGAGAAGGAATATAAGAGAGGAAGGTAATTTCGTGAAGAAGCAACTGGAGCATATACTTATACAAGGTAACGAGATAAATTAATCTTGAACCTGTAGAGTGATGGATTAAGCGGCGGCCACAATAACGAGAATTACGATAAAACACTTCCCTTCTCACTGTATTATGCATACTACGCGAGTAGCAGCGAGGAGGCGGTTGGGACGGCGAGGGAAGGAGGAGAAGGAGGAGGCAGGGAGTCAGGGAATACGCACGCAATGTACTTCATTGTCTCGAAGCGCGGGAACTCGTTAGGCAAAGCGAACTCCTCTCACGGTGCAAAGTTCACGGCTGCTTCACGGGGATCCTTATCTACCTAGCGCGTGTCTGGGCCGTCGATTTTTTTTACCATCGTCGATGTTGTATTCCGCCCGTCCTCTCAACCCCTGAACGGCCCGGCATAAATCTCTCGCATACCCAGGCGTTATCCGACGCAGTCTCTCGTTTGCGGTATCCTCCGAGCGGCGTCGAATCGATGGAACTCAAATGCTCTTTCTACATTTAAGGACGAGCCACAAGTAGAATTATCTCAGACAGTACGTGTGTCTAAGAGACGTCATAATCGAGTGAGCAGATAAATGGGTAAAATAGATGGTCACCGAATCGATCAGACACATGAGAAAACAGTTGAAAATTATAGCGAAATCATACTTTACCCAGCAAACACCAAAGTAACAGTATAATTACATCAATGTAAATGTAATATAACACGCGTGTTCCATTACATTTATATTGATGTTATGTACTTGTTACTTTGGTATTTCCTGGGTAGTATGATGGTCATATACACTTCTCCATTCGGATAAACCGCAAGCAGAATCGTCCCTAGGTGTAGAAAGAGCATTAACGATAGCCCGTAAGCGTCGTTGACTGATAAACACTTGTGCGCGGCGTCAAGGACGGAACGGTTCACGCGGGCGCAGGTGGCACGTTCGGAAATGACGTTTTAGCTCTCGAGTCGGCGCCGCGCGGATGGAACACGTTAACGTCTCTTAAGTGAAAATTAATCAGCATTTGCATCCGGGTACAGAAATACGCCTCGTGATGTACGGCGGGGGGAGTCGCTGAATCCGCGAGCGAGACAATTCCTAATCTACAATATGCTCCTCGCATCTAGAATTAACATTCCGTTTTATATAAACAAAACGCTTAAAATTAAAATTTGTACAATGTACGATTTGTACAATGTATATATACACAACTTATCAACTTGCGCGAATTTTTTAAACGTCTTTATCGGCTACAAAGTAGAATGTTTCCAGACGCAAAGAGCACACTATAGATCAGGCTTTAGGTTCATGTTGCGATTTTTTCGTGAGGATCAACCGTGAGGATCGTCCAGATGGAGAGAGAGAGAGGGGGGGGGGGAGAATAACGTAACAAAGACGCGATCTAAGAGTCTCGTTATATCGTTTTATTTCATATAATTTCTTCGTAGCTGCAAGTCGTCGCAACAATGGCAACGGCGGAAAGACGGTGGAACAGAGCCGCGTAGAGTTCATCACACAGACTTCTATATAATACTAGACTGCTAACTGCTTATGTACAAGGCGGCTGACTTTCTATGTATTAAGCGATTATATGTAGTCA
>NW_011967243.1:700971-704258 GCF_000949405.1 Vollenhovia emeryi | reverse complement strand
GGTTCATCATCAATCAAAACGCGTCCGCTTGTTCGTGTTGAATGGCCGGCGACAGATGGCGCCAGCGGCACCGCGCCGAAAGGAAATTAACCGGCAGCCGGAAGCGACTCGGCGAGCGGCCGCTCGCGCGAATCCCTCACACTTCTGTCGCACTCGCGGTTCCGTTCTCCAGCCGGCTAGCCTGGCGTTCACCAGCGAATCCGACGGCGACGGCGACGGCGACGGCGACACGATGACGATGACGATGACGGCGGGCGCGAATAATAGCCGCGAGACGGCGCGCCGGCTGTGGATAAACACTCGCGCGAAGGTAACGTCTGCCATATGCCGGGCTAGAAAACCGGCTGTGATTTTTGTTCTCGTTCGAGCGCGAACGCTCGGCTCGGCGCGTTTATACTTGTCGCGAGGCTCGCGGCAATCGGCGTATTTGCATGGCGCCTCGGCGGATCTGAATCCAGCCGCGAGAAAACGAGATTCCGAGGCCACATTGATCGGAGGGGGTGTTGCAGAATCAACCTAGCTGTCGCGTTCATTGAATATATCATAAATCGGAGCTTTCGTCTGCGTACAACGCGACGTTATACAGAGATATGTATTTATTTGCACGAAATGCTTTCTTTCAGCTTTACTCCTCTAGTAGCACAATATATCGGCGCAATATTGGGAAATACTGTAAATCTAATATTCCCAGGATTGATCCAATATTGTAAGATGGACGCCTTCTCTTATCTAGCCAATATGTCTATTTGGCAATATTGGTCTAATATTGCATCAATATTATACTAATATTCTTGTCGCATTGTTAAAGATTGGGCAATGCACTTCCAACATAAGTCTAATATTATATAATTATTATCGTGCAATATTTACAATTATTCCATGGCCAATATTGGCTCTACGTTGGATAATATTGGCCAATGCACCGTGGACCAGGGTTGTTTTATTTGAAAACGCAAGGTATATCGGTGGAAGAGAAAATATATTATAGAAAAGCCGCGCAATGCACATAACGCTATCGATAACGTTTACAGAATAGGCCTCTAAATCGAGAGGCCTCCGTCTCGCGGCGCGCGATCTGTACGCTCGGCGCGCCTTATCGCACCACTGATCTTATCTATGGAGGCAAATTTGTAATCGTAATTCGCGCGCGAAGACGTCCCAGCGTGCCGAGACCGTCGTACCCGCTGAAGCGATCAATTCTCGGATACAGTCGGAAGAACGTCGCCGGCGCGGAACGCTTGTTGAACCGCAAGGGGGGGTCCCGCCGCTTTCCCCGCCCTGCCGCGCCCCGTTGACGCCGCCGCGAAGCGGTATAACGTGGAGCGGCGCGCGTTGCCACGCGGTGGGACGCCGCGGCACAAGCGAAACCAGCAAAAACGCAACCTTCGTGCTTAAAGCGAGACGAGAGGCACGCCACGGTGACGGACCCGAGGCGCGCACCGTTGCACCTGCATCTCCCTGCTGCCCTGGCACTCCTACCTTACTGATCCCAACTGCGGGATACCGAGAATGCCCGCGAGCGAAAGAGGAAGAGGCTCCTCTCGCTCCCCTGCCCCCCTTTTAGGGGACCCGCCGCGCCGCAAAAATCGCCCTCTACGACGGTTTAATCCTGCGCGACGTAGAGGAGTTTTATCTCACGCCTCCAACTCCTCGCGCGTGTTATTCGAGAACGATACTTTCGAAGAAAGGTACTTCGAGGGATCTTGAATACTTTCCCTTTTGGATAGAACTCTGATTTATTTCAACTTTTGTGAGAGGATGTAAAATTCCACCGGTGGAGAACAAAATATAACGCCAGTGAGACGATTTTATCTTTAGGCGATTGCTTGGTACTTGTACCAAAGTGTACCAGAGTGTACACTCGGCGTCATGAATGCTTTTACCCCTGAAAATAGCCGTCAATATATTACGATAGAAAAATTAATTTTATTAAAACAAATAAATTTTCCTGTTGGATATCTTTAACGTCTTTCTTCGGATGTAAGGGCATTCATGAGGCTGAGTGTTTTATATATAAACTTATATATATAAACTCGCACGTCGCGGTAGAAGACAAAGATAGATCGTAGGAGAAAAAACTTGAATACTGTACTAGGTACGGAAGAAGTCGACAGGACTAAAATACGAAACTGAAGATGGCACATATCACATGGATATCAATCACCTAGTCATATGTAAAATAGAAAATAATAAACTCTTAGATGCTGGTCAGTCATCAAAATAAAAATTGTACGGTAATTGCCTGATTATTTGAAAGATCTAACAATAAGAGAGAATACTGATTAGTGCGAGAAGACTCCGTCAATGTAAAATACCCCGTGCACGTAAAAAAAATAACAAGAGAATTTGACATTTCAGGCGTCAGGCTCTCGTGTTGCACGAGGAGCACGAACACGACGAGCAGGAGCTGGAGCAGGAGCTGGAGCTAGAGCTAGAGCTAGAGCTAGAGCTGGAGCCAGAGCTGGAGCTGGTCGTGTTGGACCGTGACGATGGGCTGGAGCTCGAGTCGCTCAGCAACGGTTGACGTAAGTCCTTCACTATATCGCGACTCGACTCGAACTCGTGCGATCGCGTTGCGTTGGGGCGTCGCGACGTCGTGGATGGTACGCTCGCGTCGCTGTCGCTGTCGCTCAACGTCGTTACTTTCACCCCCACTGCCGCGCACGTCTGATCCAGCTCGGGCAGATCATAGCTGACTGTCCGCACTCCGTACATATCGCTAATGATCTTCCTGGGTCCTGGCTCGTCCTGGCTCTCGAGGACGCGCGTTCTCTTCGGCTTAATCAATTGGTACTTGGGGCGGATCCTCTTCAGGCGCGGCACGCCGTACACGACGTTTCCGCGTCTCTTTCGGAAGGACACGCTGGAGACGGTTTCTTTCAACAGAGACTTCAATATTCGATTGGTCCCCTCGGTGTTCACCACGCCTTCCTCCACGAACAATTCGGTCTCGAGGAGGTCTGTGGCGTACAACGGTGAACAAACCGCTCCTGAATCGTCCACATCCCCGTTCTCATCGTCCACGTCCGCTCGTTCGTTCCCTTCATAACATTCGCTCGCGCATTCGTCGGTCGAGCTGCACGAATTGTCCGTGCTGTTCGGAATCTGTTCCACCTGAGGAGTATAGTAATATCGCGCGATAATATCCAAGAAGTCGATCACCGGCCTGTTATGCTCGCATGCAGAAACTCGTCCTGAAGCATTCGGTTCCTTCTCGCTGTCCGATACAGACATCAGTTCCAAATCGTTGGCCGATTCCAAGTTAACGCCTATGCAATTTGCCTGTT
>NW_011967243.1:681139-699748 GCF_000949405.1 Vollenhovia emeryi | reverse complement strand
TGAACCCTCTTTTGTGAATAAAATATTTTATTTACAATTAGGATTAGGATGTCGTGTAACAGCACTCAATGACTTACAATCGTTCTGTAATTCGCGAGAAGTGTAGGAAATTGTAAAAAAGGGTAGGGATACAATTTTATTCGTCACTCCCTTCTCGAGGTCTAATTAGCTCACCCTGCTAACGGAGACGAACGGAATGTCGATGTAGCGCGAGATCGGTCTGCACCACGTGTTGCAGCCGCTGCGTGTATTCCAGTAGTACACGCGGTTAGGATCGCTCTTAGATTGGCATTCAATCCAGCCGTAGTTTTCCTCGAATTTGCCAAATTCGTGTACGCGGCACGGCACATTGTTGTCGTCGTTGCTGCTGTTCTCGCTAGCGCCATCGTCGCTGACACCGTATTCGTCGTCATCGCTGTCGGAATCGGTGATAGACGCGGCGGAACACATACCGACGCCACGAACTAATTAATCTGCGGTACTGTGCGGCGAGACGTTGCGAGTTTAGAGCCAAGCGTCGCGTCGGCACGAAACAAGATACGCCCGGGCGAGCGCAGGTCGCGGGCATCAACGCCCCCAAACATACGCACCAATAATCGACAATCATCTGAAGCCCGTGTCACACGTATTGCAGATGACGAATCGGATTGAGATTGAGGGTCGCGGATCGCATTTCAGCCAATCAGACGAGACAGCCTCGTATCCGATTGGTTGAATTGCGATCCGCGATACGTAATGCGACACGGGCTTTAAGTTAGCGCCACCACCGCTCTATGCGCGATTCGCCATTCGCAGTGATTCGCTAGCCAAGCGGTTTTTTGAAGAAAACAGCGGTGTTCTGACTAATATTGAAACTTGGCTACTTGTAGACTTACAATGCAAGTCCTGTAATGACTGGTAAAGATTAAAAAGTGTCCAAGTTAACACGAACGAAACGACAAATAACAAATTACGAATGATGAGCTGCGAATCACGAATCATGAATCGCGCATTACGAATGGCGTCGTAGTGTGGCGCCAGCTTTATTCGCAGTCCCACGATAACGGCAGCAATTTAACGCAGTCTGCATGAACGCAATGGGTATCGGACTGCGCGTTGATTGGAACAAAACGGATTACCATTATCTGACTAATCTTTGACTCGTGATTCTGAATCTCCAACGCGGAGTCTGATATAAAATCTGATATAGTAGACTCGAATCAAACTCCGATCAACATTCATTCGGTATGGACTCGGCTTTTAAAAGTGAGTAGCTATATAGATAACACTATTAATAGCACACAATCGAAATTTGAAGCAAGTACATAGAAAATCCATTTACCGATGAACGTCCCCAGCGAGAAATTACTTAGACACCGTCAAATTGATGTCGAATCGACATCGGTTCAACGAATCATTTCTCACTGACAATGTGTCCTTAATAACGCCAGTTTTACGTTGCCATCCGTGCTCGCGTTTTCCATAATCGTCATTCTTGAAGAACCTTACAGCGCTTTGTGAGCCTATAAAACAGGTCAGGAGGACCGACTGACCGAGAACCGACCGCTAAGCTTTTTTATCCATCTTTTTTCCGGAAGGAACGTCGGGAGAATACGTAATGCAATATGGTCGGCGCGCATCCCGATGCACGGCTTATTATTCGCAAACCGTGCGTGCATAGTTTTTATTATTCGCGACGTACCTCGAGAACGCTCCCGCGGTCCCACCGAGTTCTGGTTCCCGCCTTGTTTCACATCGTCCTTCTCCTTTTTTTTCTACGACAGCCGCTTTTCCCTGAAATTCTTAATCCTGGTTTAGAATATGCAACGAAGGCGCATCAGCTTGACCAGCTGCTACGTGGTTATTCGATACGCGCGGTGTTTCGCCATGCATTCTTTATCTGTAGAGACTTTTAGGCAACTTAATTATCTCTATTTTTATCCTTGCATATCGCGTTATATTCTCTTATGAAATGAGACTTTAAATCTTGGACGCACGATTTCCTAATGAATTTTGCAAAAATTCAATGATAGAAAGATTATTTTCATCATTTTGTATCAAATATTGTCGAGAAATTGTCTTAAGATTTTTCCAAAAGCTATTCATAAATTTTTTTTAATAGAAAATATACGATGGGAAAAATTTGGATTAAAAATAATAAATACTGCAAGATCTTGAAAATCCCTCTCGTATTTCCATACGAATTTAAATGCCTCCCAGAATTTTCACGTGAATGAAACGTAAAAATAAAAATTAAAACAATCGAATTTATTATTTATTGAATTATTCTCGGTGTTTGCCGATGCACAGTGTGGTCTTCCGCAACCACCTACTACACGTGATAGAAAATCCTTGACAGCTTCGCGCGGTGATTTCGCTCGGACTGGTAAAGGTCGAGTCTCATGATTTATGAACATCACAAAACTGTTCCGTTTTTTGCGTCATTATTAGGCGTCTGCACACGGCATTCTTGAAAGTATCAGAATACCAAGAAAAATCTATTGACCTTTCCCTTCTGCCTGACAAAACATCCATTCGTGATTTTTTTACGGGAGATCCCTGTCGTAAACTTAAAAAATTTCTTCCTATTGTAGAATTGGTGCAATGTAAAATTTTTAGACTCATAGCATTTGGGATAGATTTTTTGCAGATGTAAAATTTATTTGATTTTATTTGATCTTCTTTCGGTAACTTGGAAAAAATTTTAACCGTATCTAACATCGGACAATTTCTTCGCCCTCAAATTGCGCACGCTTCTCGTTGTAATTGCGGAAAATTAAGTGAGAAAGCGGTGCAAAGAGCAAATTCGTTCAAACTCGGGAAAGCTCACTGGGTTGCCGCAAGAACGTCACAAAAAAATAGGATAGGCGGTTAGTTCTAACGTGAAAGGTCCTGTAACTTGAGAATTTCTCGGATCTTTGATCGCACACAGGGCGGGGGAGTTCTCCTTTTATCCGTGGATCCGCTTTGGATCGTGTGCGGCTGTGCGGATATGGAGTTTCCTCATTCTTCTCTGCTCTTTTACCGAACGGTCATATTCGTGTGCCTCCAGTTTTATGACCGCACCAAGTTCCGAGGACAGTGCCTTGATGTCTATTTTTAGACATCAAGGCAATATAATGAACGATCGAGTAAAATCGAGCGATCACTTCGTTCCGTTATAATATGCAATGCGGGTGTCACTGAGGTATGAAAGAAATTGGAACAAGGAATCTTGTGACAAAATCGTTCGACTGAAGAGCACGAGAGAAAGTCTCGCTGTAGAACGGATCACCGTTCGTCAAAGTATCTTACGCTAAAAATATATGTTTACATACAAATATATTTTTCGCTACGATTGAAACAAAAATATATTTAATTACATTTATAGTTTGCAGGGAACGCGTACTGTTTATTACTTTTCATGTGAAATTTTCATAAAATATTTTTACAAAAATTTGTTACAATATATCAGATCAGTGCGAAAATGTTAAAGTAAATGAAATACTTTTTACATACATACATTGAGAAGAAAAGAGTTGTTGAAATGACTACGTTTAGTTGGCAGTATTTCTTTAGTTCAAATATGTTTTTACATTAGACATACAGTCATTTAACGAAACGTATTTTGTTGAATATTTTTGTGAATTGATAATTATTTGCTTGGCAGCTCATGATTGCCGCAAATAGTTGAAATATTTCTGGATTTAACTTCTTTTTTCTCAGTGTATAACTTTGATATGTTATACAATGAAAAAGCTCGATATACACGTTCTATGTTACTGATATTGCAAAAATATACATGAAATTTCAAGCAGTAAGCGTTCTCTCTAAGTTATCTTCAATAAAGACAACGCAATAGGTTCCATTTTCGTATTCGCGAGGTAAACGCGGCTCTTTCTATTCTCCGCCCGCGATAAGGAGCGAGTAGGAAGTGCCGGATACGATAAGAGATACCATCGCAGTAATCTTCGACTACGAATGCGCGCAAAAATCCTTGCCCCCTTCCCTCACAAGAGAGGGTTGCCTCTTCTCCGCGATCGTTCACGCCTGAGTTGTCCCTTCGTCGCGCTATCGCCTCCTCGCTTCGCCTGCGTTCGTGGAATCCGTCGTAAGGAAATGTAAAAGGAAATGTAAAAGACCAATCGCGGAGAATTTGTAGTTTAAAAGGATCTACGTACGCGCGCGCGGTCGAGCGAACACGGCGACGACGACGACGACGACGACCACGACGGCGATGACGGAAGGGAGGAAGGAGAGGAAAAACGAGGCGCTAAGAAATGCAAGAGGAGGAGAAAGATGACGAGAACTATCGAAGTGAGGTTCGCGCGCCGGTGGTGACGGTGGCGAACGATGATGATGGTGGTGGCGGTGATGGTAGTGGTGGTTTGGACCGTTAGTTGGCCCCGGCGGGAGCGTTGTCCGGGCACACTGCGCGTTACTATTCCCCGTCTCCCTCGCCGTCCCTCCCCCTTCTTCTCCTCCGCCGTATCTCTTTTCTTACACGACGTGCTCTCCCTTTCTCTGTCTATTCTCTCTTTCTCTTTTCCCTCTATCCTCTACCTCTCGGTCAAGCTTCCCGCCCGCGTTCCCGCGTTCATTCTACCGCGGACTTCCCCGTGCCCGGCGACCCTTTCCGCGGCGCACCGGTTAACCAATATGGCGCTGGTCCGGTCTCTTGCTTCCTCCGCCGCGCCGGCGAAGAAACGCGCGGCAAAAAGGCGCACCGCGAGGAATTCGCGTTTTGCGCACTTGAATCCAAGCTATTCGCCGTATTCCCCGACGCTTCATTTTATCTGAGAAATTTCGCACGTTCGAGGAAGACATCCATCCAGACTCTACGTCTACCTTCCATTGATTCGAATCAAGGAGCGTTCGTCAATCGTTGATTCTCTTCTTTCCAAACGTCCGTGTTCGCGTCAAGACATTGACGAAGTTCCATATGGGAGCTGTAAAAAATATTTAGACATAATCAACAAATTTCGATACATTTTTGTATGTCAATCATTTCTGTAGGTTTCTTGGCTTTATTTGATTACGCGGGAAGCAAATAATAATAGAATGTTACTTAATATATAAAATTATGTGAAAGAGGATTTTATGAACTCTGGTAAATACTTTTATGTGTGAGATGCTTGATTTCTAAAGAACTCAAACCATATTGTGCATAAATCGTTGAGACGCTGCAGACCATCTTTTTAGCCGTTTTAACACAATGGGCGTCTACAGAAAGAAAGGGTCGAGATTTTATTGCTCGACATTCACAGCACAGGTCTCGAAATTAGAGTCTTTGGAAAATACGAGGTCAAAAGTAATCGCCATAAAAATAAAATCTATTTTTCCGTCAGAGCGTAGCAGTAAACGGTGCGGAATGATGATTTCGCTTATGGTACTGTGATGCATCTGGAATGCATTTGTTAAAATTTAGACCATCCCACTGAAATTCTCTTTACACGAAAATTCGAATATTATTACGTACAATCTTTACCTAGTTTACTTTTCAATTTTTAGTGAATTTATTAACAAAATCAGCAACTGATTACAAATATTTTCGTCACTGTTAACGCTCACGATTATTGTTAAAAAAATGTTTTTTTAATAGTAAGAGAGCAATTATCGTCACAGTCTTCTATACCAAGCGTCGAAGTCTTCTCCTCAATATCCTAGCTCGCGCGACACTTTTGCGTACCTGAGGATACTAGCGAAGAGATAAACATGATTGGGGCACTAACTGCGACGAACGTAGTTTCACCAGAAACGCGATATAACGTGCGGCTATCGATCGAATGTTCATTTCGAGACTGTCGACGAAACGACATTGTTAAACGAACTGAGTGCCGACTTGATCGCTGGGCCAGTGGGTCCCCTCGTCTGCTTCTCCAGGATAACAGTTCACGGGTGTACCGTTCGCGCTAACGTTATCCGCGCCGTTTTAATATCGTATCTCCAACTTCGTCATGATGATCGAAAGTAAGAAAGTGAATACCTGGGTGGGTGAACGCGGTCAGGTTACACATACACGAAAACAATCGGGTTCAGAGGTGTCCTAAACGCGCCGTACGACTAAATATCTCGCAACACTATAGACGTAGCGCACGAACAATCGTGTAAAATGCAGTGGATAAACAATTGAATTTTGCATTTTTCTATTAATATATATTAAAATTTACGGAGAACTGGAAAGACGATCCGTTCCATTGACATTTGTTGCGCGTGTAATAATTCGCTGAAAACTTTTTTCCACGTCTTCCGTCAGAAATTCAGGATTATCTTCATGTATATAATCTTGTGCGTATAATTTTATAGACATACGTTCGTAATGATGACAAATTATCGTACAAGGAATACAACGAAAAGATTTTACGCTACTAATGAATGCATTAAACTGTTAGACCGACCGATCAGATAACGATCGCAGAAAAGCGCTACGCGGAATAATCTCCTGCGCGGCTCGCTCGTGCGTTGAACCTTGCGATGTGGCCTTGTTAAAGAAACAGCTAACGGGGACAGCTACGACACTAGAGATCGCGATGCCGATATAACGATCCAATTCAAATGTACGCCGCGCCCTTGACACGTGCGCAAATAGCAAATGGTGACAGCTCCAGCCGAGTTTCGATCGCAATTGGATAAATACATCGCGAAATAAGGCGGACTAGTTGTTACCTTGACTCTTCACGCGCCCATCTCGTCCAATACGAGATACCTCTGATCTAGGATTCAGGTTTCAGACTTTCCTTAAACGCCTTCAACGATCGAGCTTTTAAAGAAAACTTTCGCATGCGTAGCGAGACGAGAAACGATTTTGCGGGCGACCTTTTCCGCATTGTAAAACTTGATTACGGCTGAACTAGACACAGAAACTAGACACAAGGCTCGGCCGCGAGACAAAATACAAATTAAAATAATTGAATGCATTTCTATCTAGAGACCACGTATTAAAGCATAGAAAAAAGCTGCTATAATAATATGTGTCCCAAAAGAATTTGAAGTATTTTAAAGAAAGCGACTAGGGTGGGCGTATCGTTCCAAAGAATAAGGGCCTGAGCAGAATGGCTGTCTTGTACTATTAAAACATAAGATAGTTATTGTGCATTACCTTAAGACAAAGGCTTAAAACATAAAACATTGTCTTAAGACGTATAAGAGTATAAGAGTATATAAGAGTATAAGACAACCATTCTGCTCAGGCCCTAATTTAGCGGGAAGCTACTTCAGTAGCATGTAAATAGCCAAAGGGTTAATGGAACATTTATTTGTTCACTGTCCGGTTGGACCATCTATAACTTCCGACTTAATCGTCACTTCTACTACTAGGTATACTATCGTGAAAAACCAGAGGCGATTTCCCGCTCGGCCAGAGATCACGCCGGTCGTCACACCTGTTACAATAGATTTGAACGCACGCGGCCTGACGATCTCGTAAACGGTAGTCGGCCTTACGAAGGTGGCAGGTTGCCCGTTAGCCGGGTGATACACAAGCTCGGCAAAAGCGCCGGGAGGCGCATCTTCTCGCGCCGACGAAAGTAGGATCGCACTCGATTTTCACTCTCCGTGTTTTCGATTACATAAGTAGCCGCTGAACGCGAAGACGCGGCTTACGGTTTAATAAAACAGTTATGTTCGCGCTTACGCGCGCCGTGTACTTGGGCTCCTCCTTCGGGACGTGCCGTCTTATCGGCGAGCGGATTAATACGTCGAGCGACGTGGCGATCGGCATTACGACGCTTTCTCATTAACGTCTCGTTGATTTAATAAGACCTGTTAACAAGACAGCTGCATTCGATAAGTTACGCGCCCCGGCGACATAACGAGCCGAGGAATACAAGATTAAATAAATTAAAGATTACAAATCAAAAGGATGACAAAAGCTCAAGGGGAGAATCGAATCGCGGTAATTAATGTGCGTAAAGTATATAGGGGAGAGTTCTGGATCAGGGGGATCTGAGGGGGACGGACGGTTCTAACCATAGACATAATGTATCTGGACCGAGCATTGAGCAGTGAGGATAGAGTTTGTCCTTTTCTACGTAAACCTAAATCCCCACTACTCAAATAAAGGCATGTCTATGGTCCTAAAGGCCTTCACACATAAAATTCCGTAAGGACGTAAAACGTAAGCGTAAGAAAATCAACAGATTGGATTTGCTACTGCTTGCGTTATTGCCTTACGTTCTCGACAGTGAGATTGGTCGATAACTCTGTGGGAAAAGGTGTGATGTCACGTGGTCTTAACCCTGCAGGAGGGGGAAGGCGGATCTAACCCTGTGGGTGATGTGACGCAGGGTAGGACCCTCCGCCCCCCTCCCGCAGAGTAAGAACCGTCCGTCCCCTTCAGAGAGGGGGGATCCAGAACTCCCCTATATACCCCACTAACGTGCGATTTGTCTCGCGTCATATTCAAAGCATGCGTTATCTATAAAAAAAGATGATAAGCGGGATATCAACTAGATTTTCATGTCATCGATTGAAATCTGGACGGTATATACAGCAAGTATTGAAGATAGAACAAAATGGCGCGCTCATTTTTCTCGTTCGTATGAGGATGTAACTTGTCTCCTGCGAAAGCTTCAGGGACCATAACTGAGGTCTCACTAAACCGTGGACACTTTCGCTCATCATGTCCTTGGGAAGGTCGAACGCATCTGCTGATCCGGGGGATTACCTTACACTCCTTACAGTATGCGTAACGCGCGGTGCGACACGATACGTTCCGTTAGAATGATCCTACTGACTCGATTCGCCGGCGCTGGATCAACAAGTGCAACCAGCTCAAGCGAGCCGCGATTAACGTTACGAGTCAGAGAATAAGAGAAAGATAGAGAGAGCTTTAATTAACGAAACTAATTATGATTTGATAACTACCTTACAGAGCGTAATTGAAGAAAATAATCGGATGTGAAAGACTAGCCGTCTTTAAAATTGATACTTTTGATAGATGAAGATCGAAATGTGACAAAACTAAGCGGAGAGAAGAATCTCTCCATTCCTACAAATATGGAGATGGCTAGGAAATAACTTTTCAATTTTGTGGCAATGCAAATGGAGGGATGTTTTATTTAACTCTGCCATTCCTTTCGAATCTAGTCGACCTACTTTCATATTTTAAATGTGATATATTCGCAAGAATCTTAATATATTTAAATTTCATACTTGACTGTCAGACTGATCTTCGCACGATGCGGAGAAGAACAAATATGATTAAAATAATATTTAAATATAAACATCTAAATCCGTTTACATTTTAATATTATTTTAATCGTATTTGTTCTTCTCTGTAACCGTGAGATTCCTATCGCCTATCGAGTATCATCGAAAGATACACCTCAGGTACCTTCCTTCTCGGTTGGCTGCCTCTGCCGATGTAATTCTTCCGCACTTTACGATTACCGTAAAAAAAACGCCCTTTTCGAGAACCAATTATCTAGGAAAGTGAACAAAGACGTCGGAAGCTGACATTCTTTTTTCGGAACGGAAAGAGGTTGCCTCGCCCAAGTAGGCGTGATGCTTCGGCTTTTCAACATGAAAGGATCGCTGGGATTCCTTCTGTGAACATGAGTCGTTTGCCGTGCAAACACTCGACTCATGCACCCTGTACTCACACATACACGTATACATGACACGGCCCACCTAACATGCCTGTCCTATCCGTGAGCGTCTAACGGTGTCCGGGTTGGAACATTCGGCTATTAGCTAACCTCGGCTTGCGCAATTACGGTTGCGCAACGCGGTAACATAATCCGTAAAAGTGTTACAGCAACGGAATAAATGGCTCCCGTCTCCTCGCCCTGCCCTCTCGCTCCGCTGCTCCTCCTTCACCATTATGATTCCTTTTTCGGTCTTTCTCCATCCCGTCGTTCTCTCTGCCGTCGTCGGGGCGCGACCGAAGAGCGAGACGGAAAAAGACGGATTACTCTCAAACTCTCACTACAGCCTTGACCCACTGAACCCCGGCTATCGCGAGTCTCGATCTCACCGAATCTTTTTCTTTCGCGAGACGATGAATCGCCAAGTTGGATTTTGTGAGGCGCCGACCGCGATCGTTAGACGAACTTTGAGAATCGACAGCCAACGAATTTGCGAGATAAGCGTCGATTGTGTTCGAAGGAGAAAACTCGCTAATCGTGAGTTTCGTCGAAACTCCATATAATATTGTACATAATATTCTCCTTTTCTCTCACTTAATATTGTTACATATTTATGTGCGTGCATACATATGTGTGACAGGTTCAATTTATTTCTTAATTGACTTCGTCTACCTCTCCGCATCGTGACGAAACTCGCTACGAAGCTGTGAGACTCGGTGAAAATTGTATTACCGATATTATCTAACGATGGAAAGTAGCGCAAGGCCGCTTTCTTCTTACTCAACCGACTATTACACCTGAACACTGTAACACGCCGGCGAGCTCTTTCTCTTTTCGAACCGTCGTCCGTCCGCGGAAGCGAGAAATGAATGCGGTCGTCAAAGAATCGTCCCTCCCGAGGAAAAGAAACGCGCGGAAAAGTGCTTTTCACTCTCGAACGTCTTTCCAAAGCTGCGGATCCATCTTTTAGAAAACTTGTCGCGCCTCCGTATCCCACATCGGTTCTTGGGGCAAGGGGAAGCTAACGTTTTCATCTGTATTAAAAATAGATCTCGCTTTATACATACATCTACATGCGACTGTCGTATTAAAAATGTTCAAGTAAGTCGAACCGGCTTTTCCTTTCCACGAATTACAAAACAAGACTGGTAATTGCCACGCGCAGTTGTTTCTCAGCATTTCATATTCCGCTACTCGTCTTATTGCGAACTCGAATAAAAATTAAATCATACACGCGCGGTCTTAACGATCCAATTAATTATTAATGCGCAGTAGCGAGAGAAATAATATGTTGTTACGACCGCTTGCACTAGCCGCTTATATTAAACTTTTATAAACGCACTTACATTAAATTCTCCAATTAGCCACGCGAACTCTGTAAAAAAAAACAACACAAATTCTTTCTTTTTCTTACGGCTATCAGATTGTCAGGTTTAAACTTGTTACAGGTTTTATCGCGAATATCGAATAATACGTTGCATTAATTCTGATTTCGGGGGGGAAAAAAAAGCTGAAAACGCATACGTCGGGATGCGTGATGCTTGTTATTACACGTGTCTCGTCCGTGGTAACGGGATAAGGAACCAAACCGACCGGCCTACTTACGCACGGACGTTCACGTACATTGAGCCGAGTCCGTCCCAAGAACCGCCTTAAGATCCAAGACGCGCATGAACGATACGCACGTAATCCCGACGATTTATAGCCGAAATTCCAAACAACTACGGTACCGCAGACTATTCGCGACGTCGGAGCCGCTCTATCACGGTTTATAAAAGTATATTTTAAAATATTAAATAAATTTTAATAATTTATCTCTTCTTGCACGGATGTGCAAGATGCCGACGTAGTTGAATAGAAATAAAAATTCTTGTTACGCTACTTGTAACGATAAATTATTTATAATTATTTGTCATAACAAGGATTATGGGTATTTTGTAAAACAAAACTGTATATGGCGTATATCGATGAGAATTTTCCTCTTCGATTAAATTTAGGTAAATTAATATTTATTATTGCAATAGGAAAAGTATAATATGCGAAATAAACAGGGGGAGCAACGTATTAGCTAGACTCTTTCGATTAGAAATGATGTTGCAAATCGTTTCAAAATGGTGCTTAGTTACTCGACGCGAATCGCTTCTTCAAGATTCGTCCGGCGAACATCCAGACCAGCCGACAGGTACGCGAAGGAATTTCGCAATTTGCTGAAGCGGCAACGTAGCGGCTAACAAGAGCGAAGTTACGACGCTCGCTGGCTCGTTGAAAACCAATTTTAGCTTGTCGCGAAACCGCAGTTAGAAGCAAAAGGAGACAACCGTCGATTCCCTTCGATATTTTATAGCGTGGCCGACATTTTCGCGGGTGTCATATCTGTCCGATCTCTCGATTCTTTTCTTGCACCTCAGTCGTAAATGCCTCGTATTATTTTTACTCGAAATTGCTACAAGACTCATAGCAGATTTATGATATGTCTTTTATACAGCGAGTTATGGCGCGACTTTTTTGCTATTGGATATTAACATATCCTACAGAAGTAATATACAGAGAGAATCTACGTTTTCATCTACTTAATTTTTCAGAGGTGACAATTCCGTATAAATAGATAAATTTTCAGTCAATAGTTTACTTAATATCAAACAACGAGATGTTAAAGGAGACAATTATCTTCTTCTTATCTGATGCATAATGTCTTTCAGAAGTTAACAGATATTTTAATTTTATTCTTCGAATCTCAAGCTTGTTGAAATTCAAACAACTCTTCGATTTCGTCGATCTCCACACAGATTTGCCCAGTAATTTTGATCGCCCTGCCTTTCGTGCAATAGCACATTCTCTGTCGCGACCTCGCTCCTGTTTCGAACGAAGGTTCGTCGACTTCGACATTGAATTTTGGTGCCCGGCAGGTTTTCGTTTCGTAACACCGTCACGTGATTTCACCGGGTGTTTCGTGATATTGGCCGCATGTATACACGCGCATACGTGGGCTGACTAAACACCTCATATACTCCTAGCCTCTCCTCGCCTACCCATGCATTCGAATCTCCTATTACGCCTTCGGTTTCTCTATATATAGCGTAATCGAGTGTACCTCGTAATCTTCCCTTCTACGTATCCACGATATTACGCGCATCGAAAGTAAAAGATTTGTCCAGCGCAAAAATTCGATTGGCGCAATAAATATTTTATTATCATATCTTATAATATTATATGGTGATATATTTGAATTATCACGTCGTACATCATATTGTTTATTCCGACAGCGGAACAAGAAAGAGAGACATATATATCCTATTAAATTATTATTTCGTAACATTAATAACTGACAAGGTGTACGTGCCTAGTTCAGCGGATTATTCTTATAAATGGCGCGTAATTTCTCATGGATTAAATCAACAGGATGTCCGTGAGAATTCGTTATTAAAGCTACGTGAAATACCGGAATATAATCATCCTCCGAACATTTTCACGAGCTCGTCGGACACACTAAAATGAAATTCGCAAGGTCGCCGTATTCGATTCTCGTTTCGTTACCTCGCGATCGTTTTATACGAATCTACCAACGAAAGAGATATCGCACGGATTTCTCAGCGAGCGCGAGCGTGCATGGAACGCTCGAGACCTTCACCGTGGAGATCTTGAACCATAGCCGGCGCACCGAGACAGAGACCGGTACCAAGATGGCGGCCATGGCCGAGGAACGGACGAGCTGCAGCGTTGGCGATTGTGTAATGGCGGCCCGAGCCGGGATCTCGCGGGGCCCCACGAGAGAGGTGAACGTCCTGCGAGACTCGCACCCCCCTCGCGTTCCTCCCGCGGCTTGGTCCCACTCCTTTCGCCTCTCCCGCCCCCTGCCCTGCGGGACCCCTCTTTTTCCTACCTCTTCACTCTTTTTCTCTCGCGGGCTCGTCTTTATCCTCGCTACCATGGGGACGACGAATGCCAACCGCGCTAGCGAAGGCTACGAAGCTCGTCGAAGCGAACAAGTGCGCTACCGACTGACGTGGAACCTCATTTCGGCCAGGTGTCATCGCCCTCGCGTAGGTAAACAGCGGCCACGGCGTTTCCCCGGACCTAATTCGGGGCCGCGGAATGGTATTCCGAAGATAAATGAGATGTCCCCCACGATATTGCCTTTCACAGCGATACATCATGCTCTTTTCCCTGTTACCAGCGTTACCGCTCCACAATTCTCAGCCCGCTGGAGAGAGATTTGATTTTTAATCTCTTCTGACGTTCCAGTCCTTACGAAAGAAATTAATATCCGGTATCTATAATCCGTATATCGAACGTATGGAACACGTGACGTTATACTTGAACAAAACTCAACCATTTAACACATTTGGTACAAATCGTCCTTAGGTTTCTAGATTTTTACTAATCAATTAGTATACTTTGACACGAGCGTATTTGTGTAACGTTGCTGCTAGACATAGAGGAGAGTCCCCTATTATGAGACAGACTCCTAATATGACATAGCAGAGTTTCTGCTAAAGATTTCTCCTTAATCCGGGAGAAAATCCGAGTCTGGATTTGCTGCAATTTACTTCCTCTCCCTATCGCGTTAGAGTATTCGGGCCAGCCAATTACGTCGCGATCTGTATCTTCATCTCTACAGTATTGAACGCATGGAGTCTCGTTGCGTCATCGGCTCTTACGTTAAACTGTGATTAATTTTCATCACCGACATCAACCGACGCGCACGAGTACCTGTCCTTACTGACAACTTATAATTGACATCTACACGTGTCTGACCCGAGGCCCGTAGAATACGACGCTTCTAATTACGCATTTTTCCCGCAAATGCATCTCTCGCGTTCATTTACGAAGCAAATGCAGCGTCGCGCCGGCGCTATTTTTAATTTGATTAATTCACGAACGGTGCGTATTATTTTACGCAGCGCGACACATTACGTTATGAACATTTGTCTTCGGTGTCTTTCTATTTTCCCGTCGATCGAACGAAACCCCGTTGGCGAATGATTCCGCGAAAAAAGTGACGTCCCTCGTCGCCGGCGCGACTGATGAAAAGTGACGGCTCGACCTCCGCGAAAAGTGGGCTGATACCGGGGAAAAACTCTTCGGCGAGGATGAAAAACCGGCGCGCTACAAAATGGCGCCGGTTCACGGCATGGAATCTGATATTACCTCACTACAGCCGTGGCAGTGACAGTGGGCCCTCTCTCTCTTCCGTTCCCTCCGCCTCTCCCGCGGCCCCTCTGGCCGCCGTTGTCTTCTACTCTTTCTTCTGTGCCGAGCCCTCCTTTCTCGCCTACGGCTGTACCTGTCATGTCGCCACAAGGAAACTATAAAGCGCTAATTATAGTTTCTGCATGCGGTAGCCGCTCGGAACGAAAATCTTGGAACGAGCACGCGAGCTAGGCCGTTTCGCGATGTACTCTCGTAACCGCGGTGCGATCATCGTCACGCGACGTTTAATCTTTTCCTGATCCTAAAATCGCCGAGCCCCTCACTTTCGACAACAACAAATCCGTCGTGTCCGGAATGACACAGATACTCCAAAGATCGTTAATTCTTGCAAGATGCAGTCCGATAAAAAATCTTTTCAAGGCAGCTGAAGATTGAAGGATCACATTTACGCCAACAACTTTTCTTATCTCTAACGGTGCTTGTTAGGCTCGAGCTGTCTTTCGGGCGTAATATGAAGAACGACGTCGGCGTATTCGGTATGAAAAGAATTCGAACGCTCGTCCCAGACTTGGTGACTCACAAGTGTGCCGTGCGTGAACCGCAAGCCCGATGAAATAATCGCCTCATCCATATTTAAAAGCGAGTCTTACCGCGAAAATTGTGTCATATTCCTTGCCATTACGTTGAGTCGTGCGAGACATTCGCGTTATCTCATAATAGGGGACTACTACTAGACTTGCTACCTTTGAGCTGAAAAGTGAGGCAAAAGTCCCACTTAATTTCTTACGGCTTAAGGCTTACAGCTTACTTAAAGCCAAGATTGTGGACCAGGGGTTATTGGACACAAACGTTACAAGGTGGTTCACGCTTCCTACTGGCGGGGTGGCTGCGGGAACAGCCAGGGGATTAATTCTGTATCTTACAATATAGGAAAAATGCTAAAACTGTCCCCTTAGAAAGAGACAAAGCTACTCACTTTAGCATTTTCACTATAGTGTAAGATACAGAATTAACTTCCAGAACAATAGGACAAGGTTGCAGTTATCGCCGGGGAATACGTTATATCTCGCTTCAGAACGACATTGCGCATGTTATTCGTGCAGAAAGGGGCGAGTTTCTTACACGCGGTCGTGCTTCCTTCCGGTTACGACCGGTAAAAAATCGCACGAGCAATCGAACTGAACAGACGAAAGAGTTCGGCGCCTCAAGTCAATCAAATATTATATATAGATATTTAAATTAAAATATAAAAATAGCAATAACAAAGTGAAACTGGGCCGAAATAAACCAGAAGACTTCGGCTTAAACAATGTACAACTTCTAATCATCGCCGTGCGTTTGCGGTCTGGTCGCATCTAAACGGGCCGTTTGCGGGCTTCGCGAAATAATTCCACGAGCGGGCCGGGCCCAAGGTCCCGCGGGACACGGGGAGAATGCCACGGGGACCGAGCGAGGGAACTCTCGAGGGAAAGAAACGAGATCAGAAGGTCACACCGCTGAGCCAAGCGCGCAGTTGCTCTCGGTGCTCGCCTCGTTAAGAATCGCCGGGAGGTCCCCTCGCACCCCGTTGGTACTCGCTCTTCCATAGGACGGCCCTTTCCTCGGTCCCGCTCTTTTATCTCCCTCTCTCTCTCTCTTTCTCTCGCTCGCTCGCAGCACGCGGATCCCGCGAACGCGAGCGGTGCGTTCCTCCTCGGCGCGGTAGGTGGGTGTGTAGGACATAGCGGACTCCCGCAGTCAAGGACACGTTCCGCTTGCCCACACAATCGCGTCTCGCATTCACCATCGCGTTCCGTCCCGTCCCTACCCGCCCCGACCCGACGCGTCGCGTCGCATCGCTCTGCTGCACCGGCTGGATGTGCGTGCGTATGCATGCGTGCGTACCGAGGGTCGATCTGCCCGCTTGAATTCGCGCGCGCGCGCGCGCCGGCATATCCGTTTAATATTCATTAAGGAAGGATTAAAGAAACCTTGCATGTAACAGTTAAAATTTAATTGACTCTATCGGGATTATTTTTAGCGCGATGTATAAAGCTTTAATATCGTGTATTCTAACATGACAGATATGCAGGCGACGTGAAATAACGAATTCTGTTAATAATTTGTTGAAACTCATATTGTTTCACGTTGTTTTAGATGACGCGAAGTCGAAATATACTATAAAGTATTTCTTCCTATTGTTTATCCTATTATTTATATTCATAACGTATATCTGTCAAAAAATGCCGAGCATGGTACAATTTCGTACGCATTTCTATATGAAAAATACCCAGCGGGAAATAAATAAAATAAATAAATTTCTAACCATTCGGAAATGTACCCAGCGAGAAATAACTCGTCGAATCGATATCGCCACCTTCAAATTGATGTCAAATCGACATCGTTTCGACATCGATCGACGAGCAATTTCTCGCTGGGTACATTTCCGAACAGTTTGAAATTTATTACGCGGGCAATTCTGGGGTCGTCTATACTAAACTATTTTGTATTTCTTATAGTGAATTCGGCAGCCTGCACTAGTGCGCACCGAGTGCACACCGTCGGGCCTGCGACGATCGTTCGCGGAACGCAGCGGACACGGGACAGAATCGCTCGCGAATCGACTTGCGTCTCGACGGCTCTCTAATTAGTAAGTATCGCGATCAACTTCGCACTAGCCAGCTTGCAATTAGTCGCTCACCTCGGCAATTCGTTGTATTTCACGAGATTACTGGAAATCCGAGCGAGGAGACGACGATCACGCATCGCGCACCGCAGATATCAAAATTGAAGAAGTGCGTTTCCTCATCCGGCATGGATCATAGACTTCTATAGATTAGTATGTCAATGACACACCGCGATTGGCACATCTACTTCGCTTACCTAACGAGACACCTCTTGCCTCACTTTTCAGCACGAAGGCAGCGGTCTAGCAGTACGTAGTCTGTGGTTGTGATACGAGACGACACTTGTTCCGTCGGAAGCAAATGTTATTCGTACGCGATAACGTGCGTCGTTTGTTACACGAGGGACGTAAAATATGTATACTTTGATAATTGGTGCTACGGAGAGCCAACAGGCGCCGCCCGATGCGCGGGGAAGCGGGGTAGCGTTGCTCGTGAAGTTGGCAACGTCATTTTCGGCTTCCCCGCCCCGCGCCGCGCCGCGTCGCGCCACTTCGCATCGCGATCGTCTATTGCGCGCGGGGGTGTGTGTGTGTGCGACGCGGCGTGGCTGCCGGCCGGATCGAATAATAGTTTTTTCGGGTGTAAACACGTGCCCGGGCGTGATGTTTGTTCGTCGCAGCCGAGGTCGCAGCGTAACGAAGGTCGCGCTCAGTCAACGGTCGGAGTTCGGGAGTGTCGAATGTGCCGGGCGATTACAGTTTTCCGGCGGCTTGCGGGCGCGCGCGGGACCGCGTCTAATCGCGTTTTCGCGAATCGGGCGTTGTACTACGCACCTCGGCGCGATGCTTACTCGCCGTAGCGTAACGAGGGTCGCGCGTAGTCAGGACTCGGGAGTGTCGAATATGCCGGGCGATTGCCGGCGCGGGCGAGATCGCATCTAATCGCGTCTTCGCGAGTGTGGTGTCGTACGCGAGTGACCAAGATGGCGGAGAGGCGGAGGGGACGTCGGGCAACGGTGGAGCAACCGTGAGGTGAATACTTGTTTCATTTCAACTTGCTTGTTCTGTTAATTGCCGCGTCGGCTCGAATTTTGGGTTATGCGACGTTAATTATAACGCGTCGTCTACAACGCGTGCGATAAGCCTGGCGTAAGGAGCAAGAGAGAATCGCGACCATTAGATTTTGGTGTAAGGGAGCTAAGATGCAGGCATAATTTTTTAAACATTTCAACGCTGGACAATGGCGTTTCGGTTTGCCGAGTGTATGCGTAAGATCTGAAGTAGGAGTAAGAAAATTGATTTGTGTCC
>NW_011967243.1:571019-680748 GCF_000949405.1 Vollenhovia emeryi | reverse complement strand
TTTACTCCCCTCACTCCTTACTCCAGGCTTACTCCACGCATTGTAGACGCCGCATAAAACTCTTGTCTCACGCCGCGATGTTTAGAATCTTTAATAGGACGTTTATACTTTTCATAAGTTTATCTAAAATATTTTCGATACGCTTACAGTTGGAATTATTTACATTAAAATAATTTTGTTTAATCAGATTTCATAAAAGAGAAAGTTTAAAAGATTCCTTTTTAATCGTGTAGCTTTTTGAAATAATTAAACAAGTATTTAAAGAGATTTAGTACGCGCAGTAATTATTTTGTGAATTAATTTAGGTATTTTGTATTTTCCAGATCAACTTGTGTACAACAACTCCACTGCTGCGCATCGTATCGGTAAGTCCTAAAGTCTATATGGTCTTGACAACTAGATTTGTGAACATTATTTAATTCGTTCTAAGGTGCGTTAAAAACAAAAGGATGGAAAGTGTTTCTTTCACGATTATTAACACAGAAAATTTGCACCGAAGTTTATAGATTTTCTTAATGTTTCCTACTCTAGTTGTCTACATATTTATTGATATGTAATTTGTCTTATATCATTTGCAAACGATGAGAAACGTGAAATTCGATAAAAATATATCGTGAAAGAGATATATTTTATAATTCTCATTGTCAGAGGCATATGCCGGCTACACGGAGAAATCGATATAATTACCACGTGTCTATTTAGGGTCACAACCCCAATAAATTTGTCTATTTAGGTTTACAACCCCAATAATATTAGGGACGATCATATCTGTGGTTGTCACATCCACATTGGTATGATAAGTACACTGATAAAAATATCTTAATCAAAATTATATCTTATCTCGATCTTAAGTATCTTAATAAAAAAAATATTACTTAAAAAAATTATTCATTAGGTGGCTCCTAATGGCTTATTAACTTAAAGTTAAAAAATAATAGACAAATTAAAACATGCAATTCTTTAAGTATTTATTAAATATCAAACTCTGACTGTCCGTGTAAAAATAGTTGATATTGAAATAATATTTCCAATAATTCCTTAAAAAATTCCTCGAATAATGTTAGCAATAGAATAGCGAGGGATATTCGTATCGAGATGAAAATTGATCGAGATAAGATATAAATCGGCAATAGACAACAATACTAATCGGGCGGGAAACCTATCAGTTCTTTCAAATCTCACACCTGGAAAATATAAAACACCTAAATTATAGTACAACTAAAATAATTACTATTTCGCAAAATAATTATTGGGCGTACTAAATTTCTTTAAATACTTTAACTGTTTAAAAATGCTACACGTTTAAAAAGATATAAATCAACAACAGACAACAATACTAATCGTGCAGAAAACCTATCAGCTCTTACAAATCTCACATTACGTCTCAACTATTAAAATTCAGACGTTTAGCGAGCAACTGATTCGCAAACATTGAGGGGCCGTGCTACTGTGATGACGCGAAAGCAATTTTTGAAAATTTTTTTAGAAAAATCGTACGACATTATTTTGAAACTTAATCGATGTAACATCTTCAGATTATTTCAAAATTTTGTCAAAGAGGGCGGATGTACGAGAATTACTTTCAGGGACATGTTTACCCTGTTCGGATGTACTTGTGTGCTCCACTGGGGTCCCTCAAAAGAATTCTCCATGGCTGTCATGATTCCAACTGTTACAGTAATCTGAAAACAACCAAGAAGATTCTTGGAATCATGGCAGCCATGGAGAAGAGTTTATTAACGAACCCCAAGGGACTTACAACTCTTCGTATGTTCTGCCCTCCTTGCTTGAAAAGAAATTTGAAATAATTCGATTAAGTTGAAAATAATATGTTGTATAATTTCTTGTAAATTTCTACAAATCCCCTTATTTTCGAGCCGCGATTCGAAAAGCGTTTCTTTTTCTACAAATGAAATAAATGTGTTACGAGAAGACAGTCTGAATTTTAGTAATTCGGAGAGAATACCTTAAGTGAACGCTCGTGCGCTGCACAGGAGCGTGCCAGGGATAAGGTTCATTTTCGCGAAGGTGTATCGTATGTCCTGTGTCCTCGCCTCCCGTCCCTCCCATTATCGTAATGCGAATAGAATTACCATGCTCGCGCATGGCGTACTACAAAGTCGCGAGCAAATATGCCGATTGCCTTCAGGGACACGTTTACCCTCTATCCTGTTAGCGCGGGTAGGAATGCCGGTGCGAAACGCTCTCTCGTTGGCGGGATTCTCACGATGCCGCTCCGCCGCGTCGCGTCGCGCCGCGCCGCACCGCCTCGAAGATCCCGATCATTCTCGGTTCCATTAAAACGAGTCGGCGGCGAGCGACAAAAGAACTCGCGGTCGTCCGTTGCGCGAAATACCATGCAATTTCGTGGCGAGTCACTCGGCCGATCCTTTTTCCCTCCCGCGTCCTTAGGCGAATATTACCGCTCGGCGGAGGTACGGAGCGACGACAAGTTTTCATGGAAGTTACGTGCTTAGGTCGCGATCACGCATCGCGATCCTCTCTTGCGATTTAGGCCCGTGTTCCGAATTCTCTCTTATCAATAAAAGCGCCTTTAAAAGAGGCTAGTAAGCCTTCCGATTGGCCTCCGAGCCACGTTTAGAGACGTCTTTATCAATAAAAGAGGATTCTGGGCCTTTGTCTTTATACATTGTAGATATAATCGCATTCACTTAATTCATCGTTTGCACAAAAGCTGATCAAAAGATAAGACGTTGGAAGGTAAATGAATTTGTATAATTTCCAATCTGTCTGATCGTGTTCAGGCTAATTATGGAAATGTATCGATATTAATTACCGATGGGAAGCACAATTATATGCGTCATTTTAAATGCGTATGAACATAGTAAATTGGAAAACATTTCGAGAGACGGCGACGTACGAAAGAACGACAGTTGCTTTTTAGACATCGCGTCATTTAGTTACTTTCATTGTTCGCGATCGAGAGAAACGATATTCTGCTGTTCATGGTCGAAATTTACGGGAAGAGAATCGACAGGCAAACCATAAAGTATATCGTTAGGTTCCTAACACAGATATAACGTCTCCAGGATACGTCGATTATTTTATCGATAGCGCAATAATGCGAAATTAGCTGGGGTGGACATTATCGTAAGAAAATATCCGAATAGCAATATCGACGTAACATCGTAGAAGCAATAAGTCGGCGGGGAATAGGCAGGAATAATCGCGGACTAAGTGGAAAATGGCGTCACGCAGGAGTTATACACGGGGAGAAGGAACGAGTGAGAGGAGGAGGAGGAAGACGAGAAGCGACCGGCAGAGGAATAGAACTCTGAAGGAGAAGAAAGAGAGGGGGCAGAGGAAGTAAAGCGAATTAGCGAAGGTATACGACCGAAAAGGAGGCCACGATCGTTGGAGTAAACAAGTGTCTTGGCCGCGGCTCGAGAGACCAGTTCCACCTTCCTTCTTCTCCTCCTCCTCCTCCTCCTCTTCTGCGTCTTTCTTCTCCTTGTCTTGTCTCCCGAGTCCTGTCGCCGTAGCCTTTAGCGCGTATGCGAGAGGTAATCAGTACCAGAATTACACACGTTACCATGCCAAATACCGCGATAGCGGTTGATCACCACGCGGAATTGTCGCGACGCGGAATTTTGCGTCAAGACCGAATCAGACTTCGGGTTAAGATTGAGATTAGATTGAAATTTGACCAATCCGAGTAAAATTCGCTAAACTTGAGATTAGTAAACTTTACTCTGATTGGTCAAACTTCAATTTAATCTCAATCTCAATCCGTTGTCTGATACAGGCTTTAAAGGGATTGGGATTGGCGATTAACGATTGTCTTCTAGCGAATGAGAACTAATTAAATCGCTGGCTGCTTTGTTCTCATTGGCTAGAAGACAATCGCGAATCCCAATCCAATCCGCGTCGACAATTGCTAGTCCAATTCGGTCTTAAGGTCGATTCAGACCAGCAATTGCCAATTCGGATTGGACTGGATTGACGATTGACGGATGGTTCTTTTGGTCAGTGAGAGCTGATGAAATCGCTGACTACTTTGCGCTCATTGACTAGAAGATGAATCGTTAATCGTCAATCCCAATGTAACTCGAGCAATTGCTAGTCTGATTCGGCCTTTAAAGGCGAGCCGGGCCGGGCCGGTTGCTACTCGCACGAATTTGCTGTCCTCGGCGCTCGAAATCGCGTTATACGATCGTGAAAAAAATCGACGGAGCTACCGACATTGTCCGGACGCGAAAAACCGTACTTATCCGCCATCAAATGAGTTCGTCCATCTCTTTTTCTCCCATAGACTGCACCTTTCCGTTTGCTGCGCTACGCTTGCCCGATCTGGAAAAAAAAAGATTTGCGCGCCAGGGCGTCGTATTTGCTGAGGGAAATGAGATCTTTTTTTTTTAACCGAGATTTGAGTTTTATAAAACACAATGACTCAACGCGCCGATAGTATGACAACCGCGAATGCAAGACTCGCGCTGTGATTCATCTAACAGCTGCTATGAATTCAGGATTGAAGCGGTAAATCAAAACATCGAGTGGTTATTTATGCAATATTGCATCATAGCAAGAAACGGCTTACCACGCGATTTGCGATGTTTGTTAAGTTATTCGCGCGGCTTCCTTAATGTATATAATAAGATAACTTTTTCAACGGATAATACCCGATCTCTCTTCGGTCCAGTAACATATGAGGGAATAGATCTTTAACGGTTGGCTAATAATCAACCCGCTCTTAACCCCCGTTACACGTTACAATCCGGGATTTAGTCCTGCCGGGGTCATGCAGGGAGGATTATAGAATCGAATCATTATCCAACTAATGAAAGTCTTCATGCGCGGTAACCTCGGCGTGAAGAACAAACGAAAAAAAAAATCCGAATAGTCTGGGTCGCTGTGTAGCTCAGTGCAGCTATTTCGCTTCTTGATCATTTGCATTAAACGTGATATCTCTCCCTCTCTCTCTCTCTCTCTCAAGATCAAGGCTCCGCGATATTAGCGTGATTACCGCATAAGAAAACAATCTGGGTTAGCGTGGAGCATGTGTATAATGTCACGCGTGCAAAAAACGGAGCGTGGTGACGTCCACGTGTGTACGCGCGCGCGTGTATTTCCGCACGGTACACGCGGCGCACACATGCGCGTGACTTACGTACAGCGCACCGAACGCCGATACCGCTCGATCAGATCGAACGGCCGGCCGATCGAGTTCCCGGCCATGTGAGTCAGTGAGACGTTTGCTCCGCATGCCACACCCGCGGTGCATTGTATGCATTCCGTTTGTCGCGCCGCAAGGTAGCAGACGACGTTATTCTTCATGGTCCCAATGACAATTTTTTTGCCGGCGAGGTGAAAGGCCACACCTCTCGTGGCGCGATACGTCGATTAATACGAACTTTCTTTTTATTTCTCTCGGGCTTGTCTCTAAAAGATACGTTTTCTTTCTCGCGAAATCAAACTCGGCGCTTCGCCTTTGCGCTCTCATTTAATCCTTTAAACGACAGTAAACTCACGCAAATAAAGCAACGGGGATAAAAAGTTTGCTTCTTTTAATCGTAAATTACAAATAAATGGTACAACGTATATTATTTTTAAGTCCAAAGCAAAGATCGAATAAATTCGCCGTGAATTCAATGTTGCTATCGAATGCAATGCCATAGGTTGTCAGTTTGACATCTCGCACGTTGTCACTGGAGAACGAAATATTCCACGGCGGAAGAGCCTTGGCTTGCTCGTAGTTAGTAGACATTCGTTAATTTTGTATATCTCCGTATTTTACACAAGATTAAGAAATAAGATACCGGCTCTCCGAGCTTATACGCGAACGAGAAATTATCGCTCGGCGCGTATTAAAGCCATACAATCTAAGCCGGTATCACGACTTTTAGCCGTCTGTGCCGACGAGAAAACAAGCCGGCGATATTTTCTGCCGCAGGAATTTCCCGTCTCGCGCATTGCTTACAAGATCAATACAAATACTGGTCCCTAGGATCGTTCTTGTTCGACCTGGCGTCCCCTCCCTCGGCAAGACATGACGGATCTAGCATATAAGATACCTAGTCACATGGGGTCGAATCAGACTAGCAACTGTCGACGCGGGTTGGACTGGGATTTGCGATTGGCGATTGTCTTCTAGCCAATGAGAGCAACGTAGTCAACGATTTAATCAACTCTCATTGGCTAGAGAAGAATCGTCAATCGCCAATCCCAACCGCGTCGACAATTGCTAGTCGGATTCAGCCTTTAAGCCCGTATCAGACTACGGATTGAGATTGGGATTAGATTGAAATTTGACCAATCACAGTAAAGTTTACCAATCTTCTAGAGTTGCTAAGTTTATTTAAAAAATAAGTATCGCAACCATTCTGTCCATCGCAGTACGTGCAATTTCACGTGTCGCGCACATACAGCGTGGAACGGTCAAGGCCACCGTACGCGCCGACGTTCGCCGCGTAGAGAATCGCGAGAAAGCAGTTCCTCGACGTTTTCCGATCTCGCCTCGGTCTCCAGACTTGACCTTCGCTTTATCAAGCTCGCCGTCGAAGGAACCGGTGGGCGACGAACGGCGTATACATACGCGCACCCCGGCGAGAAGTGAAGGGGCGGCAACGCATGGTAAATTTGTTTGCCATTAATCGGCAAATAAATCACTCGCCGACTGATAAATAGGGCCGTTTCCATCATTAATTCCGTCCAGCGTTAGTCCTGACGTTAATCGCGATTAATGTCGGGAAGATTTCAAATATTAATTCCAGCCTTACTCCGTTTCCGATCTGCGTTACTCAAGTCGTGATTGCGAGCCTACGTTACCGCGACTTCTCGGTAAGAAGTGTCTCTTCCTGGTCTCTTATCTTTCTCGCACAATCTCGCAAAATTGTCCCGCGAACTTGCCCGTCGACCGGGAGTCGGGTCACGCCAAATTACGGTAAATCCGCGCGTTTAACGCAGACACGATTGTCGTCCGTCTCGCTATTGTCGTTTTAATTACCGTCGTCGTTGTCTCTCGGTCTAAGCTATCGTGCATTCGTGCGATGAAAGATGGAATTAGAGTTAGCGAGGGGGAAGCCGTTTCCCCCGGTGTGAGCCACGTGAGAAAATGCGTGCGGACAAAATAGCAGAGAGTCGGCGCGCTGTCGTGACTGTGCCGGCTTTATCCTACCTTGCCGAGTTACGCGAGCAGAGCAACAACCGACGGCAGAACTAGAATTACGTTCTAGGCAGCGATGAACTTGGCCCAAGAAACGGGAATGAAATTACTGCTATTGCGCGCTCCCGCGCTTTTTGCCGGACGACGCACTGCTCGACGGCTGTTTTATAACGTTTCTTACATTACAATAGACCATTCAGCCAACCGGGAACTTTGCATCTAATAGTGTAATGTATTCAATAAGACACGTAATATCTTTTAGCATTGTTGTGTTATATAGATGCACTTCAATCAAATATGCTGTTTTTAAACCTATTGAATTCAATAATATTGACTTTTGCATTTTGATCTTTTAGTAACTCTCATTAAAAAGCATTTTTTTATCATGCAACTGTCATATACATATAGTTCTATTGAAAATTAAAATGCATTATTTGGTATTGTTTGACAATTTCGTTTAATAATCTTCAGAGAGATAGCTTTAAAAGATGCCGGCGCCGAATTTTTTAGGCATTTCTGGCTTCTTAAATTGCTACTTATTAGGACGTTCTTAAAGCGGGCGTCCTTTGACCAGCTCCCAATTGATAAAAAATTTCCCGTTTCTTGGGAAAATTATTTTTTTTGGTACACTGGAGAAAACGATCTTTCTCTGCTTGACGAAAGTTACAAAGCCGTATTTTTTTGTTGTAAAGTTATGTCGGCATGTAAGAAACGTGCAACTTGTGGATATATTTTCCAGGAATTAATTTTATAGTCTCTCTAGAGTTCGTCACGAGTAGAACTTATGATTTATTGTTGGCGATGCCATTACGTGTTTTCGCAGGTATATTTAGACTTTAAGAAAACTATAAATCTAAAAGTCAAACAGTTAACTTCTTACCGTGGGAAAATTTAGAAAAACTACCGGGAACTTTTTTACGATGTTCACACACAACCAATTTATTGGCACAATGTGAGAAACAGAGATACAAATTTCAGCAAAAACACTGCAATATAACTTAAGGTAGTAATACTCGGGTGGTATTTATTTCAAAAGGTATTATATTTTATAAAATTATTATATTTCTTATATATAAAATTTTTCTATATTCACTATGTCGATTTTTCGTATAACATTAACTATTATTATATCAATTATAAAATGCGAACGAATAATTCATGGACACATGATTTCGCGAATGTCGAGTCACGCTGAGCCTTTTATGATATGACATTATCTCTCTTTATAATCCAAGCTACTGTTTGTTGAAAACAGTCGATGTTGATAAAACCAATTGGATAAAAGTTCATAAAAAGGCGCGATTAAAAGATCCGTTCCGAAAAGAACCGTTTGAAAATTATTCCGGTTTTCGCGGCTTGTCGTAAAAGTCGCGTTCATTAAATGGAAGACAGCATCTTTTCGTTCGGGCATGCTTGTGGCACGTGACAGCACCTTTATGATCTCAAGCCGGATGTTACAAGAACAAGAAACCTTGCTAGGACCTTAAGAAAATCCGAAAGGTCGCATAATACAACAAATTAAGCCTAGATTAGCCGGGATTGCGGCTAATAACTTTCTTCGAAAGCTACTGTCTCGTTGAAGAAAACTCGAGGTAGCCGCTGTTGCGGCTGCTGCTGGAGGGAACCTGGCAGGGTAAGCGCGGCGAGGCCAAGCGAGGTGAGGTGAGGCGAGGCGAGGCGAGGTGAGGTGAGGTGAGGCGAAGCGAAGCGAAGGAAGCGAACGAAGCGGCGCTGGATACAAGAGCGTTGTTAGGTCATTGACTGCCGGTGGCCGATCTGCGAGTATCCAAGGACAGCCGCTCCGACGCTCACGACGTCTCTTTCTCCTCTCCTCTCTGTCTCCCTGCATCTTCCTTTCTTCCTCTCGCCTCCTACCCTCTCCTCTCCCTCCTCCTTCTCCTTCTCCATCTCCTCCTCTTCGATCCTCACTCCCTTTGCCAGTTTTAAAGTCCGCCGTCTCGGCTATCTGTCTTAACAGCGAATCGAAAGGGTATCCTTTATTCATCGTACCGGCGGATCGCCAATTAATTCGTTTATTATCCATCCCTGTCAGGATACACCGTTTGGCGAAGCGACGCCCGACGATCGCTAGCCGCTCATTATATTTGCAAATCGGGAAGTAACTATAATACGCCCGGTTGTGATTCTGTCGTGATAACGTTAATATGCGTTGGTATCTTTCGCATGGCGTCGCGTATTCGTTCACGCTCGACTCCTTGTCCTCGGTTTATTTCGAAGCGGTCGGATTATTGCGAAAAATGTCTTTGTAGATTATAATTCATATGCTTCCTCTAGCTACCCCAAAAATTATACTTCTTGCATTATGCTACGAAACTCATTGTGTTATACATAACAAGAAAGATATTATGTAGGTAGACGTGTAGACTACACACATTCTACTCGGTGATGTATCCGGGTCATGGGAAAAGGACCGGAGTGGTTTGTAAGATTTCGCGGTTGCCTCCTTTCGTGCGGCACGCATTTCCGTTTCGCGCATTATCGATGCGGTCTAATCCGATCTGGCGGAATGAAAAATGTGGGGGTCGCCTAAACAGCGGTCTACATTAGATCCGAACAAACTCACGTTCAAAACAATCCTCAGGGTATTCTTTACAACGCACGTAGACCTCGTTGACAATCTAGTTTATCGCCGAATTAATTGATTAAAATTTTCCCACTCCACTTCTGACAATTTCTTCGACAAAATATCTTTTCTCTTATATTACGGACTCGACAACCCGGGATCGTATCCAATCCTGTCGTTGTACATCACTTATCGATAACGTTCGGGCACGTTAACGTTTAAATATCGCTGGCTTTTCCGCAGCATGACAGATTTCTGTTTATAAAACAACTTCTCCAGAGTGGGATAAATTGAATTCACAGCAATCATCGCGCGGCTCTAGCGAAAGGAAAATTTTGCCCGCCGTGTGAGGTTCTTTTCACATCGGAAACAGGATGAAAAGGGCCACGGTGGATAGGGGTATCTTCGGTACTGAAAAACCATTGGATCGGTTTGTGAATATTGAATGGGTTCATTTTCTGAACCGTGAATCGTTTTCTATAGGGTCGATTCTTAGGCAGAGGAACTAGACCAATATCGTGAGAACGAAATCCCCGTAAGACGGGAAAGGTAAATCTGGCTATAGGTCATGGATAATCTTTATTTTGACACCACGTGTGTTTTCTTTACAAAATATTACAATACGTTCCAATATGTCAGTCAGTAATTACATTACACAATTAAGTTATTCGACCTGTGAATACCGTGTAATTTACTGACTCGTTTTGAAAAATGTATCGGGCCGAGATGATTTTGAAATAATGCCATGAAATAAAAGCAAAGGATTTAACGAACGTGAAAGAAGGCTAATGATCAATCTTGCCAAAAGTAGGAATCCTTTTGAGATGTCCAACTTTCTTTTGGTCTCTCCGCATGTCGGTCGCTATTCGCGAAAACTCCTCGCCACTTTCTCTCGCCCATTGATCTAAAACTCTCGTGAATTATACGTTTCTCTTCTCGGCACGCCGGTAAGAATCGAGATTTTCCTCACTGCTCCAACGTAATCCCGACGAGAT
Organism: Vollenhovia emeryi; assembly: GCF_000949405.1. NCBI lineage: Eukaryota > Metazoa > Arthropoda > Insecta > Hymenoptera > Formicidae > Vollenhovia > Vollenhovia emeryi. The sequence continues at coordinate 670,046 of NW_011967243.1, read as the reverse complement.
GAATCGGTGATTCTCGAAAATTGCGTCACGGCCGGCGTCGCGGACAAGATGCCTTCCAGGAATTTCTAACGGGATTTAATTTCGTCATTCGGAATTCCGCGGCCGTCCGCGGACGGGCCGCGCGTATTTTTAGAAACGCGAGCACGATGTTGTCCCGTCCGCTGCGAGGATCATGTATTTTTTCTATCGTTTCGCGGATACCCGCGAGTGTCGCTTCTAATTAGCAGTAACGTTCTATTCAAATCAACCGTGACATTCCACGACGCATGCTACAATCGTACCCGACACCCGCTGACTCTTGCGTGTTACAAAATTTTTGGAAAATTATAAATACGTGACGCGAACATAATAGCGTATTTTAAGAATGCATTATATTTTTTATCTGTAAATCATATTCTTATCTATTTTCCATACATTTGTAACTTTATTGCTTACGCGACAAAATACGGAAATATCTTTCGCGTATGACATACACGTTTCATTTATGTTAAGTCTTATGTGTAACAAGATCGAGCATACGTATCGATAAATCGTCTTTGAAAGGGACAATGTAAAGATAAATCGAATAATGCTACAGAAAATATATGCGGTGCGTACGATATGAAAAAGGGGTGAGTGCGAAACGTTGGAAAACTTCCTGTTCCTTTTTTGAATCCGTCGAAAGTTTTCCCACAAGCTGCGCCGACGGGATATGGAACAGAAATATCGAATGTACGGTAAGGTGCTACTCAACGTACTACAGGATACGTTTGGGGATGTATCGACCCACCTGTCCGTTTCTCCCACGCTCCTGAAGGATGATGGACCGACGGGTGGATGAATGATCCCTAATACGAGCGCATAAGAATCCATAGAGGGATAGCGAAAAATAGATCCACCGCCCTCGCCCGTCTTCCTCCACCTGCGAGCTTTCCTTTCTCTTTCATCGGTTTAGGACAAAGAAAAATAGCGTCGCGGAGAGAGGAAACCATTTCACCGTCCTTGCGCGACCGGAATTGATTGAATTTCGATCAGTCCCCCTCCTGTTCCGGCATGGCGTTGTCGAGCAAACGTTTGCCGGCAGGAAGTAATCGTTCATTAATATTGTTCGAAGAAAGTACTGCCGTCGCTCGGAATTACGATTCGTATTATTATTGAATAGCACACAGGCAAATCAAAACTATCTTTAATTCGAGTATGCATAAGTTTAAAATATTTTCATTAAATCGCGTTAAACATTTAAATACACGCGTAAGAAGTTATAAACGATAAATGGTAGATTCATAAATTAATTTTCCTGGCGGTAAACTCCGTTTGAAGACCATGTTTTAATGTGAAAGGATAAAATTCAATGCATAACAGTATGTGGATTTTTTTGAAAAGAAAGGTCACATATTTTATCCCTTTTTTGACCGTGTTTAATGTTAGACAATCTCCTGCATAGAAGTCTATTTCCTTCTCCGGAAACGGTTTAAAGTTATTGGAGCATTAAAAAAAATCAGCTCGCGGAAATATGGTTCAAGAATGTATTCCAGTAGCAGGTCTGAAATTATTGTATATTCTCTATTTCAAAGCATGCAGTTATAAATCATTTTCCGCAGCAAGTGGTACAACAGATTTTTGTACTTTGCTCGATAGTTCTGTTATCCCTAAAAAGGTACCGGCTGCCTTTTTAAGGACGCCGTCTTTCAGAAAAAGTGATCTTTTTATGTCACGTTAGTCGTACTGCCTTAATTTTTGAAAGGTAATGGTATATGGCGTCTAACCCTTTCTTTTGGAGATAGGTTCTTGTAAACCAAGTGATCTTATTTTAACCTTGTGAATAGTGCCGTATTGTTCCTGACTTACTGTTCCTGGAAAATATGGGACGACAGTTACCTACAGAAACTGTCGTTTTACGTTTTTTACGAGATCTCCTTTTAGAATTTGAACGGATTCTACAACCCTTTGCTTGGAACCTTGTACTTTTATATTGCTTCCAAGTATTTGTGTTATATTGTCCATTTTATTTCATTAGAAACAAAAAGAACTATTTCTAATTATATTATTTATATTATCGGTTATTTCAATTTACGACACATGCGAGAATCTTACAAATCTTAAACATTGCATTTTTTCGCGTTTTGTTTTTTCATGATTCGACGTACTCCTGAGAGTAGATTTCGTATAGATTTTCGCAATGTACAATCTTCATTTAGGTAGTAGGGTTGGCAAAATTCCGTATTTTTTGGATAAAGTCCATGCCAGTGGTAAAAACCGGTATTTTCCAGAAAAAAATGACAATAGTTTTCTCTATTAAAAACGATAAGATAAGTAGGAAACTTTTAGAAAGCATTTTAGAAAGCAAAATTTTTATAATTTTTGCCAATTTATTCGATTGGATAAAGTCCGAGACGGTTAAAACTGGAATTTACCATGGTGTTTCCTACCCCCTGAATTTTTCCAGCCAACCCTGTCATTTAGACTTCATCAGGACAGCTCACTTTTTGCGGCATCCGCTATTTTTTTATTAATGAAATACCACGACCGAATTGGAAGATTTCCATTAAATAAAGTACCGTTTATTAAAATATGAATTAAGAAATTGCTAAGGCTAGTATCAACGATATTCGTTGAAAAGAATATCGTGGTTTCGAAATATCGCAATTATCGATAGGTGAAGTTGTTTTTGTGCAATACTTGAAACATTTAAAATAGCATTTAAACTGCATTTTTTAATAATTGATTGAAGAAACGGACTTAGCTGATTTAACTTTAGACTTCGGTAAAAAAAGTGTCGGCGATGTGTTTCGATCGTATCGAAAACATCTTGAAAAAGTTGCTTAAAAATGATAATTTTTTCCTTAATAGCACTAGTGGCGATAAAAGAAGTTAAATAAGATGATCCAAACATTACTTACGACATTTATAAATTATCGTTAAAATTTCGAGATGATTTATTATTATACCAATTATTACTCTTTATCCTTCTCGGTATTTATTTTCAAAGAACCTGACAAAATCGTCGAAGACGATCGGAAGACGAGAAATAATCAATTCCTTTCGAAATAATATCTTAACTGATCAATCTGGACGTGTTGAGTTTCTTTAATTTTTGCTGACATAGAATAAGATCTGCGAAAAAAGTATAATTTAATTAGAAAAAATATTTGGATACGTGGGCTCGTGACAATGCTCGAAGACGAGCACATCCGAAAATATTTGATTGAGCATTCTTGAGAACAATTCGATAAAGCGACGAGAGATGATTTATTCGTGGTAGAAGTCAGAAACGGGTTTAGAAGAAGAGCGGAATAGCTTAGCCTGCGATGTTCGATGTGTCCATACGGCGAATGATGACGTTCCGGGAATTCTTGGGTCGATCCAAATCGCATTTTTTCAACGCCTAAACAAATACGTTAAAAATCGTTGAATGTTCCTGTTAGTTTTATTGAAGAACGTGCTGGAAACGGCTCGAAAGCCTTTTTGTCACGTTTTCTCTATGTAAAGGTCTACGATTTACTTCGATATTGAAGAATCTATTTCAAGTAAAGAAGAATTAGAAACCTCTGAGACTTTACATTATAAAAGAAAAAGGATACGATAGATAATATTGTTTATCCAATATCAAATTATTTCTCGCCAGGACATCAATTTAAAAGTATCGTTAAAGATACGCGCGCGCGGTTCCAGCTACTCTTATACTTGGCGCGAGACACTACCGTGTCTCGTGATACACAGCGTAGAAATTTTAAAAAGTACGTTTCCCAATAGTTTGTCAAAGAAAGATATCGTTTTGAAATTAATAAGAAATCTTATAACGGTTCAAAGAGTGAAATCTGAGGGTGCTCTAAAGATATACATTTTTATTAAATTATCTTAAAAAACATATAGATATGAAAAGTTATACTAGTTTCGCCTAAAATAAAAAAAAGATTCGGTTAACTCGATCTTATCGAATTTAACCGAATCTTTTTTTCAGTGATAATATAGCGGACCGAACCTCTGGTGTCTCGAAATCCCGCGTAAAGAAGAATCTAAGACAACCTGCACGCGGGATCGGTTGCGACGGAGCGTACCGTCCGTTCTAAAATGAAGTCGCACACCGCGACGCAGGGGACTGGTTATCAAGAAGTACCGCCATGTTCGGCCGCGCAGAATGTATCCTTGATCGTTCTTTCGCTCGTCCGTCGTCCTGCTGGCCGCGGTTCACTGACATTCGCCGCGGAGCGTCAAGTCCGGCACACACTGTCAAGGTCCGCCGGTTCTCCTCAATGGCGTCGGGGCTGTCACGCGATTTACCTACGGTAATCGACACGCCTCGCCGCGAAGGACACCGCTTCTGTCCTCATAAGTATTAGTGCTATTACTCCGACGCGACTCCCTCGCCATTATCCCGCACGTTTGTAATTTCGGACGGACGCGCGCGTTAATTTCCGATAAGTCCCGCCAGCGCGAAATATCATACTTGTCTCAGGCGCGATTCGTCATTGTCCGTTTGAGGATATCGCTTTCGGAGCGTTTTGCTGCTCGTGTGCAATGGCGACGGCTGCAATTTTACGCGAGCGGGGTAAGCCGGTAGGGGGGCCTTGCGTCGGTTTCCTGCTGCATTTGTGTACGCATCATTGTCGAACGGAAAGATGGGCACCGGAAGATGAGTAGCAAATCGGAAATCGGGCAATACTTTCGGACAATTTCCTCGGCGTTCACGGCAAAGAGAAATTCGAAAGACTCTTACAACTGGTCCCTTAGAGATAAAAAAAACGAGGGTTGAATAAATCACGACTACTCCTAGACCCCGGTGGCCATATGGCGCGTTTTTTACGCCGCAAAAAAATGGAAGGAAAATTCAGGCACGTGAAAGGCCGATTATCCTGAAATTAATTTCGGGCCAGACCATCTTGGCCCTAGTGTCTGTCGCGTGACTGCATGAATAATTCGATTAAGATCTATTGATGACTACCGACTTCTCAATCGAGCGCTATATTATCACCGACAAAAAAACCTTTTCACTACCGTAGCCAATCATGGTTGGCTAAAAAGATTTTGCTGTCACAACTACAAATTTCTAAACCACAGCAAACGGTTTGCCGTCGCGCTTAATACAATGGGCACAGCAGAAAAATATTTAGTTATCACAACTTTATTAGCTGTCCGTATTTTACAACTGAAATTTAGTCGCCACATGCAGTTTTTAGCTACGACAGCTACACTTTTCTTTCCGTGATATAGTATTCTCACACTTACTATCCGAGTAGAAAATAAATTGGAATGCAGCTAGCAACCAAATAGCTAGCTATCTATTTCTGATTTATTTTTTATTCAACCATGTAATATAATATTTTCTGTTTTACAATTCAATTACCATTATACAACATGCACGGTACGATATACTACAAAAGTAATGCATACCGAAAGAAATTAAGGAAATAATAATATTAATGAGATACTCAATTACCATTCTACATGCATGGTACGATATATTTTTATTGTGCAAATTAATAACGAAGGTACAGTGAGGCACAGAATGGTCGGGGCACTTTTTTAAAATGAGTTTAGGAACGTGCATTGAGGTTCAGGGTTACGTCCCAAAATCTTCTCAGAGGAATATTTTACTCGATGGTCATTCCGAAATCCTTTTTAAGCCTTTTCGGTCTATTTCTCGAGTAAAATGTTTCTCATAGAAAATGTTTTGGGACATAGACCTGGGTTTATTATGCGCGTTCCTGAACTCATTAAACAAGTGTTGCGACGATTCGGTTCATTATTGTACAAGCACGACAGCTGGCGTGGCGAAATATATCTTCTGTGCTTCCGCTGCAACCTACGCGACGCGACGATCACCGTCGCGGAACGAAGACTCGTTAGCTGCCGAAACGGATGATGACTCGGGAGGAATTCATCATCGGACGTAGGTCCCGTTTCGGCGGGCGTCCTCGCGCCGCTTGCGCTTTCGTCGGTGGCGTGCATCGGAACGCGTGCGATCCGACAATGCCGCGCTTTAAAACGGCCCCGCACCCAACGGCCACGCGTCGTTATTGTCCCGGGCTTATACGATCGGTACCGCAAGTACCAGAGACACGACTTACTTGGTTCACTTTTGCTGGTTAACGGTAAGCCCGTCAGGAGTCAGTGAGTCAACGAGTCAACGGGGGCGCGCGAGCCGGGCGAGCGAGTACGCGCGCGAGATCCCCACGCACCTCGTCGATCCGATCGTTCGGGAATTGATTTCGCCCGGCGTGCATACGCTCGTACGTGATGTCCCAGAACCGCAGCACGCCCTCTCCCAATCGCGACTTCCATTGCCAGGGATTGCGTTTCCTACGTAAAATCTTTTCAAGTATCCACTGCCACGTTGTACGCGGCTAAAAATACGAATGGCAAATTTTCGTAGAAAGTCAAATTCAATGATGTTTTATAATGTGGAAAAATTAATTCTGCAAATGTGTTTGGCTTTCCGAGAGTTTTTCATAAAATCGAATATCATTCAACGTGGCAATTAATAAAATAGTGTTATATTTCATTGTATATTTCAACTAAAAATGTTAGGGAGCAACGGTAATAAGCTATTAGAAGCCACCTAATGAATAATTTTCTTGAGTAAAGTAATATTTTTTTATCAGTGCGGTCACTTTAAGACATCACTATTATACACCGTCAGGAGTAGAAATAAAAAATTTATATGTTGCGATCATAACTAATAGAAAAGCTTTATTAAAAGACATTGGGACATTGTTTACATCTAAAAATGCGTATGTATTAAAAAAATTTTTGCGAAATCGGTTATTGTTCATCGAGATAAAAAATAGTTACGATAAATATTTTTTTTAATATTCTTAAAATATTAGTATTTGATAAATAATTGCAAACTATGCGGCAACATTGAAAGCCGTCATGTACATGCACGCAAAGTTACATAAAAGCATGAATAATAACATAAAAATCTCGACGTAGGCTTTGCTTTGGACAATTAATTGAATTAGTTTCACGCGTAGGTGTAACGAGTCCCGTCGCAATCCTAAAAGCGAGATTTCGCGGAGTAACAGTATCTCCTAAACCAGCTCACGGAATTATTAAATTATCATTACAAATGCATTCAATCGTAACGCGTTTAATATGAGTGTACAATTTAGTCGCGGCGAGATGCAGCGCTTACGACGCTTATCGGTGCCGAACCGTTCTCCATTTCGCTGCGTAGAATTTCCCACCGGATTGTTCACTTTTCACCTCGGTCAACGGGTGCATATGTCCCGCATTGATGCGATCGCATCCGCTATCGCCGCAGAAGCCAAGTTACTTTCCATCTCGCGTACCGATTCCATAATGATCGCATTGTCTTATTCGCGATCGGTCGACGCACGTAAGTGATTGTTGAGGAAAGTAGAGAGAAAGAGAGAGAGAAAGAGGAGAGCGCGCGCGCGCGCCTCGTGCACACGGATAAATTAATTTATTCCGTTTGAGAAACTGGAGATATATAAATCTTTTGAGATAAATTACGTTATATGCGTCGTTAGGAGATCCAATGTCTTGCAAATAATAACTCGTGATAAGCGAGCTGAAAGCACAACGCTGAAAGAAGAGCCGAGAAGGCACAAGAGATTCCCGAGGACGCGCGACCCAATTCCCGAGGAGCAAGCATCCCGCCTCCACCGGGCATCTCATCGCTCTCTTATGCCACGATGACGCAATCGCGTGTTCTGCTTCTCGGCGGAGAAGCCCGACGTCTTGTTCGTCGTCGTCGTCGTCGCCGTCCTCCTCTTCATCCTTGCCGTTCGCCGCGCCTCGGAGATCCCTCTCGGAGAAGCGGGGCCATCACGGGCAACCGGCCCGTTGCGTACCATCGCGAGGAACGCTATGACTATTCGCTCGGTAATAATTCGACGACGGAGGCCAGCGTGTATAGGTGTGCCTCTTGCCTCCCTTCTTTCCCTCCCCGCGTGCACGTGCATGTGTAGGCGTAACACGTACGCACGGGCCGAAGAAGAAGTAGAAGAAGAAGGCTGCGCGGCAGGCCTTGCGAGGCTGAGAGTGGGTTCATCGGACGCCGGCGGCCGCGGATTTACCGTTACGTCTTCTTGGCGAAACCTGGGGAGTCCACCGGCGCGGACATACGCTTCTCTCTCTCTTTCCTTCTTTCTTTCGCCTCACCTGTATTTTTCTCTCTCTCTCTCTCTCTCTCTCTCTCTCTCTCTCTCTCTCTCTCTCCTTCTTTCGCCCTGTCCCTCGAGCGAACGTGCGCGTAAACCCGCACGAGCACATACACACATGGCCGGTCTCACCTCCTCCTTTGCCCCACTGAATTCCAGCCCGCCAGCAGATTTGCTAGTAAGAAGCGGAAGCGCGGAGGTTTGTGGAATGACATCAAGGAAAGTCCAAAGTTTGTTGGTTTAGGAGTCGTTGAACTTGCCTTTCTAAAGTGCTGGACTACTACTAAAGTAATTCAGTCGCTTGGTCAACCGGATTATTATGCTTCGCTGTTAACGTTACAAAGTGTGCTTTCCTCCGGGAGATTTAGGAGATTTAGTAAAAGGATATAGGAATTAAACTCTTGGTGTCTTCACGAAACTAAATTGCTAGTCTTTCAGGAACATAGTTTTACTATATTTACTAAATACGTCCTGGAACTCCAAGCTATTTAACTGTATCTCTCGTTTCTTTTTTCCACCTATTTTAATCTAAAATTTTGTGATGCGGGTGGTTATCGCTACGTTTGTGACATGCAACAAATTTAACAAAATTCCAACATCTTTTTTAAAATACAAAGTTGATAATGTCGGAGGCAACGAAAGCGTGAAAGAATTGAAAAAAATAACTTCTGAAAGATGACCGACTTGTTCTACAACTTTCTTCTAAGAAAAATTTGTCACTCACGTGCCTGGGCCCGTCTTGTTATTGACCGAGTGTAGATGAACCGCGGTGACGATTTCGTCACCGAGCTGAAATTGATCACTTCCTTTTCTGTGCGACGCTGCGCTGCGTAAGCCTGTGTCATTCGGAATTCTTTGAATTAACAGTGACTCGAAATGTCATTATTCTGGAATGTGGTTATTAAAGCGTGAAATCACAAAGTGGTACAATCGATATTTGTCTGAAACATACATATAATTTTGGGATTTCTGTAAATCGAGTTAAAATTAGAGAGTATAGAAATAAATTACGTACCAACGGGAATATTAACTTGTTAATATCATGATGACGTAGAATTCTTTACGTAGAATTCTTCCGATTAAAAGTGACACTTGTGGTCAGATTGAATAAGAGAAAAGGCAGTCCGCTTTGTTAAAAATGAACTAGTGCGGTTAATTCGCAGCGATGTCGCAACGTGTATCCACATCGATGGCTCGTCGCTTCATGCACGCGGAAGACGCGTTCTCGGAATGATGATGGCCGATCGGCAAATCCGCATTGCATATACAATACGTCGTATACGCGTGGAGAAGAATGTGGCAGATGCTGTTAAGCACGTGGCGTGCTACCGTCGACGGACAGTGTGATTCTGCATACGTTAAATATATCGCGGATACGAGCGGATACCGTGAAAGATGCATATGAATTATTTATATGTAAATACGTTTTAAACGTGCAAGTTTTACTAAGATATAAAACAACATGTCATAACTCTTTTAACAATATTTGTAGAACCAGTCGCGTTATCATGGTCAAGGTAAACCGCTTATGTATATTCATACTCCGCGCGGATTTTTCTTACGTCGCAAAAAAGTCATACCTATTCATACGTTTCTTAAATTTCCACAACGTGTTATCCATAGCTATAATCTTTCGGATCTGTAACGAATGAGCTTATAAATTTGTGTTAATCAATCGCTTATCTTATTTTTTTAACCGGCCGTACGGAACCTGCTATGCCGTTCTCGATTGATGAATTAGCATAAGTTTTTGCAAAATGGTTTACACCTAGCGACTGGCTGCAAATTACATTCGAATGCAAATTACGTCGAAGAGTGCTGGCACGAGAAGCCAAAGTGGTTCTTTCTCGCGCTCGCTGCCCGTTTCTGTTTCTTGCGCGACTGCGCCGTCGCAGCCCTGACATTGTTACGTTATTAAGTATTCTAAAACGATGATTGGAAATCCAGTTTGAAGCTTGGTCGCTAAGATATCTGACACATTATCATATCACGCGCAACTACATTTTTACTATTGAAACAGAAACGCTGGATTTTCCATACATAACAATTTTTAGTTCCTTAGTCAGTTTATTAACAATAAGTTGGCGCATTGAAAATTTGTCGTTTCTTTCAAGCTTTGTGTTAAATAAAACTAGAAAAGTGGAGCGCTTTGAAAAAAAGAGGATTGAAAAGTTTCTATCTAGAAGAAAAAAATAATTTGTCGAGGCCAACAGTGGTAATTTTGCTTCGATTTGGCTGAAGTTTGGTTTTCAACGTGTGAAGTTGAAACACACCTAACACTGAAAAAAAATTCACTACCACAGCTGACCATTTGCAACCACAGCAAACGGTTTGCTGTCGCACCCAATACAATAGGCACAGTAGCAAAATATTTACAGCTATCGTCACTAAATATTAGCTGTCCACATTTTACAAATTTGAAATTTAGTTACCACGTGCAGTTTTTAGCTACGGCAGCTAAATTGTTTTCCATGAATTAAATTCTAGCCATTTATCGATGCTCTGGGGGGAAAAAGACAGCAACCCATTTTGGGGCCCACGTAACTAAAAATTGCAATTAGCTATTCTATCCAAGATTTTTAAGTAATACTAATCAATTCTCTCAATCAGTTCTGTCGATATTCAGTAACGCAAAGATAATTTTCATTTAAGAGGCACTAACCGAAATGTTAAGTTGCTTAACTAACTTACAATAAAAAAGCGGTCAAAAATTTTCCCAGAGTAGAATCACGAACAATCTAAATAATTCGATTACTAATTGTGGGCCCCAAAATGGGTTGCTAACTGTCTTATTTTCCCAGAGTCGCAAGGTAGATGAAATGATAAGCGACATTTTTATCACGGGTCGAACGGTAGTCTCGATTTCTTGGAAATTTTTGCGGCTCCCGGCACCGCGATCGGCAGTCGTTCAGCAGGTGGGCGAGGTCCGCCACGTCAGGCGCATTTTTCCCATCGCGAGGCAAAGGCCACCTGCGCGCGCCTTCTACTTTACTTTCTTCGCGGTTCCGTTAAATACCCCACGCCGAACGCGCGATCGCGAATCCAGGTGCGGAGGTCAACTTACGTCAGGTTAGGGTTCTGGCGCTCCGAGTCCCCTCCAGCGTTTCCCGCGTCCCTGTCACGCTCGCATGCTGTTAGCCCGTTCCGCCGTCACTTCCGCTCCTACTACATAAACCTGACCCTGAAGAGGCATGCCGTACTTCTTGACGATCGGATTTTCTAGTATACCGTACACCGTACGATCGGTATCGGCTTGCCCGATACGTTTGAGAGTGAAACCGGTCAATCCGAACGGGATCGCATCTCTTCTTCGAGACTTACTCCTTTTTCCTTTGTTATACGTATCTTTTAATAAATGACCCACGCGCCTAATGGAACGTGGTACGAAAATGTACAAGTTCTAAGATATAAAGGAAAACGGCGTTTATGAAATTATCAGCCGGCTCCGTCTCAATTGCTACGGTTTTGTTTGTAACACAATACTATGAATTTCCAACTACAAAGTATTATATCGTTTCGCGTTCACATTTTCCCACCGATCGGTTGAATGTTTGCGGGTTAGTTTCGCCCGTATAATTCTATCAACGGTATCAGTATCAATGTACACTTCGCGTTCAGTTGTGCGAACTTTCAGTTGATTATTGCATCCGCTTTTTGTAGCTCTTGTTCGCGAACCGTTCTTCGTCGGAGGGAATTTCGTGCAATTTTCCGAGACGAATGCGAAACAGCATCTGGAAATCGCCGCGCGGAAGCAAAGCGTTCCGCGCGGCGATAAACCGGTGCAACAAAACCGCCGTAAATTCCGCGGGGTATTGCCGCGGATGACCTGAACGTGGAAGGAGGAAGAGGAGGCGGAGAGGGAGGAGGTTCAACCGTTCGTGGAATTCCCGAATGCGCGGATAGGAAAGTGCGTAACGGTGTAGAACGAAGGTTCCTTGGAAAAAAAAAACGAGAATCACAGACGCTCCGCGTTGTCGGGCAGAACAAATAGGTAAAACACAGGCCGCCATGCTGGTACCCGCTGGCTTCCTATTCCTTGTCTCGACATGGTGGCCGGCCGATAATCGTCGCCGAGCGATCGAAGAAAAGGGGTCGACCAACTCTATTTCCCTCATTGCGGGTTTTCGTATTGGGACCAACAATTACTAGGCGTTTTACCGGGTGAGTTTGCGAATTCCGTACCGCCTACTGTTTTCTCTTTTCGCACCTCCCCAAAATACACGTGCCTAGCACACATTCAGCAATTTCACGGTACGGAGTGTTAATCGCCTCAAAAGGTGTAAACACTTTTGTGAAAAGACCCTTTTCGTCCGATCCTTCGAGGATTCGCACAGTTTCGAGTGCCTTGGTGTAGGACCCTAGTAACACAGTGCCAAATATTGACACAATAGGGGAGAACTGGGTTGGAAGTCACTTTTTTTTCTTACAAGTGTTTTAGGTGATTTCTTTCAAAGCAATTTAAATAATTACTACATCGCTTCATAAAAGATATATATCTAGCTAACTTCTTACACAAAAGTCGTTGGGATGGATAGTGATAACCAGTTAAAAGAAACCTGGCTGAGGTAATATTTTTCGCAACGAATTTCTTTAGTTAGAATTTGCCAGCCAAGCGTCGTCAAGCAATTTTCTATATCAGTTAAGAGAAAATTGATGTTAAGTACGAAAGTAAATTTGTGACAACGTACCCCGCTTTAGGGATGGTTGTCTCAGTGCTTAGGGTTGATTGTTACATACAGAGGTTTATGAAATAAAGATCGGTCGAGCTTAAAACAAAGTTTATACTACTTGTTAAATACAGTCAGTCTTCATGTAAACCTGTTAATTTAACGTAGTTTGATTGCTAAAATCAATTAATTTACTGAAATTAAAAATCTACTTCTCATACTAATTTTCTCAATTATTGTAATAAAAACACTTTATAATATTTAACATATTTTTAACGTATCTTTCAAATTTTAGTAGCCCCAAATGGTCTGTGACAACTGAACCCAAGCAGTAAAAATTTCTAATCCCAGTAAAGGTCATTAAAATGTCTAGATATCAACGAATTTTACATTACATTATTGTAGTACTGAGTATGTACTTCGAAAAGAATCATAAGAGTTTAAAGTTAAACACATATATTTATAATGTACTCACGCGATGAATAGTTTGTCGCTAAAATTTACTTCGAGCGCTTCAAAACAGCACTCCCTGTCCTCTCCTTACGTAATGCCCCAGCGAATTACAGGTTCGGGGGGGAGTACGGTGTGTCCCTACATTCTTATGACGTATTGCTAGGCGCTTGTGCGCGATAGTTTTTCTGTTATAATGCTTGTGATAACCTACCTATCCGCGTAACAATCATACCCGGTCTCTCCTGCACCCAAATATTAGGCCCATGTTTAACCCATGTCTGGTCAATGCACCGAGCTGCTAGGGGAGGACGCGGTCCCGGGGAGGAAGCGAGGTGAGTCGCGAAATCGCGGACAGCGCGCTCGCGACGTTAATTTCACCGTCGACGTGGAAATCGCTTTAGAGATAGAGAAGGTGAAGCACGGTCATGGGAAGAGAGGGACCGGCGAGGCGAGCGGCCGCGACTTCCTCCGCCGGCGCGGTGGAGCGCGCGCAAGAAGCGAGTCAAGTTCGCCGGCTGACACACGCGCGCACGGCGAGCACGCTGGCGTGTACGCACGCACACGTCTACCGGCGCAGCCGCCACCGCGAGTACCGCGACGGGGACCAGGTAACAGCGTTCCCGTGTTACCGGTCCACGGCCGCCACGGTAATTTATTTAATGTAAGCGGCGTACACCGTCTCACTCGGCGCGCGCTCGCGCGCGCACTCACCGAGCTCCCGTACGTACGCAAAAGTTCTCTCGTGGGGAGACCAGCGGCACAGTTATCGCGTAATGGGTCCGTGCTTTTCTCCAGCTACACTTTTCTGCACGCTTTCAACGGATAAAATAAAAGTAAATGTTAGATAGAGATTCGCAATCTGCCAAGAGGGAAGAAGGCTAAGAAAAAAACAGACAGAAGTCTTAATACGATTTTCGTTTCTAATTCCATCGCCAGGTCGCAATCCAATAATAATAAAAGAAACGTCCGCTTTATTATTAACATTGCTTGTTGTATCGCTTTCTTTAATAATGCATGCGCGTCATCACCAGCGCTGGACTCTCATTGCCCTTGAATTTATGGTTGAGTATAAGAGAAGATGTGCAAGTAGTAATTAATAAGAAAAGGAGCTCTTTAAACGATGTTTATTGCACGTAATCTTTACGAGCATAAAGAATCTGGTCAGCGTTGCGGATTGTCTACTCCTCTTTCTCCTCCTCCTCCTCCTCTTCCGAAGGAGAGCCAAACGATTAAATTTTGAAACGCGCTGCGATCTCTTGTCGACGACGACGATGCAGCGTTCGCCGCGCGGGAGAGAACGCCCGTAACCCCAAGAACTCGCGAAGGCGAGGCCGATGAATGCGCGGCGATGAACGGGAAGGAAGGCGAGACGCGTACACACGCTTCTGACCTCAAGAAACCAGCATGAGGGAACGACGAGGGACGAGGGAGAACGGGAGTGAGCGGAGGACTTGCCTTCGCGAGGAGGAGGAGGAGGAGGAGGAGGAGGAGGAAGAGGAGGAGGAGGAGCGGCCCCCGACAACGGGTCTGGCGCGGGTCCAGCATACGTGCACGAACCCGAGAACTCCGCATGGTTTCTCCTCTTCGACTTTTTTGCCTCTCTGCGGGAATACGCGCTCGCAGCAGAGCCGCAAAGCGTGATTCGTAAGAATACGCGATGGTCACAAAGAGCCGCGGGAAACCGAGAAAATCTCGAGATAAACGGACGATATACGGTAAACGGCGTATACTTGAACACCCCAAGTCACGGACAATACGCAAGCGATAACTGTCGGATACTTGATGACGTAAGATTCGCTCATTTGCTAACTCACAGGTGGAAAAAAAAACACTTTCAGCCGTAGACTCGTATTCTACGGGATGCTTTTACGGAAAAAAGACTGCGATGCATTATTTTATTCTGTTCCCCAGGCGGAACTGTCGTGCTCGCGGATATCCCGTTTTTAGTTATAACGAGATAATCCGAGTGTCCGGGCAGTACTTGGAGTATATGGCTACCTGGCGCGATACCTCGAGTTATAAATAACTTCGTCCTACAGATATAATATTCATTTTATATTTTACGGCGTACGATTTAACGGGTTTTGCATAGGGCCCGGGGAATCCTAGCATCCTCCCTGCGCGCGTACGTGAGGCCCGAAGCTTCTCAGGCTTCTACCTTGGCGGATATTTTCCAATACGAGGTTATCAAATCTCGCGTGCGAAGGTTGCCGGGAAGAGCTAAGCGACAATATGTGATTACTTGCCCGATTGGATTCCCAAGGTGTAATCGAACGTCCACGTCGGCGTGTACGTAACATTATTTTTTTCTCCTTCCTCTTCTTTACCCGGCTCCAAACTTACGATCGTATGACATGCGACACCCGCATGAATATTCGCAATCGACGTTTAGCAGGAAATCCGCTTCATTATCATAAACACAAAAACTGAATCTTCAAACGCGCCTATCGGTGAATCACGAGGATCCGAGGGAGGACGAAGTCGCACTTCTCTTCGACGCATTCGACGCTGTAAAGTGCTATTCTACTACTAGTTGTAAGCCCGAACTTCGAAAATATTGAAGTTATGTCTTAAATATTTCTTGAAATATTTCATAGCCTGTAAAATGATCTGTGCAGCATCCACACGAATCATTTTTTGGCTAAATAAACTCTTTGAGAATGTGTATTTAAGACAAAGTTAAGTATAAAAATTGACTATAAACTGGCCTTAGTGTGCACTCCGTGCGCGCTAGTGCGAGCAATCGAATTCGCTAATAGTTTTCGGAGTCATTTTCTGAGGGTTTTCTGGGTAAAAAAACTGACACACAAGGGGTTTCCTCTTAAGATAATATTACATTATCTATTTAAGGCCCGGTTTCACGAAACGTCGTTTAACTTCAATCTTAGTTTAATTCACGCTTGTCTCTTTCTAAAGTAACAGTTGGAATGAGACAGAGAACGAATTAAGTGCTAAATTTGATTGCCCTGAAAAAAATTAATTTCTGGAGTTAAGGCAATCTTTCTTGGGAGGGCAAAGTGCGTTACGCATAATTAGCATGTAATAGAGCCCGCGCGTACAGACACGATGGATTATGAAGAGGATCAGGAGGATACGGTGCAGGCGAGATATTGCCTGCCAGTTGAGCCGTGTGATGGACCGTGCGGCGCTTCGGAAAATTACATCGTTACCGGGAACTTGCGCGCACCCATGGTTCGCGAACGCAATACACGAACCTGCCACACGTTCGCGGGTGAAAGAAAAGTCGCTCCTCTGTCCTCGCCCTCCCCCCCTTCCAACGGAAGAAACCCTTAATTGGTCAAGCCGCCACGCCAGCGCGGGAAGTGTACGGGATTCGAAGACGTGTCTTCGCGACGCACACGCATACCGGCGCGGCGCCGTGCGTATCGACTCGGGAAACTTAGGCACGCATGCACGCAGCGTCTCGGAGGCACAAGTGTATCTCTGGCGTAGCGCAGAGGATCACAAACGAGCTCCGAAGCTTGTCTCGAGCTCGAACGTATATACTTTGCCGAACGGCGAATTTGTTCGGTATCACACAACGCGAATTAATTGTGATGAATCGAGAATATTAGCGCTAGAAATGGCTCCATTTTCGAACGATAAATCAATAAATCGATGAATCGCTGAGCAACACGAACACGTTATCGAGATATGTATAGAATATAATTGATTATATTTGAGAAATTACGCGCGAACATGGTCAGGAAGGGATTAATTATTTTCCTTCTGCTTCTCTCGAGCGTGGTGTGATGAAGCGGCTGGACGCGAATAACGCGATTACAGCAACTGTTACCTCATTAGGATTTCTAAATCGCAGATTGATAATGTAACGTCAAGGAAACATCGTCGCGACTCCGACTTCCCTACGGAGAGTTCAATGCGGCGTCACAATGCGGCGTCATGTGCGCGTATATCTGATGTACCGGCGATATTATATGCGGACAGTTGAACCGAACACCGAGTGCCGTAACACAGCAGTGTGAGTGATTTGAGGTAAGCCGGCGGAGCGCACCTGCTGTCTCTTCCTCGACGTCTTCTTTCCGTCTAGCGAGTCCGCCGTTTTCAACGCGCGAGTTACGTTAACGGTATACCGATCTTGCGACGGCATTACTCGGAAATCGCGTCCCGGCGAACCGGCGCCCGTAATCGTCTCCCAATTATTCGCGTAAGAGCGAGCGCGGAATTTCGACTTTCTTGCACGCCGCGTAGAAACGGCAGCTAGAACAGACGCAACGTATTCTCACGGCGAATAACGTTTCCCCTGTGATTCGCTGCTAATTAGCTATTATTACGAGACATTGATCTCGGGTGAACATTTTACTTGGAAATCAAAAGTGTATTAGTATGAAAATAACAATTGAGATAAAGAAACCATTTTGACATACAGTATATATACAATGTATATTCATCTATGTATCGTGTATATACAGTGGATATGAATTTTTGGCACACAGTACATACATTGGATATCAAATGTTACATTTAGAATAAAATTTTATCGCGTACATTTTTTTATCTTAATAGATTTGGACATAATTGTATGAAAGTTTAAACATGATATGTCCAATTATTGCTTACGTGTCTTGGATAATAATTTATGTATGAAATTGTGATTTATTAGATATATATCACATACTACATACCGCAAAGAATATACAAATTATAGACATCTAGTGGACATACAGTCAATATCAGGCGCTGTATACACATATTAAATCCATCCGTGAATATACATATTATGCAATGTATGTCCAAATTATGTATATGAGATGTATATACATTTCACGTACAGGATATATTTTTCATTTCATGGAGGGAAAATGCATATGCATAGGACGTCCGTTATGTGGGAACGTTAATTCCTTATTTATACATAGCAAAAATAGAATAAGAGACACTAGGAAAATTCTTCTATTGGCGAAAGCGATGAAAAGTAGTTGAGAAAAATCACGTTGCTGAAGAACAAATGACACCAAACGCAAAGTTGTCTCAGCTTTGCACTCGAAATACAGAAAATTAAATCTCGACGGGGTTGAATCTCGCTATTCGTTGCAGCAAGTCTGACCGTTTCGTACGCGCGTTCCATCGCGGTGTATCGCGTCGGAAACGTTCGATGCCCCTTTCACCTCCATGAGAAACGCTCACGAGGACCTTTCCTCCGCTCCTTCCTTCCGACCGGATTGGAAGTGGCGCGGGAGAAAAAAATCTCTCCGAGATTACGTAAGACGAGGCGTATAGTGATTTAGCTTCGGGCGAAAGAAGCGGACGGACACAGCAACGAGCAACGACCGGAACTAGCTAGGACAGTGGCACTGAACTTGAGGGAGAAGAAGACACGTCAACGATGGCGAAGGCGACGACGACGAGGACTTGAACGCGGCGCGGCGTCGAAGCGCGTCGCGGGGGAAGAGAGGAGAGACCGCCTTCCGAGACTAATGATAGTCTGGATTTTAGTGGCTCGTAGCATCAGCTGCAATACGTGTAATGACGATAATAATAATAATGATTGTAATAACGATGGCCAGCCCCGTGCGCCGTGCGCGAGACGATCGGGTTCGTCCGAGTCTTTTCTTTTCACTAGGATCGGGCTGAAGGGGGATCTAACATTATATGTAATCCCGTCGTTTAACTACTTGACGTAACCCGATACGGGATCGAACGCCACAAAGAAATTACGTCTAGTCGTGGATACTAGTCGGGCAAGCTTTACGTCCGTATGTGACAATTGAAAGCGTAGTAGACTCTTTCGTTTGGATTAAATGAGACATAAGAATAAATTCGACGACACCATAAATTATCGGCTCTTCCGAGTGAAGCTATTTTTGGGTTATGTTATTATATTATTTTCCTACGTTACACTTGTCTAAAAAATTTATTGCCGTACCATTAGTCTTATAATCAGATGGTTTCCTGGTAGGTAGATGTCCCGCTAATATAGCACGCTTGGTATAAAAAAAAAGAAAGTTCCGAAGCATTTATGTATTCTTTTGTAGTGCTGGGGGGTTCTTAACTTTAATGGCGAACAATTAAACGACGTTCTGGTAGTTTGAAGAAACCCATAGACCTAATATTATAGAGACTTAATAGGTCTGTCCCACGTGTGACCCAGGTAGCAGTTTAGCTTCTCTAGAAAGACATTTAAAACGTTTCCCGGTCCAGTTTTTAGTTCCGTTTACTCATACCTAAGAATTGTAAAATAAAGATAAAATTGTTCAAAATATATTTGACGTTGAATAAAATGCAGAGCGCGAAAAATAATGGGATGTGTGCTTGTCAAACGCGATGCGATCGCGACTCGCGATGTCGGATGGTCGCTTGCACACTTCCTCATCGCGAGATACGTAACAGTTGCACCGTATAGCTCGTTTAGTGGCATAGCCCGTCCATAGGCTGCAACAATTCCCCCCCATCTGACTGGAAAACGTTTGCACGAACGGCTGCAAGCAAACGCGCGCGGCGTTGCATAAGTGCTTCTCGCCTCGATTCCGACCTTGACTTTGACTTTGACTCTTGATTACGATCACGACCAAGTAGTGGCGGCTGCCGACGTACGATACATGATTTCGCAAGACGAGTATGGGCGGATAGATACCTCCACCTCGCTCGGTGCCTGCGTTGCATCGAGTGACTGCGAAACTGCGTGTCCGTACCGTGCACGCGAGTCGTCGACGCGATGTTTGAATCATGACTACCATTTGCATAGGATACAGTGGACGTAATCTAATCTGAGCAATAAAGAGCGAGCGAGCGAGCGAGAGGGGCGGGGGAGGGCGAGGGAGAAGACGAACAAGTATTTATTATCCATGACCGAATAATTTTAGTTATTACTAGAGATCTTTTTCTCATATTTTTATTTTTCTTCAAATTTTTTATCGACTAAGAAAATTTACCTGAATATCAAAGGTAAGGCGGATAAGTTACACGTTAGTGAATAGTTTACCGTCTGTCTGAAAGTAATTTTATTTATTATGACAATATTATACGACTAATATTATACGACGAGACGTGTAAACAATTTTTTGGTGAGATATCTGCATTTTTCTACCCGATATGCTACATTTTTTCTGACGGCTACGTTTTAAGGCAAATTGCAGTATCCGCTTACTCCGGATGTTCTGCAAAATTATCATAAAAAGAAGGGTAAAAAGTAGCTAGGGAAGTAACGATATTGGAAAAGATTGCGGTAGCTGTTGCTTTAATACTTACAATAGCTATATTTGTGTATACGAAAAAGGATTACGGTACTAGTTGCTTTATAGGCAGTCTTTAAAAAGGGAAAGTAGGCTTTTTTTTTTGCTTACGATTTTAGTCCTAAGTTTGGCTATAGACCATAGGAAAGGATACATCTAACTCTCAGGCGTGTAAATTTCAGACCTTGAAAACTAAAAATTGTTCCATAGTATTTTCCCGTAGTTTTAGTATTCCATAGTGTTATAAAAAAAGTATTGTGGATATGTTGCACTTCGATACGTGTTATAAATAGTAAACATTTAAAAAATTAAAATTTAATTTTTTTACTTAGAGATACTTCATAATTTATGATAAGGTCGAGATGCAATTGTAATATAAAATCACTCGTTACAACTCAACAGAATTTTTTTAAAATTATAACAGAGCTACGCGCGGGATCTCAATAAAGCAAGGCTTTAGAGAAAAAGGTTGAATTAAAATAATTCGACATTGCCTAACTTGATAGTTTTTCGATCAGATTCATAATTATGACTAGATTGCAGCAAGAAAAGGCCAGCAAATGTTGGTAATTATTAATTCGTGGAATGTGCAGCGGGAAATACGTTGAGAAATATAATCCTGTCATAGCATTATTTTTCTAATGATATATACACGTCAGGAGAAATACAAATTGATTGTTTGAAAATACGTATTATATCTCGGCAAGTATTAAACAAATTTGTCTATGTGTGTATGTACACACACACACACACACACACACACACACACACACACACACACACACAAATATACAGGGTGTTTCATTTTAAATGATCTACGCAAATATCTCTTCGGGGAAGGGGGCTAGCAAAAAATGACTTGAGCAGAAATGACCTGAGCAAAACCCAACCTGAGTAGTTGGGTTTCGAGGGAGACATAAGATGGTGTCATTCAATTTGATCTTGAATAGTTGCTTGAAGATCTTGTGAAGATCACCTTCAATTTTTTAAATGAAACCCCCTATTGCTTATTATACTATCTTATTCTACTAATTACTATGAACAACTTTTGTCTGAAACATTTTTTGATTTGCCTAATACTTTTTGAGATATTCAAGAGAAAACTTATAACTTTGCCAATGTTTAGCGAGGGGGAAACTGCTGAGGGCATTGTAGTGTTTGTACAAATTTGCGACATTACTAAGCATTACTAGACATCTTTGGGCATTAGTTTGGGCATTAGGCCTTGCTGGGGTATTATAAAGATAAACTAAGGTAAAATAAGATAAAAGGAGAAAAATAAGCTAAAATAAGATGCCCGCTGGGCATTAGTGGGCATTCGTGGACAAGATTTTGGTGAGCGATTTCCACCTCGATGTTTAACTTATGATATCTCGATAACTGTTTGTCGGAGGAAAAAGTAGTCCAGGATTTTTTTTACTTGATTTAGTCTCAGGAATATGCTGTTGCAGTAGTATTCTAATTATTGAAAATTTTTGTGTATGTAAATTTTGTGTGTTACAATACACAAAAAGCTAGCCCCTTTCCCCGAAGAGATATTTGCGTGGATCATTTAAAATGTGGCATCCTGTATATATTTATCTTAATCTTACATAAACTTATTACATAATTAATTTTACACGTGCTGCCGTTCTTGATCACGCCATTTAGAGCTGTCAGAATGTTTTTGTCCAATGCCAGGGATTACCAGTCATTTTCATTATTAACGATTTTTACTAACAAATCTTAATGACTTAAATACTATTAAAAAAAGCGTAACTGAATGATTGTACAAGTTCTAAAAAGAAATCCTTCTTAACAGAATATTATAAACAAAGTTAAGAAATGAAAACGTGCGAGAACAACGTTATTTTTCTTGTTAGCGTATTTACGTTTATGGCTTCGTTAACAGGTATATTTAAATCAACCGAAGATTCGTGTCTATCGTTGCAATGCGCGAAGGATATGTTTTATGCATGACCGGCAGACAGATAAAGAAAGAGAGAGAGATAAAAAGGAGAGAGGGAGAAGGCACGGAAAGAGAAATCTTTCAATATAAATAAAACACTAATCTCTCCTTCAGAGGATGTTTAACTTTGTTTTACCTGCCCTTTGTCTTTTGTCAGACTAATACCCGTTTCTACCAATACACGTTAACTTTAATCTCAGTTCAACTTACTTTGTATCTTTTTCTAGTTTCACGAATTGGAAAAAGACAAGAAGTGATTTAAGCCGAGATTAAAGTTAATCTGCGTTGATAGAAACGGACATAGAGGCAGAGCGATCAGGGCAAATCTTTTAAAAATTACGGAAAACTGTCAGATGAATTATTTATTTAGTACAATTATTACGTACGAAATTTAATTACAATCAGCTTTGTACATCAATCGATCTCCAATTTTATTATAACGTTCGTATCTATGTCGCACAGCTTTTGTGATACAAGATCGTGAAAAGAAATCTTGCAGACGGTCGATCACGTTCCGAGATTTCTTCTCTAGGGTGAATAAATCTTCCCGATGGACCACAACGTTGTAAACTCGCTCTCGAAAATATTTTTTTTCTCGTAATCTTTGTGAAGATCGTCCTATTCTAGACCCATAGACGACTCAATGTCGCCCCTTTGAATTGAAATGTGCGAATCGGAATTTAGAGACTCTTCCGTAAACTACACATGTGTTTTTCTTCGCTGGAGAATCGAAGCTTTTTAGTCAATGCCTTAGAATGTTTCTTTAAATATATATTTGTTTTTGCAGTTAAAATGTTGGTATAAAAATACGCTGCAGTAGAAATAACTTTGACTTCTTCTTCCATTTCTGTCTTAATTTTCATTTTATCTTTCAATATATTTGGTGTTGCAAAAAAAGCAATTTGCTTTAAAATGTAATAAGTATAAAAAGCGGGATAAGCTAGGAAAAACAAGTTCCGGTTACTTAATTCACGGCTTTCGGCAAAAATGTAGAAGGTTAGAGTAGGAAAGAGGAAGAAGAGAGTTGATTACCCGGAAATGTGTTCAACAGTATAACGTTAATTCGATCAGAAGGTGCAACCGACAGGGACAACTAGTTTTCCCAGAAAAAAAAGAGGAATGAAACAATGCAGACCCTTGGAACACTAGAAAGAAAACGGGGATTGTATAAGGGCCGTGGGCCGAGCTCAACGTAGGCATCACGTAAGAACCGTGCTCCGTTATGCGCATGCGCGTCCGAAGCAGTTTTCATCTCACATCAGTGGATTGTAGAGGGTCCCGCTGGCTGGTTCACGAGTATTGGTAGAATGTTGAGGGCTAGTGAGAGGATGGTGGGGGGACAGTCAACGGGGCCCGCGCGCATTTTGCTCACACGTCAGTAGGCAGTGGTGGGGAGGCGAGAGAGGCGGGGATGTGGACGGGAGGAAGAAAGAGGGGCTTACGGGCCCTCACTACCGTGAGTTCACTTTATACTTGCGTACTCAGTAGCTCACGAGAGGTCGTGCGGTTGAGTTTTCTCGATTCGCAGTACCCGTTCACGGAGCCGTTTCCAACATAACTGTAAATCCGTCAAGTGAGGGAAGTGATAGGCGCGTATGGACCACGGCGCCGGAGCACGCGGATACCGGTCGGATATCGAGTGTGTTTCGTTCACGAGTGACACTCCAATCACATATCCAGGGGCCGAATCGGTTGGCCCCTGTTTTTTTTTCCGGGATGCCGGCGAACGTCTCGCGTGACCGGTAAATCCAACATTGGGATTTTTGGCGAGAAAAACCTCTCTGCTGGTACAGATTTGCTCGATAATCTCACTCAGAATCCCGAGTTGATCTTCACGCCGATCCTCGTGGACGATCGCTCGTCGGCGTGAGAAAGGACAGGTAATGATGAATCATTGCGATCGAGACCACAACAGGTGGGTTTGATAACGTACCTCGTGATCTTTCGCTCACCGTTGTTCATTGAGGACCCTCGAGTATGACACTGTTGTGTACAAGTCCGTACTGACGCGTTTTGCTTTACTTGAGACGCGTTCTTGCTCGTTGTGCCGCGACTACGATCTTGACTGCACCGCGGAACAAGAGAGCGGGTCGTTTACCACTTCGATGTAGTGGTAGTGTAAAGTGACAACTTAGTGCATCGCTCCCGACGTCAGGTCACGATGCCAAAGATCTTCCTGATCAAGAACCGACTGCATCAGCAGCAGTTGCGGTTATCGGAATTGCAACATCTCGGCAAGAGCCCACCACCCGGTAGCGGCAAGGACAGCCCGCTTGGCAGCTCGGAGCCGCTGAGCCTCATCGTTAACAAGGATCAATGTAAAGTGATTTTTTTTTCGTCTAAAACGGAGCGGAACCAGCATAATTTCGGCGATTTCAGTTTTCATTCAATTCTACTCTTGTGTTACATTAAAGGCATAATTTCCCTTACACTGTGGAAACTCGTCGAAATTATACCGGTTCGAATTGTTTCTTAGGGTTGTCGTATTTCAGATTTTTGATTTATATTTGTTGGAGTTACTCTTTCCAATATTTTAAAATACGTAAAGTTTGTCAGAATTTAGGAAATTTCGGTTATTCCTTTCTTCGAACTTTTTTAACACGTCCGCAGATCTAAAGCTAGAATTCTGTCGGCTTCAAATTTGGACGCTTTCTCTGCGCAGAGATCAATGATTGAAATATCACTGTGTCAGAGCACAATCACATTGAACCAATTAAGTCAACCGGACGAATAATGGAGTGGAATTAATATTATCTGCATTATAATTATCGTTAATCACTGTATTCCGGTTTTGCGTTATGAATTTTTACGTGTGCACGCACGAGAGAGATAAATATCTACGGGGTATTAAATCGCGGCGAAGACTCTCGCGTACCTATACAACGCAATCATTAGGGAATAAATGGAGAATGAATTAAGAAGGCTCGGGACAATTATCTTCATCTTTTCGGTGCTGTGTCGTACGCAGCAATTTGATATGCCGATTATCGGATCGTTATGGAGTCGCGTAAGCCGCTGCCGTGTAAAATTAAGATACCGATCTCGACAGTTTAATCCGTAATACGTGCAGACCGTCGATAACGCGGGACGATCGCAGCACAAGTGCAACTTTGTGGCCCCTTTCTCTCGTCGGATATCCTCTTTACGAGGGTATCTGCCGAGCAAGAAAGCAAATAAAAGCGAGAGAGAGAGAGAGAGAAAAAGGCGTCCTAAAATGTTACACTTCTGCAGGTGCGATCGTATTTTTGGCTACAGGTGCGATTGCAATTCGTATACCTCGGTTTCGGGCGTTATCGCGCGACGCATTTGCGGGGTTTTTTACCTCCGTGAATCGCATTATGTTAATTACTCGCGTGTACGTATCCTCGACTCATTATACGGTCTCCGCGAATTCGACAGCTCGCAATATAGCGATCCTTCTTCTCGATCGTGTCCGAGCAAAAAATGGCCGGACATTATCTCTCCTAATGATTCGCGACACCCTTCTCGGCGGCTGCGCCGCACGCGAGCACATTTTTCTACTCGCGATACTTCCTCAATGGTGATTCATTCGCCACGTTTTCCGTCCTCACATTGACCTGACATTATCAGCGATATGTCGTTAATAATATGAAAGAAAAACGATTTCCCGTCGGTGATCTGCCGTTGAACGTTTAGTAACGGTGACCTTTGGCAGTCGGCGAACTTGTATCCGCGTATCTATGCGCGCCACGTGCAGTTAATTATACGAGTTGCCACTTCGTCCACGAATGCCGCGCGCGGTTGCATAATAACGTTTACGTCGTGCGAACGGTTTCGTCGAAAACAACGGTCATCCTGGCGCGCGTCAGCCGCGCCGATGAGGAACGGTATAGTGAGTGAACGGCCGTAAAGTACAATTGCAATTTACCCGTCGCGGATGTGTATACACGACGATCGCCTATCGACGCAGTTGCACCAAGGTCGCCCGAGCTTGCGGCATAACGGCGGAGAATTTCGAAAAGGGAGCTCACTTGACAATATGTGCAATCGGTTTTAACGAGATTTTTCGCGTCATTACGTCGTTTACCTCCATCGCAACGTCGCCAGATTCATTTATCATTATCGCTAGTCGTTACGCACGTAATGACTTTTTTGTCGTTCTCAATGGCCGTAAAGATAATCCGTGGTTTGACTAATTGCGTGAAAATCGCTTGCTGGTCGTATAATTTAGTTACATAACTCACTGCTGATTTTTCGTGCAGACCTATTCATCCTCGGGCGAGGTCTATTCGGGGTCGGATTTTTACAACGGTACCTATAGTGAATATAGTAGGTGGAGACTGAGTGGTCCTATAAACTGGTTTGGGAAAAGCAACCGGTGCCAGTTTCTTTTCTTTTTTTGTGCGGGCTCGCGCTCGCCCCTCGCTTCCCTCTATTTTTTAATCCTCGTTTTGCCAGGTTCCTGGGTTCGAGACCACGAATGCGCAAAACGGCCGTGTCGATGGCCTGTTACTGGTTCTGTGCGATCCCCGTTGTCGCAGGTGCACGCGTTATTCTTTCTCTCTTTCTCTTTCTCTCGGCCGGTGCTTATCATTAATTATATATGTTAATGAAACATTTATATTATACGGAAGCGATTTCGTTCTTAACTTAGCGTCATTCCAAGCTCCGGCTGCCTTTTAATACTTTGTCACAATCACCACTTATTTTTCTCCTTTGGGACACGTGACCGATGCAGCCGTTCAATTAATGCGACGGCGTCCAATCAAGTGATTCATCGCCCCTCGAATTTAATAGCTCGCGTTATAAATCGACTCATTAGACACACGTCGCTTAGAGCCCTTTCGTCCATGCGGCAAGCATAAGCGCGGCTTGCCCGTCTCGATGATAAATATCGTTATCCTTGACGGGTAGAGAAGAAGATTCATGCGCGTGCATCGTCGGCCGGGAGATCGTCGATACGTTACGTAAACGTCTCCTGGTTCGTATCGTGCGTACGGAGCATTAGCTTTATTTGCATTTTCCGCGTTGCCGATCAAACGGAATCCAGATTGACGCGAGATCGTAATGGTACACCGCGCGCGCCGCTCGTATAACGTTTCCTGGCGATGGACGAGCCCGACACGTGTGTACGTTCCGGCGCGCCGGACCGGAGACTTCGATGCTCGCCTAAGCGATGAGTCGCGGCGTCAGGCGGGGATAAAATGCTTCTCCTTCCGATAATTCTCATTCACTCGAAACGTTCCCGGAGATCACATACGTTAAAGATTCGTGCCTTCCTTTCTGAAAGTTGCACGTACTCGAAGCGACTTAATGCAATTCGTTATCAATTTCGAAGAACTATTTAGCGATATGTTTAGATTATCTTTCGAATTGCATTCCATTTGCGTATAAAGCGGAAATGTGCTCTCTCAGCACATCGCATAAGCTTTCGGCAGATGCTAGATACGAAATGAAATAATTTTTCGGGTATCTTTTAAAATTAAAGTATCCCACCGTTACAACAATTTTCCCGTCTCTCTCTCTCATTCTTTCTCAACGTTGCAAACTTAACATAAGTACAATTGACTTATGTGGCATAACTGTCCTATAATCGCTCGAACTTGGACGTGTCTCTTATGGATTCATGGCCGCAACCTTAAAACGGCAACGTGGCACTCTTATCGTGAATGTTGATGAGTTTCGTAGCTGGTATTTGGCGTGTCTGTTAAGCAACGGAGTGTCTCCCGTTAGAGCTGTAGGAACCTTCGGTTTCGCGCGAAAGTTGCGCAACGCGGCTCGCAGCTCAAGCCTCGCTGTCAGTGATCTCCGCGACGGCCAAGGCGACCGTGCCGGCATTAGAATCTCGTTGTGGCATACGACGCGGCGAGAAATGGTGGGGAATAGATAGAAGGACGCAGACGGACCGAGAGTCACTGACTAGAAATTCAATACGATGTACGGAACTCCTCGCGTTCCCCGGCGATTTTATCGAAAAGCGACTGAATTGACGCGAACCTGCGCTTTTAAATTTGAACTCTTTGCTCTCGCATCATCTCGCTTCCCCAAAAATTCGTCGTATAAATTAAAGAGTGTACCTGCATTTCCGGAACTGTCTATATTTCTATTTAAATATGAAACAAATATTAATAATTTGTTCTATATTAATATATAACGCGCTAGTTTAACTCTTCCATAATTTCTTTATGTTTGAAAAAGAGAAAGAGGTGATAACTGGAAATCCATTCCGCAGTCTCGCGCGCCTCGATTCTTCATCTTACGTGGCAAACACACTGTATGCATGCATGTTAATTACATGCGATCAATTTTTTCTACTTTTAATTTATTTAACAAACACTCGACAATTAAGATAAACTGGAAGGCACAGCCGGATTTCTGAGAACTGCTTACATTTCCCGATCGCGCGAGTCTGTAAACATTTTATAATTCTTACGACCGGATACGCGACCCGTGCATTTTTCATTTTCTAAACGACGTACTACTTTCAGCGGGCGTCACGCAACTCTTTCACGGATTATTTATCCGCGCTTGTACGATCCTCGCTAACCGCTAGAATTTTAGAATGCGCCGTTTCGAGCCGGTCATTCTTCGATCGCAACGTCGTTCGGTATAGAGTCTGTGGCGACGCGGTGCGTTTTATGCAATTGCGGTGCGACGCACGCTCATTCCACTTAGGCGATGGCCGCGCCAAAAGAGGATCGCGCGCTGTCGCCGGCACGTGTGGAATGTGTTAAATTCGACGCGACGAAGGGAGCTTCGAACAGAGCCGACGCGATAAGTCGCGTAAAACTGCACGTTGTTAACAGCAGTACGACCAACCGCTATACCGAACATGTTCGTTACTATTGTTTAAAAAAGAATTTGTTCATTAAAGTCACGATACATCTTTTAAAATTTACCCTGAAAATTACGTAATCCCTTTGTCATGAAATTAACTACACCCATGCCGCGTTCTGAAAAAAAATTTTTTTCTTTGTGAATTAATTAAACAAAATTAATTTCTGACTTTCATAAAAATGTCACGATTAGGAAATAGTAATGTTTCTTTCGAAATCGAAATTTAATTTGTCCAAGGTATCCTGTTGTTATATATACATCATTTTAAACTCCCAGGAATTCTAATAATCCTTGTCCCAAAAGTCACATATCAAAGTCAATACTTTCCAAATGGTTCGAATTTGTTACGCAATGACGTTCAAGTAAAAGTACATTAAAAGTCTTTTAGCCTTGGCATTTTGGTAGGATCTAGGCGTTAATTAGGTAGTGGATGCGCGAAAATGGCGCGAGCTGTAGCAGCGATTTCACTGACGTTTCGCGTACGCGAGAAACAAAGGAAATATTCCCCCTGAAAGAGACGCCGTTAATGCATCGTACATACGTATGTACCGCGCGCTGTAGATAAATACTGTTACATCCAGTGCACATACGAGCTTTAACTGTCGTTGACACGCAGGTAATCGCGCTCAGTGACGCGCACCTGTTGCAAAGGCTAGTACACCAGGATGTGCAGTCATTGCGACGAATTACAATGCATCGCCCGTAAGCCTCGCGATGCGTGCATGCATGTCTAATCGTACGCGCTCGCGCGCCTGTGTGCGTGCGCTCGCGCGCGCGTGTGCGTGTCCGTTTCGCATAGGGGTACGGGTCTTCGCGGTACCGTGACGTACGTTGAAAAAGGAGGCGTGAAATTAAATATCCGACAAATTTCATACGTTCCTTTTCACGTACAGTTACCAAACATTAGGTACGCCGCAGCAACGTAACTAATTTATTCCGATTTGGGCACTGGACTTCATTAGCCTGCGGAGGAACGCGATTGGTGTACATCCTTCTTTTTTACATTTAATCTACGTACATGATGATTTAAAAGACTGCTTCTCGCAACTGTCGCTTGTACTCTCAGAAGATGAAGTCATCCGAATTTGCCTGCCCCCGCATGTGATATCATTTTGCAAACGCGGACGTCTGTCTTAGACGGGCGGAAATTTTGCAAAAGATTTAAATCGTTCCCGCACGTAAATGTGAATACGTCCCTGAGCCTAAATCTTGCGGAACACCCCGTAGACACGTACGCCGAGGTCCACAGATTGAAACTACACCGGACTTCTCGCCGCGCGCGGGGGGAACAGGTTCGACTCGTCGTTGAAAGCGCTGCGAGCAGGTACACTGCGGTACCTGCCATCGTCATCGATGTTAGTTTGTACGCACACATACGTAACACACCCCGTATACAGAGGACGATGAGTGTGCGGCGGCGGCGACGGCGGCCGCAGCAGCAACTAATGGCGCAAGAGGGCCGTGACCGAAATTCTTTCCGAGCAAGGGGGCCAAGTGCAGAAGAAAAGAACGTTCAGCGTGATAAATCTCGCTCTACACCAAGCGCTAGCGAATCGGCGCGATCGTTTCGCGACGGTGAATTATCGCGAGCGCGGCTATTATTACGGATAATAACGTCCAACGCTACTCTCATCGAACATTGTGCAAACATGTCACATTGTAATCTCGAAGTCACCAAGCGTGGGCAGAACCATGAGGGCGCGAAAGTTTCTTCTCTCTCGGAGACGAAAGAGTTCAAAAACTTGCCAGTAAGAGATTTGTGTTGAAGTCGAATGCGAAACTTCAGCGTGCCGCTGCAAGATCTTGGATATATTTTTATTTACTTGTCTAGGAACTTTTTAATTCCTTCTTGGAAGAACTTTAGTTTCTTAACTACATTTAACACGATTGCTTGATGGGAAAAAACGACAAACTTCTCGCATCAGCCTGATAAATTATAATTTTGACTTTTGCTCCTGCATAATTGCACGAGCTATTATTTCCAAATGGTGGCGTAGTTTGTGGTCGAGCGCTCTGACAGCGGCTCAGAATGACACCGCTCAGTCGCGACGATTTTGCCACGGTCTCTGATCTCGTCGGTTTAGAAAAAAAATGCTGATCGAAATACCACAAATGAGACTGCCAAGGTGGTTTTACCGCTGCCATGTTTCCTCTTATTCTAATCAGAAGAGAATGAAGTTACTGGCGGTATTGCCTTAGAAATTAATATCCGACTTGGAACGAAACCGATCGCGAAGACGATTAATACGATGCTCGACTCGATCACTTTCTCGGTTTGACAAATATGAACCGATAAATATAACGCTCGTAAATGAATTGCCGTGAAATTTTCACATTTCTACTCGGAAGAGACATAATCGATTTATAATCCCTGAGATAATTGGACGCTCATTATGTAATGCGAACGTAAAACCGGCGTTATACAACCGATGTTGAATTATGCGAATAGCTGCGTATCCACTTGAAATCGCAAGATAATGATGACATTGATGACGCGTGTACAGTAATAGTGTCCCATGGTACATTGATCGTCGCGTTTTTTCAGCGCTCCAGCAAAATGGTTATCGGTGAGATTTCTCTGGGGCCGCCAGACAATTCGAACAATTTCATTGTGTAAGGATAATTGCGCCACGAACAAAAGTTTCTGATGGATGCGACTTTTAATTTCGTCGGCATCATAACTACATCGTAATAATGATTCCCAGTGTCTCGAAATACACTATAAAAAAAAAACAGGATTTAATTCCAACTACCGTGTTATACGGGGTACCAAATTATCTTCTGGCAATCGTGAAAATTGGAAACGAGAACAATAGCGCGAGCATTCTCCATACAGATTTTCTCGATCGTCGCAAAGCGCCTTGGGGCGCAACGTGGTCGTAAATTTATCAGGCAGCCCCGATTCACTTGGTCACGTTTCATCGTGGTGCATCGGTGTCGCGTTACCGACATTTAAACGAACAGAAATACCGGCACTTTCCTTCAAATGGCAATCCCTAAGAGCCCAGCATCGTGTCTCGGCTTGTGCGATCTCGGCATTACGACGACACGCTCGACCGACCGCGTCGGAGTGCACCGGTCTTCCCCCACTGATCTCCTCCACCTCTTACCTCCCCCTGGCCCTCCGGCGCAAAACGCAGCGACCGGCGATTTTTTCGTTCACGACTTTTCACCGAGTGCCAAGGTCGAGCGAGAAACGCCGTCGTCGTCATCGTTGTCGTCGGCTAACGCCTGAATCTTCCGCTCGGCCGTAGAAAGGACTCTCCGAAGCGTGGCGTTACCAAGCTAGATATGTGTTGCGTGCACACGCGTGCATGTGCACGTGTGCGTTTCGTAGCTTCTAGGAAGCGCAGAACTCGTATACGTGATGCATTACTCGCGATTCGATGCATTCGTTCCGCCAGCACGATCGAGCAGGCTGGAACCACGAAGGTGTATACGCGCGATCGCGCGTGCGATCGGCGCGAGCGATTCATTTGCGATTATCGAGATCGATAAAAGCGGGGCGCGTGTAATTCGGAAACAACAAACTGCAGGCAGTGATGCAAGTTTCAATTGGCTGCCACACAGCCACAGCGGCGGTGGGGATGTAGTGAGCATGGTTTCCCTACTTCTTCTCGGCGTTCGTTGCGACCACCAAGCTGGGAGCCACCACATCCCCACCACCTGTGGCTGTGGCTATGTGACAGCGAGCTGAACCTTGCATCGCTGACTGCAAGCCGGAAAATTTGCTCCAAAATTGAGTCCGCGAAGCGCTAAGAGAAATTTCTCAGTTGGAGATGGCATAAATTAAACTTTAAAGCCCGGTTTCACTAAACGTCGCTTAACTTCAATCTTAGTTTAATTCAAGATTGTCTCTTTCTAAAGTAACAATTGGAAAGAGACAAAGAACGAATTGATCTAAGCTTAAACAACGCCGGTGAAGCCAGGCCTAAAGCCCGTATCGCACTACGTATTGTGGATCGCGCATCGCGATTCAACCAATCGGATACGAGGCTGTCTCGTCTGATTGGCTGAAATGCGATCCGCGACCCTCGATGTCCGATTCGCGATCTGCAATACGTAGTGCACTGCACACTGTGCAGTCAATGCTGCACGAAGAACATCCTTGTGTAATCGTTAATCTGAACACGGTCAACATCAAGATTCGATGGAGATGCGGGAAATATCACTTTGAAATAGTGCTGGTCTATTTATAAAATAATTTATTCCTTACTACGCATTCTAACAGTAAAATATAAATATAACACTTAAACAGCATTTTATTGTCTTAAATAGTCGGATTGTTGCTTCTTTAGATTACACACCGAGTTACGCTGCAAGAAAAGTATGTAAGAGAATCACACATTTATCATGTATATCGTGCATGCATCTCGAATATAAATCATGTGACTTTTACGCTTGTTCACGCAATTTTACGTACTTTCTTTGTAACGTGGGAAAAATATGAGAATGGCGTAAAAAAGATATATAAAATTACGCGAACGGTAAGCGCAAAAATCACACGAAAATGTATACAATTACATCACGAATCGTGCGACTTTTACACTTGTTAACATAAATTTGCGTATTTTTTTTTTACCCAAATACTCCAAAGGAGTACTCGCGGGACCTTCAAAGGCCTTTCTACGCGAGCAACATCTCTCGGAAGTTTACGTACGTTAATCCCTAACGATTACGGCATTTGTAATTGCTGCGGAAACGCGAGTCGCGCTCGATACGTCGACACCTTACTTGCTATTTCCGCGGAGGAGTCGCCATTTCGCCGGCGTGGTTTTTGCCGCGCGAAACGCAATGCGGAACGCAGATT
Source organism: Vollenhovia emeryi (assembly GCF_000949405.1). Classification (NCBI taxonomy): domain Eukaryota; kingdom Metazoa; phylum Arthropoda; class Insecta; order Hymenoptera; family Formicidae; genus Vollenhovia; species Vollenhovia emeryi. Next base: position 636,072 of record NW_011967243.1, on the reverse strand, counting down.
GCTCCGAATATGGAAGCGCGAGGATTTCGCGCAGGGTGGAGGAAAACATGTATACGCGCGCGTGTACGCGCGCACCGCACGTGCCCATTACGTAAAGCGACCAAGTGGCCGCGTATACGGTGTCACCTTGCTGTCCGCGCGCGGCGACGACGACGACGACGACGATTCGACCCACGCACAGTACCGCTACGCAAACGCTACGCAGATACCGCGCGTGGAGGCTCGCGCGAGACCGTGCATACGGGATGCCGCACTTTCTCGCGATCGCGAACGCATCGGCTCGGATTCCGGGGCGATCTTTCCGTCGCGTCCTTGTCCGGAATCTCCTTGCGCTTAAAAGTGCCGATTCGACATGGTTAATCCGCGATGACGCGATGATATCGACGATCAGATTCACGAGGAGAGAGAGAGGGAGGAAGGGAGTAAAAGGAGATCGCGAAGAGACTCGGAGGAATTTTTGAAGAAACATTTCATAGCACGCGAACGTACAAACATGAGCGAACGTAGCGTTCCTTCTGCGAGCTTATCAGGAAAAAGGAAAATAAATGGAGACGTTGAAGAGGAACGAGAGGTCTCGAGATCGAAGCGCGAGATTCGAGAAAACCTGCCATGCATAAAGCAGCCTGGGTCGCGACCGGGTTCAGGCGGAGATCCTGTTGGGAGTTCTCTCGCCGCGGCGCGGACGATGCACCGTCAGCATCGTCAGGCCTTACGCCTTCGTTGCCGTTGTAATATCTGTTCGATCGAACGAAACGGCGCGGCTTAGCCGACCTACTTACGGCCGACCGCTCCCTGCTCTCGAGTCCTTTTTTCAGGTTTTTCCTTTCCTTTCCTTTCGGCTAATCGCGCCACGGCAACGCGCGCCTTCGCCATTTACGCCGTGTTTATCGCGCTTATCTGCATACAGACCAGAAACAATGTGTCGGATGATGAAGTAATCGACGCGTTGCATTATATATACATATATACATATATACATCTCGTGCGGAATTTACGGGTCGCCGTAAACGTCATAAGGCGGGGTGTTTTATCGCCGGTCTTGAGAAACCGCCGGTTGATGGCTGAAGACTCGAACTCGTATTCCACACCCCGCGTTCGACGTCGAAGATATACACCGCCACCATAGATACTCTGAACGTTGACAATGTCAAGTGCGATTCTCGTGTTTGTAAGCGCGAGTGAAATCGGATTGGACGAGATGTGACTTTTTTCAGTTGTAACTCATTGACGACTACTTTCTTCGCGTGGACAGTGGTTGAAGACCGATTTCGCGACGACAGGCGGAGTCCGGGAATACAGAAGCTAAACGCGGCCCCGGGATAGATTCGACAAGCGCCTCAGTTGCCGTAATGGCAACGACCTCGAGGCCTCGTGTACATCAGGAAGTGTACTCCGCTCGTTCCAGCACGCGCTCCCTGGGTTTCGCATTGGGAATTGTGAGGATTCAGTCGTTGCGTCCGAGCCCGGGCATCGATCTTCTCCGCTCGATCGCTCTCGTGGCACTCGGTTCCGCGAGCGAGCGCATTCGTCTCAACACCCTTTCGATCTGGCCGGCAACTATAACGTCGTCTATCTGAGGGAACCGAGTCGACGCGTTTGAAACAAGTACAATACATTTTGCGCCTGCCGTGCGTCCACATCTTCTCGTGTTTAATCGAATATTTTAATACTTTCGCGTCAAAAAGGTTGTTGATTGATAGGATTGAGGAAAATAATAATTTAAGAAAAATAATAAAGCCACTTATAATTTTCTTGCCGATTTTCCTGGATGCAATCAAGAAACATGAATTTATCGTTAATTAAAATCGACTCGGATTGTAGACCGCGTCTCAGGTCCCGATTTACCGGAATTTTCTCGCCATCCGATCCTCTTGGCCGATTACTCCTCCTCGTCTTCTTCGCTCCGTGAGCAAGCCCGTTCCTCTCGATTCCGACTCGATGTACCGGTTCTCATTTCATTTTCTTTCTCTTTCTCCCTGCCTGAAGGGGAAAGAGAAGCGAAAGGAAAAATGTGAAAGAGGGAGACGGAGAGATAGCGTGGAACAAACGGGGAACAGGCGGAGGAAACCGGACGGGGAGCCAGGCACGACGAAGAATCGAGAGAGGGAGAGAAAGAGAAGGACAGCCGAAGATAGGCAGAGGCGTACATCGGTACCCCGGTCACGACGATTGCGCTGCAGGTATTTATAGCGCGGCCGAACCTGTTAGGGGGATTTGGTCAGAGGAACTCACGCACGCATGCACGCACGCATGCACGCATGCATGCATGTATGTATGCACGCGGCGCGGTTCTCTCCACCGAAGGTTGCCCGACAAACGGAACCGCCATTTTGGTGCCTCACCGTCGCGGCCGCTGCTGTGGCTGTTACCTTCGGGGGTTCGAACAGTGACGCAAGAGATTGCGCAAAAGATGTCGTTAGGCGCCTCGTCTAACTCGTAATTTCGAGGTCGGGATCGCCGCCGGATGATTTCGAGCTCAGGGACGAGTCTTGCGAGAAGATCGAGAAAAGACCGTCCTCCTCGAGGTCGCCGCGGGCGTGGGGATTTAAATTTCACGCTCGGCCTACTCCGATCATTCGGAATTTCGACGGGGTGCTTCGAGGTCCTAGCGGCCCCGTGTACAATCGTATTATGCGTTATACACAGAAAAAAAGTGTTGGATCAACTCTTATATACTCAAATTAACGCATTCAATTATTTTACGCAACAACCTATAATCTTCTTAAAAGCATTTGACAATCTTACGTTCCAACAATACTGCAGTCTTATTTAAATACTATAATTGTCACTTCAAGAATACGCATAATATGATATCTTCGAAGACGAAGAGTCTTTTGTTCCTTCAATATATTTCCCACAATGACCTCAAAGTAAAACGCCACGTCCTCGAGCAGATAGTTTCCTGGTTATTCGCTCCAACGGTATGATTATACAGTGTCCTCGTGTTCGTCGAAAAGCACTCGGCAAGTCTCGAAAGTCGAGAGACTATGCGCATTGCACATATAACAGATCACCTTTATGATCGCGATCAATCGTAATGCCGCTGGTGCACTGCGCTGCGATAAAAAAAAAACAATTACCAAAAATTGCGGTTATTAAGCACCAATCGATATTGCCGATGATAAATCCGGGGACTTTCCTTATCTTCCAATTAGTTCTGTATTGGGAACAGTTTCGTTGATGTAAAACCATTCATCATGGCGCAAAACCCTTTAATTTCGATATCACGACTGAAGATGACCGAGGATATCGAGCGGCCCTCGATGCCTGTTCGCTCCGAAAGGAATATCAATGGGGGGGGGGGGGAGACGATTGGTACCGCAATTGCTTGTCACATTCGCTAATTAAAGACAGTTACTCGCCGGTGTAGTCCGAGAAATGCTCGAGGAGAAAAGCGGGATATCACGTACGCTCGCGAAGGACGAATGTACGACGAAGAGGCCGTAGTCGCCATACGGTACCTGCGAATCTTCAAGGTTGCTCGTAAATTCTGGCACGGTGAGCAGCGGGCCAACCGCCAGCCGATGGTTATGACCGTCATCGTCGTCGCCGCCGTCGTCGTTGTCCCGTCCGTGCATTACGTATGCCGAGTCCCGATCGGCTCGCATACGTATTCAATTCATGTCTCTTCTTGCGTCGCACGTCGCCGTTCGTGTACGAATCGCAAATCCGTGTCGCGCGCTAAGTGCTAAGTCGTGCGAACCTTGAAGCAGGAAGTTTTGTACAAATTCCAACAATCCTCCCATGCTTATTGTTCGCCGCACTGAAGAAAATTGTAGAACGCCAGCAGAAGCAAGGTTGACACAGAGCAAAGTTCGCATTTCTGCAAAAATGCCCTCCTGCCTTGCCAATTGCCATTGCGGTCTTTGCTTTCTTCACGATTCTTCAATTAGATTATAATAAATATGATTTACTTCATATTGACCAAAGACGTTAATCAATACGAGTTTAGTTAGTGCAAATTCACGCCAAGCTCATAAATATGTTGCCTCCAGATGCCAGCAATAATTAGTTCATTCGCTAATATATGCTCGTCTGATGTACCGAAGACTTTCTTGTCGATTGGACAATTAATTATACAATAGCTTTAGATACTTAACTGTCGTAATAGTATATTTTATTAATGAAGAAGGAATCGGAAGTAAAAACCCTCAACAATCTATTTAATCGAATTAAATAATAGCATACGAAAAGATTTGTTTTGTCGTACAAGAAAAAACCTTCCTACAAGCTTTTTTTCGTTAACTCAACGTAGCCTCAATTGTATAGAAATTTAGCCAAATAATTCGCCAGCACAATACTAATGAAACTTGAATGGAAAAAGTAATTTGTATTATTTTTTACAATAGATCGTGACAAGACTGATGAAGACCGTGCAACAACCCCGGAATCCTTTCGCAGCAGCAGTCCAGCTCCGTCGCCCTCGCCACCGCACCCGGCGAGCAATGCGGCTAATCCGCCGCCAAGAAGATTCATTTCCAGCATCCTCGGTGGTGTTGTACCGTATGGCAGCAAACACCACGTACCCACTCGGGCAGAGCGAAAGGAGTACAGCAGCCCACCTATAGCCTCGGATGACCCACCACAATTTCTGTCCAAGGCAGAGAAAATTGCACTCCCGAGGCCGCAGACACCGCCGAAAACACCTCGTGTCGAGCCACCTACAAGAGTTTCAGTCATACAGAGGGTGCCGACTCAAAGCAATTCAAGAAAGGAAGAAAATAAAATCGAAATCGAAAGAATTGGTCCGATACAAACACCCGAGCCAGAACAGGTAAGGAAAGTGAAGTGAAAAATGATCTTTGAATTACGGGAGGATTTTCAGTGAATAGAGTGCATCGCTTTAAAACGCACGTGTGTTTATGTATCTGTTAGTTAGTAAAATAAGCCAACTCGCGTTTAGTTGAATGGCAAAGGCAATAATTTTGCACATGGCATCCAGCGTGTATTAAAGCGTTTCGCACACCTTACTTTTTTTTTTATTAAAAACTTACGAATCTGAATATTAAAAATATACTGAAGACATTTAAGTACGTCCGAGGGAGCAGAGAAGTCTGTTATTAGGCTGATTCAGTCATGCTTCGTTAATTTCGACAGGATTTCGTTAACCTCCTCGCAATGCTTCATACATTATGTATAGCGACAAAGTAGATAAAGAAGGGTGAGTGCAAAATTTTGCACGGTATTATGCGTAACGTTTACTTAACATGCGGTCTACCGAGCAGTTTCTTGGCGATTTTGCACGCTGTCGTTTTTCATATCAAAGTACGAAAGCTTGTAGAGCCTATGAAAATGTGTACAGTAATTCGTAGTAATTTTGCATGCAACTGTGTGTGACTTCTTGCGAAGAGAATGAAATAAAAGAATGTAAAACTCTATCCGTTAGGAACAGATTCGATTTTATATCGAAAGTTAAGAACGGAATTTCAATGCGAGGTTTCGGTTTGAAAAATGCCTATCTAGAAAACTTAATATTAATATTAAAAGTAAGGAAAAGAGAGAAAATTTTGATAATATACGTGAAGAATAATAGAAAACAAATGATAGCAAGAAGCAAGAGAGAGACATAAACGATCATTACGCGCAAAGAGACTTCAATACCAAGAAGAGAAGAAATGAACGAAAGAAACGGATGGAAAAGCGAGAAGGTAGAAAAATCGAAAGATGTGCGGAGAAGAGTCTGGATTCGTAAATGTAAGATTATGCTAGTGAGTGAGCGAGCGAGAGGAGAGAGAGTCGGGGGAGAGGAGAGGTGGCAAAAAGTAGGAAAAAGAAAATGGAGAGAAAAATGTGGTGATCATTTGGACGTTTTCGTAACGATTAAAGAAAAAGAAAATAGAAAATTAAGATAATAATACGGCATATTCAGATTATATCTAAAGATAGAAAATGAAGCTATCGGGCATTAATATTAACAACAATTTCAGGAGCAGCCTATAGATTATGCGGTACCGAAACGCAAGAAGGAGGATGAGGAGAAGTGTCGCGAAGGCGCGATGGCGTCGCGCAGCTCCAGCACCTCGATCTCCAAGTCTCTGCTAGCCGTTAAACTCTCCGGGTCTCAGATAGTGCAAGCGGCCGCGGGACATGGTAGATCCTCGAATTCGGGTGGTTCTTCCGGCGGTGGTGGCGGTGCCGGCAATTCCTCACCCTCGTCGAACGGCGGCGGCGGCGGCGGCGGCGCTATGATCGGTGGGGGATGCGGTAACGGGGCAATGATTGGTAGCGGTGGTAGTGGTGGCGGTGGTGCTTTAGGCGGGGGTGCCGGGGCAGGCGGTATGCCTCCCGGCGGAAACGGGGGCCGCGGTAACTACGGACCGAGTTCGCCACCGACAGGATCCTTGCCGCCGTTCTATGAATCCCTGAAGGGTGGCAACAATCTCGCCAACTTCGCCAACCAGTACAACAGCTCTCAAGGTACACGAGCCTACGCTTTTTTTTTTCATTTTTACTCGTCTCTCTCGTGTCAGAAAGACATGAAATTTCTGGCTCTTGGCTTGATAATTCGTTGAAATTTTTAATGATACACGATTCATTAGAAATATATTTAGAATTCATTACTAGATTGATTCTAACATAATTTCTGACCCTTGTAGACGTAACGTTTTAATTACATTTTATAATTAAATGGTATTAATTGATTAACTAGTTATTAATTATTATAACTAGTTATTGATTAACTAATAATTAAAGTAACAAAAGATAGAAGCGTTATTTTTAGTTATTTGTTTTGTTAATTTGATTGTTAGTGCGCTAAATCAGTTAGATTGTAGAGTAAAATTTCTCGTTTATTACAATACTAGACAACACAAGCACGCGCTTCGCACGCGCCATTTGCTCTCTCTAAAAACAGACAACAAAGTAGGACGTTTCGAAGTGAGATATCGTTTACATTCTTTATTTCCAAATGGATGATTGTGTCGATGGTGATCAATTCTGATCTAGAGTGTTCAGTGTACAGTACAGGAAATCTTATCCTTTATTAATGTGTTACGAAATTGTAATTACACGTCCCACGTTTGGACGTGTCGTGCTTCAGATTATTTCATACATTCTTTTTTGTTGGTACTACCTTTTCGTCTTGTGCCTATATGTATGGTACTGTATTTTATATTATCTGTCTAACATTTTACATCGCATTTTTAAATATTGTTGTGACACCCGTCTTCGGAAGTCACGGTCTCTACGATGCAAACATTGTTACAGAACTGCGTATTACAAGGTATCATTTTTTGGAAAAAAAAATGCTATTTCTATTCCAAGATATTTTTTCAACTGTAAGACATTATTCTATAGTGTGTACAATCAATTCACTTTAAATAATCAAATTACCACGATACTCATTCTTGGAAATTTGAATCATATAATGCACAAAGTGTCATGGGATATGTTGTCACGTAAGTTTATTAATTCTTTCGTGATTACTGATATGCATAAAACTATACTTACATATTTTTTTAAAGATCGTGATTTAGCATGCATTTTTATCACTAAAAGACATATCAAAAAAGAATTAAAAATAATTCGATCACGAAAGAGTCCAATTAAAAATAAAAAATTTTCAAGACAATCCTTAATCGTCCGTGTTATTGTTTCAGGGAATGCGTATCTTACGCCGTTGACAGCCGTCGGGATAGAATGCGACACCGGTCAACAGGACAACTCTCAGCACACACAGTACAATGCGCAGGAGGGCAAGCAATACTCTCTCCTTCAGAATGTCTGCGCGTCCTATGGTCTGACATTCAAGGAGGAGGAAGAGGAGCTGGCAAACTACAAAATTCAGAATGATTTGCTGTCCGGCCAGTACGGCACCTACGATGCCGATACGAGCATGATGGTGGACATGGTGACTGGTGCCATGGTGGTAGATCCGCTACAGTTCACCGCGGCAACCTTGACCTTCAACTCACCGTCCGATCATACGGCGCTCCTCGAGACTCTCAACGATGCCGCGGATCTCCTGTTGCCCAGGCTGCAGACTGAGGACGGCGGCAGCGATCTCCTGGAGGAATCGCTGCACTCGCCTGCCTCGACTGGCAGCAGCGGGATCGGTCAGGATTCTGGTCAGATGACCACTCCCGTCGAGCCTAGCGTCGATCCTTTCCCCGAGCATAGCATGGCCTTGACCAGGGGCTTTGACACGAGGTGAGCTCAACTATCGTGAGAAACACTCGCGCGATTAACTAACGCTCCATACACTCGCCGTTTGCTTTCATCGTAATCGTGGTCGAGTTTGAAAGTTGATCGTGTAATACCGATCGTGAATTTCAATCGCGCGATAGAATTACGTGTTAATGATGGATCGCGTGGCCTTTTTCTAGACACTATACGACTTCGCAACACTTCAACGCGTCCAAGCTCGCAGGGTTGAGCTACGCGGCTGGTGAGACGAGCTATCAATCACTTCAAAAGGAACGTCCAGAGCTCGGGTTGCATGTCAATCAGAATCACCAGCATCAGCAGGAGCAGCAGCTTCAAATTCAGGTACAGCTACAGCAGCAGAAGCAACAGACTACATCGCCGCACCAGCAGCAGCAGCAGCAGCAGCAACAACAACAGCAACAACATCAAAGTCTTCTGAGTCCCGGATTAAATTTCAACAATGGTAAATTATCACGAATTATTGCTCTTTTATTTTTTCGTAATTATTACTGAGCTAACATTGGAATTTTTACACAAATATGTTTGCACGTATGCAATACCTAGTTTTAAATTTGTCAATTAATAAATTTTTAATATTAAGTTTTGTAGTTATATTAAAGTATTTGAAATAGTAATTAAAGTAGTTAAAAAAGTTGTATAAAATATGATATAATTTTTCGCTAACAAAAGATTTTTAAATCATTGATCTAGGACTAAGGATTAATAGCGTTTTAACGGTTCGGTTTCTTAATCTCGAAGGTTTAGAGATAGACTCCGGCAGCAGCGTAGGTGGAAGCTTACCCAGCCCTGGCACTGCAAGCTGTTCTCTGGACGGCGCCTCGACCGGCACCTCGCCATCATGCGGACTGGGAGATCACGCGCATAGTCCAGTTGTGTCACCTACTACAGTCGCAGCCCAAGCCGCTGGATCCGTAAGCGAACCGCCGCTCTCACAACGGGTTGGTGTATTACAACAAAGGGTAAGGGACCCAAATTGATCCAGGCAAAAGCATATTTTTTCGCAATATTATTGCCCGAGTGCAGAATCGAGTTGACGACACTTCCGGCTGTCGTTTACGTTACGATCCATGGGTTCCTCGAAGTCTTCGATTTGATCGAATTGTCCGAGCACGCTCGTAGATCGGTTTCAATCGTGAGGTCGGTATATGTGAAAATTGATAAGGAGTGGATCGTAAATTCCCACTCTCACGCGTACTATGCAATGCTCAATCAATTTGAGTGCTTCATCCGATGTCATCTACTCGTTACGAAAAGTAGTACAGCGAGAGTTAACGTGTCTTCTCATCGGTTCGTAGCTGGGTTTACCGAGCGATTGTCAGCTAGAATTTGTTAATGGTGGTCATGGCATAAAGAATCCTTTAGCCATCGAGGGTCAGAGGCAGCCGACAACTACTCGAGATGAAGAAAGAACTAATCGCACTCCGCCTGGCAAGGTAACGATGCTTTGCGAAGGATTGCGTTAGGCCTGCGCAATTGTCATTATTAAAGATACAGCTGTGACATAACAAATCCATCATATCGAATCGCTAAATCGATGTCGCGAGATTGCAAGAGGTCGTTATAGCGTAGTTAATCTTCGATCCTTTGCTCAATAGGACGACGATCCCAGTCGCTTCACCTGCCGCGTGTGCAGCAAGAACTTCAGCCTTCAGCGGCTTCTCAATCGTCACATGAAGTGTCACAGTGATGTGAAACGTTACTTGTGTACATTCTGCGGGAAGGGCTTCAACGATACATTCGATCTCAAGAGGCATACGCGGACGCACACAGGAGTACGACCCTACAAGTGCTTCCTCTGCGAGAAGAGTTTCACGCAACGGTGCTCGCTGGAAAGTCACGGCCAGAAGGTTCACGGAGTTCAGCATCAGTACGCGTATAAGGAGCGACGTGCTAAGGTAAATTATTTATAGAAAGCGATGTCTTGAAGAAGAAAAAGCGCGAATTTTCTTCTCTTACTTTTTTTTTATTTAACTGTACAAAATTGATACACCGAAGCAGTACTTTGCTTAAGTATTTTTCTAAGATTACTCCTTTTTTCATTTTATTTTATACATTTATGTGGATATACATATTTTATCTACACGCGGTATATCTGTTCGATAGATGTACGTCTGCGAGGAATGCGGACATACGACGCACGAGCCGGAGGTGCATTATCTTCACCTGAAGGAACAGCATCCTTACAGTCCGGCATTACTGAAGTTCTACGACAAACGGCATTTTAAATTCACCAATAGTAACTTCGCCAATATGTTGCTCCAGGTGGGCACAGACTCAGCGTAGATACTATATTAAATGTTGAGACTCGTGTTAGGTAGAAGATAGCGCGTTGATTAATCAACGGGCTGATATAGGGAGGCTCCGATACTCGAACAAACTAAACAAAACACAGTACGGTATACAAGAGCACGAAATTGTTCTTGTTGATGTAACTCTTCAGGGTGGCCTGTTACAACGGGAATCGCGGAATACGGACAGCTGCGGCCTCGCGAAACAACGAGAGATGGCCTCGAAGAGCAGCGACGCGGCGCATCAACAGACCACGACCAGCTTCTAAATCTGTCGAGAGCGAGAGTCCGAGTGAGAAAAAGGGAAATAGAAAGAGAGAAAGAAGAAGAGATTGATGACGCGTGCGTTCTTCAATCGGGAGTGACGTTTCGCGCGTAAAGTACCTGCAAGTGGCTCCCATCGCGGTGACACTGGAATAAACATCCAAGTTCGACGACAGGATCCAATTGGGGGATCGTGTGGGATCTGACAGAACAATTGGTTCCTGCCGCCTTAAATTCACGAGTAGAGGATGCGGAAGATGAGAAGAGAAAGAGGCGAAAGAAGAATAAGAGTAAGGAAAGATCTTCGCGCGTAGCTACGATGATCGCAATATTTCTCTTATAGGTTCTTGTCGATAAGTGGGGACGAAATATGATTAAGTTTGCGCGTTATTGTTTTCTTCTTTTGATTCAGATAAAGAAAGACACTATCGTTTTATGAAGAAAAAAGATAGATGTTTGAAGAGAAGTTCGTAGCGTTAGTTTGCAGCATTTGAAATGCTGCTTTATTAATGAAACTTTATTAATAATACGCTTCACAGTTTTGATGGCAGCGCGTCGTCCAACGATCGTTCTGTCAGATGAAGAAATTTTAACTTACGCGTTGCGACGCTATAAAATCTCGCTTCTACCCATTCTATTCGGAGACAGTGTCTCAAATTTCTTTCTTAAGTATTCTTAGGGCGTTTCTTCTTGTAGTTGCATTTTTAGCTAAGTAACAGATTTAATTTAAAGAAATCTTAGAACTGATATAATGGTTTTACAGGAGGATGCATGGGACACAGACGCACATATGCGTATGCAGACACACACATATACATACTCTATTACACACAATCTCAAATGTAGATCTTAGGTGATAAATATTAATATCGTGGACCAGAGGCGCGCGCGACATCGAGCAGACCCAAAGACTCGGATAGAACGTTTCAGGAATGCCGATCGTCCTCGGCGAGTGTGCCGAGGCGGGAAAGAGTGCGATCACACGGAAGACTTTTTTTTTCTCAGAGATGTACGGCGAGTTACGTTGCTTTTCGATTCGATGGGCGAAATGGGGTTCTTGACGTCGCGATCGCCAGGGGGTTCCTTCGATCGCGGCCTTCGTCCTGAAGCCACCATTGTCCTCGATCGATCAGGGCACCGGAATCGAAGGGATTCCGCGTCGCTCGAACGGGGCGAGATCACGTCGACGAAGTGACTCTGCGCCGTACCATCGTAGAAATAGAGCTCAGCGCTACCGACGTCATAGTAGAATAATCGTTGAGGGATAATTGAAACAAACGCTCTTCCGTGCCGTTAATTTAATCGATTTTATTTAATTTTATTATTGAGATTCAATAATAAAATTTCAATTTATTATTGATTTTAAAATTAATTTTCGATCTCGAGCGAGATGTTCCAAGTTGATATTTATTACAACAAATTGATACGCTAGTATTATTTTAGATAAAACTTCTTAGTTTTTATTATCCTCACTTTTTATTATTTTTCTAAACGGCGGTAGTATCTATATATATATATATATACACACACACACATATATATACATACATACATATATAGAGTACTCGTGTAAGTTCCCAACCGAAGTGCACTTTGGGTAATCTGTGATATGATAAAAGTAACAAGAGAATCCACTCGCTCCTCCACGCACTGGATTTCGCTTTTCCGCTCTCTTACGCTTGTGGTTTTCTTCTTCTTCTTCTTATTTTTTCAGGGTCAGGTAGAAGGGTAGGTAAGGGTAGAAGGAGAGCACGCATCGTATACACATCTCACACATGTTATATCCACACACACACACACACACACACACACACACAAAACGGGATTTCGTGCAATTCTAAGGTGGCAGTACTTGATTCGGGCAAACGATGTATTCCGCTCGATTCCTTTCGCTGCGGATTTGCCCATCGCGAGGATATAACACGGCTCGCGAGTTTTAAAACTTCGGGTGCTCAAAGACGGCGAGCGGCGCGAGCTAATCTCGCGGGACCAGAAGATTAACCCTTTGAAATGCGATTTGGTGGTCGCGACGCACAACTCTTTTATCCTTTTTTTTACGTAACATTTTTTATCCGCCTGCCGGCTTCCATCTCTGCGTCACGTTCGTTGGCATGACAATTGAGAAATTGTATCTTTAAACGATAAGGCTATCTACGTCTCCATTACTTCAGAGTTTACTCTTGTATTTATTTGTACTATAGGTCACATATTTTATTATAGAGTAACTGATGTATATATGTATATAGGCTTTTGTTTACTCTGGCATGTGGTTCGAAATGCGCTTGTCAAAGGGTTAAAAAGGGCCGCGTCGGCGAACACTAAAGCACAGTCCTTCAATTTGCGGGCGAAACGCGAGAAGGTAGAAAGCGCTTTATAAATGCCCCGTGTGTCACTTATTTTTAGAACTGAATTTTTAGGAAATTAACAAAAATAATATATATTATTTGTGGCTACGTAGTCTGCAAATGTCTATTTTCTAAGGAATCTGATGCAAGTTACACAAGTGATAAACAAAGAAAATTTCTTCTCTTTTTTTTTTTATTAATAGTTTAGTTTGAAACTGAAGGCGCACGAGACACCTTCTCTTCTGGCAATGCAGTTTTTGGTAACTCCCTCATAGTAATTTCACACGAAGTCAATGTTTCTGATGAATAATAATATTTTTACTTTACCGTGTTTCTTAGGCTATCGATAGCCTTAAGTAGAAACTATTGAAAAATGTGCTCACTGTACATGATAAAAAATTGCAATTATTAGGCTACCAAGATTCCGACTGAAAAGAGCACCTTTTCTATAATCACTTAATTAAGTAACGTTAAAATTTTATTGTATATTTATGAGTGCAGGGAAATTTATTTATGTTTGTAAGATAAAATTAGATCCGTCATCCTTGGCTCGTACGAAACCGCGCCCGCCCGACGCGCTGAGGAGGTTTGGTAATCTCAATCGAATGATGTAAATAGGACTCTAGGCAAAGATTATTGATATATTTAATTCTCACATTATATTCATGTATTCGTTCTCAAGCCCGCGGTTGCCTCGGCGCGGATGTTGGTGTCCCGCCGTGAGACGCTCATCCCTGTTGTAAATAGTCTTCATTCCGGCGGCGGAAACGGGTACCGGTTAGTCCGCGATTATTAGTATCTTGCTTACGACAGTAAAGTACGTGACAACGTACTTGTACAGCGAACGCGCGAGGATTGGAAAGAGATAAGGATCAGCACGGGTTTCCTGTACTTACATCTTGGAGCAAAGTACTCGAAGATAATAGTACTTGTCACGCACTGTCGATCACAAGTTAAATACGTTGCGTATTATCAGTTTTATTATTATTATTATTAACATTATATTTTTAAACGATAACGCTATCTACGTTTTCATTACTATTTAATTTACGCTCAGTATTGTCGCAAGTAATAGCACTTAGCTATACAGTAAATTCATCTATTTGACCATCAACATAATTATTATCACCCTTTACTCCGTTGTTACTTCGATATTTGCAAATGCTAATTTTCTGCGGCGTTCAATTTTTCATCCCTAGTTAATAATCTGTCATTATTATTATAATATTTTTATTATATCATTATTATATTATCATTACATGCGCTAAATAATAAATTTAATTATTGATTTTAAAATTAATATTATAGATAGTTCTACATATATGCAGGATATACCTACAACCCGATGCAGAGTGCTTCTTAATTATATACGAATACTTCAATCTAGAGTCGAAGGTAAGAGAGAAATAATAATATATGAGCATAGATGATTTAGGCTGTATCTTCAGAGTTGTATTAAACTAGAGAAAATAAGATTATTGTTACATATTCCAAAGTGTCATTCGAAATAACGTATTACGATTGTAATTTATATCAATGTTTTAATTACATTATTTTATTTCGAATTGCATTTTGAAATATATCTATATTTGCTGATTGAAGCATTGACATATAATTAAGAATCGGTCTGTAATATTTATCAGATTGTCCGGTTCCAGAAGCGATCTTATTGCAGAACACACGAAAGACGAAGATTATGAGTGGGAAACAGTTGGCATAGTGTAGTAATTTGCACGATCTGTTAGGATAAAAGCATTTCATCTAACAGTTGATATTTTTATAATTATGCTAATTTGCAGATGAATACACATATTTTCTTAAATCTGTCGAAAATCTTAAATCAGAATATAAACGAAATAATCTTAAGCTATAGAATGCAAAGAACATCTCTATGCAGCAGAATAAAATACTTTTTCCTCCTGGATTGAGCAAACTTTACACTGTACGGCAAGCTATTAATGTGCGATTGCAAACGCGAGTGTGTAATGGTATGCGTGGATATTATTGTTCGTATGAGAGTGTGCGTGCGGATCTGTACGGCGTGTACCACAGCCTTTAGCTATACTTTCGGCATTTTATAGACAAATACTGGAGCTTTTCGAGGAGACTGTAGAAAGTGTAGCTAAAATGGACGGATTTGACGTTCAATGTGCTGTGTCGTGTCGTTGGCTATTTTGTAAATTCTATTAGAGCGCGACTGCGTTATCCGGACATTGGTGTCTACTTATTAGAGATCGTTATTAATTGTAGCTAACGGTAAAACGTGGTTACGCGCTCTTATATGTTTGCAAGAGACAATAAAAATTAATATTATGTATGCACTCCACGCACACACACACATAAATACCTGTTCGATATTTGCGCGTTTCAACAATCATACCTCGCGTTTAATATGTAAATATCTTAACATTACATGCCGAACGGGTTTCCTAAAATTTTCTTCTTTCACTGTTCCGCGGCTTTATTATAAACAACAAATTTTACGTTTCTTAAAAGTGAAGTTCTTTTTAGGTAAAATTTGGAATTAAAGACTCCACGATTATCTGTCGACAATGTAACTGCAACTGTATTGGTCTAAGCGACAGTTGTCCGAGTCCAGGACTTTCAACGATTTTCAGATTGACTCTGGAAAGTACAGATGTCGGGAGAAGAAAATTTACACACAAGAATCTTTTTATATCATACTCTTTATTGGTAGATTTCCTTTGTTGTGTATTTAAAATGTCACAAAATATCTTTTGCTGCTGCTTTTGGGCTCGCGAAGATGCCCTATAAGTATTAATACCAGGGGCGAACAAAGTGTCCATGACAATTGCAATGTCACATCCATCTATCGCAGCGCTGCAATATCAAAATGATAAGAGAGTGCTACGGCTACGGTTAAACTACTACTCCAGGATGCGTTTTATCTGCAACAGAGAATGATGCCGAGATGATGACTCCCCGATAAAAGCGGCGAGAAGCGCGGCAGTATAGGTGCGCACGAAATTTCGAGGCCGGTCATTTTGACCTGGCCTGCGTGCAGCTCCGGGGGGAGTGGGTTTTTTCGGTGGGTGGTATCGCCGAATATTTTGATGATTTCATCGGCCGAAATTCGTTGTGCTCGACGTGCTTCGTTAAAGCGCGCACTTTGTTTTGTTTACTCACTGCTGATCACGGAGCTGAACGGCATATATCTGGGCTTGGCAGGCACTTTCGGAGCACCCTTGTGCGATCTGGACGAATGCTTCTCTTCGTTGCTAAGTCGTTTCACCTGAAAAAGAGTTTTGAGCATTAAATTATAGAAAATTATCTCCCAAGAGTAGCAAGGGGTGTCGTTACACGTTAACGTTGTACTTTCTACGCTACTTGCCGTGTCATGTGCATATTAACTACTCGCTGGCTAACACTTATGTTAAAACATTTGGAAATCTTTTAACGTACTGTATAATAATTTATCTGGTTGGATCTTGTCGATGATACGAATTAGTTTTCTCGTCGAACCCGCCGATAGGAAAATTCAAGCTCTACGGGCCATTCGGCGTACGATACGCCAAGTTCCACGATGCATGCAAGACTTCTTTCCACAACGCGTCGCATTTTCGCACGAGGATCCTAACCGCGGCGTTACTTCGATCATTCGGCGTTTCCTCTCGCATTTCAACGCTTTGGAACTCGAGGCAAGGTGAGCATGGACTTTTTCCCGCATATTTCTCACCTGTTCATCGATCGCCGCAAACTGCCACTTCCAAGAGTGATTATAGAGGAAGGGACGGTGATCGAATCGATTGTCGTCGGGGCTGTACGTCTCCGCGTGGCAGGACGGAGTCAATATCGTCATTTTGTGACGATTAATAGCGTAACATCTGTAGAAGTGTTTCACCTTATCGGCAACCTGAAATGAGAAGGTTTTTTAATTTATTCAAAAAGAAATCAAACGATTGGATTAGAATTTTGCTCGAGGAGCGCGCACTCACTTCTTTCGGAGTACAATGGTTCCACATGTGCACGAGTCTACAGAACATTGAGAAAGGCCCGGCCTTATCCTGCTTCCTTAACCGTCCGAAAACTGACAATTCCTTGTAGGTCATACCCATGTCGACTTCGTCTAATTGCGCAAGCTGTCCCGCCTGCAGCGGTTCTAATTCCGCGGTAGGCGGCGCCTCCAGGATATTGTCCAAAGCGGATATTCCGTGTTTACGTCTGAAGTTCAAACGTGGAATATAATTTGACATCGTAATATACAGAGCGATTCTTAGTTATATGAAAATAAAATTATTAAATATTATTTTCAACTGAATTCGAATATTGGCAAGAATCGCTACATTTGTGTAGCAACATTCGTATACAGACGCACCTAAAGTACAGGAGAAACTTTTTCAAATCATTCTTTGCTATGCCACCGATAGGATTGATGTCGGCGCTGCTGCAATCGTATTTAGTGAGGTAACCGCGTAAGGCTTCGTCCACGTTACCGCTCCCTAATACTAAGAGGCCACCCGGACGGCCTCTGACCCACAACATTAATTGAGCGAATAAGTAAGCAATCACCATTCGTAACCGAGCCTGAAAGTAAGGTAGTACACATAAAAACGTATAATTGGAAGATGAAAATGTTAGATCCATCAGGACCAAGGATCAATTACCTGTACATTTTGCAAGGCCAGATTCTCTCTAGGCGATCCACCCTGCACTCTGAATCTCGGTGTCAGTTTAGTAACCTGTTGGAAGATCCCTAAAATCGCGGATATTGCAGTATCTATGACTATCCCATGATGATAGGACCCTATTTGACTGGCCAACTCGGCCGCTCGAGCTTTGGTCTCCGCCGACGAGTTCTCCGTTCCCATGTAACACGTGACCAAGATGGTGTTGCACAACTGCTTCGGATCTATCGGTATGTATTCGCAATCGCCGACGATCTTCCTGATATCCGCTAAGACCTGTGTGTCTGAGTGCGAAATACAATTTCCGACATTTGTAAGTGAGCCCCTTTAAGTTTGTGATGACGTAGCCAAGTCTTACCTCCTCTACCGACCGATTCGACGATCATTTCGCACATCGAATATACGATACACGCTGAAGACGACGAGTCGACGCCACCGCTCAGTGGTAAGAAAAATCCACCTTGGCAAGATCGTCTAAAATGTAGACACGCAAGATTGTCAATACAACAGGTACAATATATACACTATTTTTTAACGAGTTATATATTTAAGCAGCTTATAATAATAATAAATATCTTGGCCCCGTTTGCACACCTCAGATAGTCCCACAGCCAGCACGCGGGTGCCATCGCAATCTCTTCTTCCGCGGTGTGATACACGAGACTCGAGTGCCCCTCGTTGTCGCCGTACACATCCTGGACTCCGTCGAGCGGTCGGTCCGGCGGATTCGAGATGAGACTCTCTGGCGTGAGTGCAAAATCGATTTTCACGCGTGGATAACTGGGCGATGCGGCGGCCGCGTGCGATCGCGATCTGATGCTGTTCCGATAATTCCTGGAGAGTAAAATTTCTTATTTTGCGTTATTTCTTAGATAAAGACGTGCGGTATCCGAGTTCTCTGATTATCTCGAAACAAATTGCGTTAATACCCGGATGTTGACGCGACTTGATAGAGTAGTAGATTACGCCACTACCTCGCGTGCTCAGAATCAACATCAAACCCTTTACCTTATATCCTCGAGATCGAACGTGGCGATGGTCACTTCGACATCCTCGAGAGCGAATTGACGTCCGCGATTTAATATATTGCCGTTGAGCGTGATGCTGGAGCCACCGTTGAAATACAGTCTGCCGCCGTCGCATCCGCGCAAATTACTATACATATAGCAACCGCCAGCTTTGAACGTAGCCGACTTAACAAGATCGATGTTGACGTAGGCTTTACGTAGCTCGAAGTACGAACCGCTTCCTTCCGCAGAAAAGCGACGAAGAAAAAAATAGAGAAACAATTTTTAAGTGAGCGTTTGATCTCATACAACTGCTATTATAATCTCTTTTAATTGCTATCTAATTTTTCATTTAAAAAGTAAAAACAGAGTAGAAAATAGATGGAAAAAGACGAAGATGAAATCTACGTCAACTGCTGTAATGTCAGAAACCTCTCATAATAGTAATATTACCGTTCGCGATAATTTCCACGCCATCCATTGACATCGGAATATGATTGCTGGCTGGGTGCCAAAGTTCCTCGCATATTTCGAAACCCACGCACGTGTCCCTCGTCGCGATAACAGCATCACCGAACGGCACGCCGTCAGTCTGACCAGTGATTTCCGATATCATTCGTGGCAGGAAATAATTCTCGACCGTACGTTCCTAATACAAGACATCGCGCGGATTATCGTCCAGTTCTATGCACTTTACTCAATCACACCCTGACATTTTTTTTTACTTTTGTCCAAGGAGAGAACCATCTGGTTTCCCTGTAGTTGCCGTTCTCGCAGAGTCGCATTTTCGGCCTGATCAGCAAAATCCGCCGATTCAGAAAGGCTACCCTGCAGTTGTACGTCACGTTCTTGTGCATCACCGGCATACCCACGTCTATCAGTATGTCCTCGCAAATACTGGATTTCAGAATGGTCGCTACAACTTCCCAACTATGCAGCAACGTGTCCGACTCGTAGAGGTGGTCCTCGCAGCTGTAACCGCTGTTGGACAGACAGTATGCAATTACGACGAAAATAACTCAATCAAATAATAAAGATAACAAAGGCAGAATTATAATCTCACCATTGTAATAATAGAGAGTTCGCGATCTCATAAAAACAATTTCCTCAAACAAACAATCGGCTAATAATACTTTTTTAACACTTTTACAGACAAGCAAGATCAGTTTCGATATAATTACCAGATTTCAAGCTCGGGACCGCTCCTGTAAGTGGCACCGGCGTCCTTCGCCTCTTGTATACTCTGCAAAATTCTTCTGGTATTCCCGTCGAAGTCCATCGCCCATTGGTTCAACGTACAAACGGCGACGGTCACCGTACGTCCCATGTTGAATTATCTTCCTGAACGGTTATTCCTGAACGAGTCTTGCAAATGCTCTTATCTGAAATGAAGAAACGTTCATTACTTTCGAGACAATTATACAAGTGTTGTACAATTTCCATTGTACCAAAATTGCTTTTCAGTTAAGGGCCAGTTTCACAAACGTTGGTTAACTGTTAACGAGAGTTGAGTCAACTCCCTATCTTTTTCTATCTTGTTCTCTAAGAAGAGCCGGAGAATCGATTAACCTTCGGTTAGCAGTTAACCGATGTTTGTGAAACTGGCTCTAAGAGTTCTGATTCTTCAATATCAAGAAATAGTAACGATATGATATAGATACGACCACCGATAGTGGTTAAAAAGATCTTGAAGTATTACCCACGCGAGAGAAAGAATGTATGTCGGTGGAACGAAAGGTGCAAAGAACTGAAGCGCGGGAAAGTCTGACAGTTCAATTTGAGAATCGTATCGATACCCCGACGCTCGTTTCGTATGCAATTTATGGCACCATCATTATCGTGACTGTTAAAAGTCGGCGGTCGCGTGTGCGTCCGATGGAACTTGTGGCGGCAGCTTGCCAGCTAATTCTATCAATTGGAATCCCATCGATCGGGCCCCGAGATATAAACTGAAAGCGTTCCGTTCTCCTCAGTCCGACGCGCGTTGATTGATCAATAATCCGGAAAACCCGGCACGGCCAGGTAGGCACCGTCTTACGTAGCAACCCTTACAGATCGTTATCTACCAGGATTTCTTCGCGTATCTATCATTGGGAAATTACTTCCAGGCTTATTAAAATTTAATAACGATATAGGAAGTTCCAATGTTAAAAAGATAAAAGGGTAAGAGGGACAAAAGAAGAAATATAAGAGAGATTTGAAAGAAGTTGTAAGAAAAGATATTTACGATTAAATCGCGCTTTACTGTGTATCGCTAAATAACATTTCAACAATAGAATAACAAAATGGCCAAGTATACCCAGGTAGTAATGCGTGTCTAAAAGACATCTTTAAGACGTCATTAAGTGTTCTTTTAGACATGTACGTCTAAAAGATGTCTTAAAGATATATCTTTATGACATCTTTTATACATGTGTGCTGTCTGGCTAATATACCATTCATTGGTCTTTCGTTGGGTAAAATTTTTATCTAGAAATCATCTACTTCGTGCAACAAGCCGAACATTAAAACAAGACATCAATAACACGTCGACGGGCAATTAACAGCGTACTTTTTACTTCATTTTGTTATTAGCTATTTATCTTGCAGTCCGTCAAAACTTTATATTTAACTTTTTACATTTAAACGTTTTAAAAAAAATTCGATAGCGCCGGTTATCAGTGACCACCATAGTGTCGCTGACAAATAATCACTACGATAGTATATTAAAATCAGCATAGCCCCACCCCAAAGAAATCACCCACCAAAAAGAAACTCAGATCAACAATGCGCTGCGCTTCTCTCCCCTTCCTCTCAGATTAATTCGCTCTTGTTCGTTTCCTCCGTTCCAGTCTATGATGGTCTCGCTTTAAATGGAACTCTCGCCGCCGGTTTCCGATCGACGAGCTCTCCACGAGCGTCGCTTACCTCGGAAACGTCGATAGAATGAGTCGAGTTACCGACGAGATATTATGTCGATGAGCCGCGCCGGCGGCCTTCTGAAACGAGGAGCGGTTAACGAACGATCGTTCCGAGGGTAGCTCCGCCCACGACTCGCGACGGTTGTCAGGCAATCATCCAGGGAACGTTTCACTGGATGTCTTCAGCAACGGGCCAGGTTCCTCTCCGCGTTCGCCAGTTGGAATCTATCCCCAAGTCCCGCGGAGCTTCTAGTATAACTTGCCCTCTCGTCGGCACCTCGGTGAACCGCTCAACTATTCGCCGTCGACGCCCCCGACTTATTCAATTACTTGTATTATTTGTACGATTCTTTGATTGATCGGTGAGAGTTGACGTATTGGGGAAAAACTTAAAAAAAGAAATACTGTGATGTTTCGTCCTCAAAGCTCTAAGCCAGATTTTGTTCCAGATCTGTTCTCTGATCAATTTCAATGGTGTACAATCATTGCCGTTTGAAATCGTAATTTATTATATTAAAGACACTTTGATGACAGCTAAGCGAGGGGGAAACCGCTGAGGGCATTGTGGTGTACAGATTTGCGGCATTACTGGGCATTACTTTTGGGCATTAGGTCTTGCTAGGGTATTATAAAGATAAAGTAATGCCCACTGGGCATTAGTGGGCATTGGTGTATATGAGCAGATATATTTTCCTTTGAAAAATGGGCAATTTCTTTTCACATTCACGGAAAAAAATAATGTGTCAGTAAGATCAGTGTAATTGAAATAAAATCGTTGAACAACATCAGTATTAACGAATGAAAAACGTGGGATAGCTAGTTGTCTTAATAATCTGAATATTTAATTCAATGCTTGAAATTATAATCTATAGCAAATATAATTGAGTGAATTATTTATGTTTGTGGCAGCCCGTGACGTCAACGTTTAATTCGAACAACTTCATTTTTGTTTAATTCAACAGCATTGTTTTCCGTGTTGACAAAAGCATTTAATAAGTAAAGCGTCGCGTAAATTTGCGTCGCGATAAGGCAAATAGTATCCCAAACTATTTTAATTAACTACGATTGTGGAAGAAAAGGATCTAAAGCTGAGGATTTCAAATCGTCCGACGCATTCTATCGCGAAAAGTGATTTGGACCCTCGACATGTGGCTCGCGAGGACGTGAACGCGGAGATGAAGAATCCGATTGTCAAATACCTCCTCGGGGAGGAAGTGCCGACGAGGGAGGACTACACGGATTGGCACGAGAATGCTAAGGGCGGAAGGTCGTCGCCGATGCTCGCCGTCGACGCAGACGATCGCGACGAGCAGGACGAGGACGAGACCGACGAGAGATAACGAAAGATGATGAAGCCGGCATCGAGCAGCAGAGTGAGAGAGCTCCAGGCTATGCTGTTTCCGGTTCAACCTATCCCAGGTGAACTCTAACAGTACGAGGATAATTGGCGGACGATACTGAACGACAAAATCAGCATCGTTGCTTGTTGATTCTCCCGACGCAAATTGATTCTCTACAATAAATAAATTTTTATAAATAAAAGCAACCAATATACGAAAAGTATAACCAGGATAAGTGATATAAAATTTTGATATTTTCGGACGTGTTCAATAATAATTTTTGTGAATTTTAAATTGATTCTGAAGTGGAAAAGAGGACATAATACGTTCGTAACAATATATGATCGAAGTGTCGGCGAGGTCGCGAACCTACGGACATTGTACTCGACCATCGATCTACTACCGTGAGCAACATACGATCGCGTTTAGTTCTGTCGTTAATGCCCATTTGCCAAGCTCATCATTATGCGCGCATTATCCCACAGATAGTTTGCAAATTGTCCACAAAATATGCTCGTTTACAAAAAAAAATCGTTTGTATTTCCCATCAACGTTTTATGCACATAATCAAGACAATCAAGAAGCCACTCGGATTATTTCGTGCGACGAAAAACTTTCGAACTTTTTGCAAACATCGTTCGATTAATTTAGCGAGCGAAATACACAGATTTACTTGAAATTTAATCTTTTTATTTAAATAGAATGAATATTTACTTCGGTAAAAAAATAATTTGAAGTAAATCTATTTACTTAGTTTAAAAAACTTTTTTGTCAGTGATAGAGATGAATTGATGGCGAAAGACAAATTATAAAAAACGCAAGAGTTTTATTTCGACAATAACGACGAGAATGGGTTTCTTCTTTGTAACAACGCAGGTGGCATGCTCTCTGATCTAACACCGCAGGAGTTGCAAGTGTCTCAACTGGAACGTTATAACGAGAGCTCGGCTCTGAGACGAGACGCGGAATCGGCGTTGTTCGCGATACCTTTGGGTTGTTTCTCTAGGCATCGGTACTCGAAGGAGGCCCTCCGCGCGGTACTCGATGCGCGCTGCATCGTCGACGGAAGCATCCAGGAAGCGGCCAGGTGGCCGACCGAGTGCCAGGTGAAAATTAACGCACCTGCATGTTTTTAGCTTCACTTGTTCCGTCCACTTTATCTCCCGATCATGAGCAGCCTTTCTTTGAAGATAAAACGCCGCATGTCGCTGTAGAATTCACCGTATATAATGTCAATTGCTCTCATACAAATTACGTTGTTGATATAAAATGCTTTTGAGTTTCTTGCGGAGATATATGAAATTATTAATTTATTCTACACCGCTACTGCGCTAACTGATACTGTGTAATTATACAATTCACTGAGATAACGGTCTCTCAGGTGATCCCAGAGAGAGTTCGTCACATAGAGTACAACCCTGCCACGCCGGAAGCCTTCTACGTTTCAACCGGGAAAGAACCGAGACCCAAACCGATCGGCGACGAGCTTGGAACGGTGATATTTCGTTACTGTCCGACTAACGTTACTAATTACGTAAGTCGCAATATAATCGAATTCTTACATATGTATATAGCGCGTATGATCAAATCGAGTTTATTACAACGTGAAACCAATTGGAAAAGATCTTCTACTTGAAATTCTGGACTTTAAAGAACGGAGGTTTGTTATCTCGGCAGTTCAGTCGATCTTGCGTGGGCGGTAGCACGGCGTTCCCCGACGATTTTCCCGGGGAATCGACCGCGTGCGCCAACGGGAACGATATCTTCTTCGTCGCCGAAGCGTCCCGACAGATGGACAACAGCACGGACCTGCGGTTTGAGTCGCGGTTCGAGTCCGGGAACCTCAGCAAAGTGGTAAAAATAACTGACACGTATTACCAGCTCTACCTGAGAAGGGATCTCTACACGCAGAGGCATACCCAGTGGTACTACTTCAGGGTGTCGAATACGAGAAGCAGGATCACATACAGGTAGGAGCACACGATCGGCCAACGGAAACTGACCAATTGTATTTTTCAGATGATCAGAAAACTTAAAATATCACTTTAATTGTAAAATTAAGTAATTTTAAAATTAATTTTAATTTAAAAAATGTACAAGCGAGACTCTGTGATGGAAAAAGTTCATATTTTCGTTAGCTCTTTTGTATGCTTCAGACTGTTTAATCAGATTTTGTTTATTTCCTTAATTGTGAAAATGGAAAACAAACCGAATGAGTCATTCTCCGAGAAATATATTGTTACGCTTACAGATTTTCCATCGTGAATATGTGCAAAGAGGAGAGCCTTTACAACGAAGGCCTCAAGCCTCTTCTTTATTCCACCGAAGACGCTCGGACCCGATCCGTAGGGTGGAGAAGATGCGGTGACAACATCACGTATTATCGAAACAACGATTCATCGTAAGAAAATTCTTTGTTCCAACGATAATTCTGCGAAGAAGGTAAAACAAATCGCGTGAAATGATTGCAGAAGCGACGAGGAGAGAGAAAAGCACACGCTGACGTTCAATATTTCGTTCCCTCACGATCGTGACATCGTTTACTTGGCGCACTGTTACCCATACACCTACACCGATCTTCAGGTAAAACGATCACGGTATTAAAAAATCGCACGCGCACAATCTTACAAAAAAATAGTTGATTAGCAATAAGTAACTGGAAGTAACGCTGGTATTTCGCTTAATTTCCCGTTTTCCTGTCGCTCAAGAAAGCATGAAAAACATGAATAAGTTAGTATTGCTTTCAGTAATTATTCCGCGGAATGTTCCCACAACCGCTCGTAGAACAAAGTGGTGTTTGTTTCACGTTCTGCTCGC
Organism: Vollenhovia emeryi; assembly: GCF_000949405.1. NCBI lineage: Eukaryota > Metazoa > Arthropoda > Insecta > Hymenoptera > Formicidae > Vollenhovia > Vollenhovia emeryi. Next base: position 610,299 of record NW_011967243.1, on the reverse strand, counting down.
TCCTATCGCGATTACCATCGCAAACGATTCTCAGTCTCGGCGTTTGTATTTATCGCGCATTCCGTCGGTAGATTAAATCTCGATCTACCTCCCCGGTCTCTAATTGCTCGCATAAACATGCCCCAGGAATATCTCGGCAAGATCGTGGCCGACCCCACGAAAACGAGATTCGCCAAGCTACGCTTGCTGTGCCGCAGCCTGGCCGGAAACGGCGTGTATTACCTGACGATCACCGCGCCGACCCACGACGAGGAGGTGCGCAGGAAGCGGGGCGTCGTTATCACAGCCCGGGTGCATCCCGGTGAGACGCCGTCGAGCTGGACGATGAAGGGCATAATAGACTTCCTCACCGGCGACACGAACCGGGCTAGAGTAAGGGCTTTCGCAACTCTAGACGAGTAGAGATCCAAGACAGAGATGTCAGTTGCGAATTAACGAGGCTCGCTTGATGTCGAGAAGATTGACGCCCGCGAAGACTTAACGATTGATCTAACGTCGCACAAACTTGTTGCAGGAACTCAGAGAGAGATTCGTCTTCAAATTGGTGCCGATGCTAAATCCGGACGGCGTCATAGTGGGCAATAATCGCTGCTCCCTGTCCGGGAAGGATCTGAATCGGCAGTACAGGACCGTGATGCGGGAGAGCTATCCGTCCGTCTGGCACACGAAGCTAATGATACGGAGGCTCCTCGAGGATTGCGGAGTGGCGATATACTGCGATCTCCACGCTCACTCGAGAAAGCACAATATATTCGCCTACGGTTGCGAGAGCAAGAGGACCGGATGCAACGGGAGGCTGTCGGAGCAAGTGTTTCCGCTGATGCTTCACAAAAACGCAGCCGATAAGGTATAACGTAAATGCACGTGTCTGAAATACCATCGGACTATTTAATCGCTCGTTTGAATTCTTCGACCAAATTAAAGTGAAGTCGATAGTTGTCGGAGACTCGGAACATTTTTGGTGTTACAGTAACTTTCTTCTTTGCTATTGCGGCGTGAAAACCCGACTTACATTCCGTTCTCTGATTCTAGTTCTCCTTCGAGAATTGTAAATTTCACATCGAGAAAGGAAAAGAAGGCACGGGCAGAGTGGTTGTATGGTCGATGGGCGTACAGAACAGTTACACCATGGAGGCTTCTATGGGCGGCTCCAAAATCGGCTCTAGATGCGGAACGCATTTTTCCATTCAGGACTACGAGCAGATTGGCAAAGCATTTTGCGAGACCCTGCTCGATTTTTACGATCAAGATCCCGTAAAGGTAACACTGTCGCATTAGCATTTCGACCATATTTCCTCGGAAAAATAAAGGATGGTGTTCGAGTTTATTTCTCGCTTAATTCATTTTATATTATAAATTAGAACTATTAATTTTGATCAAAGTTCGATAACTTCGAAGGAACGAAGGATCGAATCTTCGAAGATTTCTTCGTCCCTTCGAAGTCTTTCGAAGCTTCGAAAAAGTAACAGTCTTATTATAAATCACAAGAGCAAAGAGAATCAAGTGCAAAATCATAAAGTCGTCTATTGTCGAGTAATTCCTTAAAGTGTATGCGTCGCATACACACGACGCGACGTAGCAATCAAATCGAAATCTGTTCATTACAAATCTATTTGATTTTTACGTATACTTTCTCAAATGGATTTATATTATGGTAAGTAAATTAATTAAATAAATTCTCATTCTGCTGCGAATTTAGAGACACTTGGAAATTGTGCCATCTAAAAATTCTATTGTATCAGGATGAATTGCGATGGGTGATGCAAATGTGGCCCGACAGGAAAGACTCCGAAATAAGATCGTAGCCAGATTAACGAAGGAGGGATCCAGTGCTGAGGAGCCTACCAATATCAATTTGACTGACTATTCAAGGTATATTCTTTCTAATAGTTGGTAAAGCATCCGGCCTAATTTCCAACTAGTTTATACGAGATATCGGATTTGTCTAGCAACGAGGGAGACATCTCGCAGGAGAGTTTCTCGTCGGAAGAGGAAAGGGCCGAGTACACGGATGCTGCGTGGTCCAGCGAGGCCGGAGAGTTCCTGGCGGGTCGCCGCCGGTACCTCTGCGTGCCACCACCGTCGCCGACCTTCGTTCCGCCGAGAAGCGTTGGTCTTTATAGAAGGAGAGCGCGAAGAGATGTCGCGGGGAGAATTTATTTGGAGCGTAGGAGAAATCTGGTATCTATGATTATTCCGAAGTTCAATTCGCAAGATTTTGATGATTACTTTTAGAAAAATAAGATAAAAATGACCTTTAGAAGAATAAACTGATTCCGAATATACTTTTTCTGGAGAAGCGGATTCGATTTTAGATTATAATACGCGCGACTTAGTAAGAATATTACCAGTTATTTCTCGTGGAAATAACTGGTGATATTCTTACTAAGTCACGCGTATTATATTATCAATAGGCCCGACGGGCGGTGATGGAGTTGCCGACCACGGATCCAGGTAGCGATTTGTGCGATCTCACCGATTCGGCTGATGAGAGTTTCGTCAGAAGCGAGGGAAGAGAATACGACGGTACATCCAACAATAAAATCGAAATGAGTATCTATCTCGGCATGTGTCATCGTGTATGTATGTCTTGCAGTTGCATGGAGAAGTACGCAGGAATATCGCGAAGAGGTAATCGAACTATCCGAAAGGGAGACGACCGAGAAAGAGGAGCGGCAAGAGAAGACGTTGATCTTGCCGGAAATTGTGAGGCCTCGCAGCGTGTCTTTCGGGGAGTTACTGCCACGCAAGGATCACCGGAAGACTCGCCAACGGCCGCGGTGTCTTCGGTACGGGTTAATTATTCCTTCACAAAAGGAGATGGGCAGAATTTCTCGAATGGAAGCCCAGCTGAAAAGCCTGAGGATGTAAAGTGGATGGGCAAAAATTACTTGATTATTTAAACATAGGTGCTTCTTTTGCCAATACGACCCGAATCGAATTGACGCACTGCACTGCTCAGCTATCCCTCCAACGAACAAGGCAACCATCCGAGGAGTAAACCGCTGACCAAAAACTTATTATCTTATTTTATCTTTATAATGTCCCAGCAAGGCTCAATGCCCCCAAAAAATGCGTAGTAATGCCGCAAATCTGTACACCACAATCCCCTCAGCGGTTTACCCCTCGCATCCATCGTAAAGGATGCGTTTACTTGTAAGATCGCAACAGCCGATTCGTATTTGCCAGGACGCTGAGAAATCCGTCGCCGGTGTCGCCGACGAGCCGAGAGGTGAGAATCAAGTTAACGTCTTTGAGACGGCAGATCTGGACGGGCGTATCGACCACCGCCACCGGAGGCAACGACGCGGAACGTCTCGTCGACGCGTTCGTTAAGACGCCGTTGAGCTGGGGTATCTCCAGACACGCTCTGATGCACTATCCCACGGACGGCGAAGTCACGCTAAAGTGAGTCGATATACTCGACTTATCGCGCAAACAGCGCGCGTCCGTAAAATATGCGCGTTGCATGTTTCGTTGCAGTTAGGTATACGTCAGAATAATTTTTGTTTTCTATTGCCTCGCGTGCATCTCAATTCTCTTCGGAATCCTCGGGAAGGAATACGCGCGGAAAAATTTGCGTACGTGACGCACCGTCTTTTCAGGCCGCAATCCAAGAAAACGCTGTCGCTCGCCTACGACACGGACAAGGACGACACGAGAAAGACACGGAAGAAGTCGCGGCGGAATGGATCCCAATTGAAGACGGCCACGCGAACGGATGGGCAGAAGCCGTCCAGGAGGAAGAACGCGAGGTTCGACTGGCAGCGGGCGGTGGATCTAAATTCTCGGGGCAAGGACGCGAGGATCGCGAGAACCTCCTCCCTGCTAACGATCGAGGCGGACTCGTTGAAGCTGCTGGCCGCGTCGACGACGTCCAAGCAATCGCAACAACCGCAGCGGAAGCTCGATTCGCGCCGGAAGTTCCGCGGCGTCGGGGCGGTGGCGACCACCTGCGTCGGCATCGGGGCGAAGACGAGCGCCGCGAAGCCGACGAGGACGCGTGCGTGCCGTCGTGACGCCTTCTGCGAGAGCACGACGTCGGACGACGCCTCGTCGGACTCGGGCAAGCCGAAGGTCATGAAGAAGAAGCAAAAGAAGAAGAAGCAGTCGCAGCAGCAACCGCCGCCGAGGAAACTGATGGCGAACAGAGGAACGGAGCAAGACAAGCGCGTCTACAGCGTCAAGACTTCGCGCAACAACGTTTGACAACTTTTTATTCTTTCGAGTGAGCCACGGAACGTGCTGTTACTCGTGGCATTTGAGATCTCGGACAATTTGGTGGTAAGCTCTTCTTAAACGGAAACATTGAGAAGTGAAGTTATTTTTTTAAGTTAGAGACTGAAAATTATAAGAGCCTTTTAGAAACGGAAGTTTAGAGATAGTCAAATCTTAATCCACGGCTTGAAATGCAAGCCGAGTGGCAAGACTTCATTCGAACGATTGTATAACTTAAGAACTACAATTGTTACAGCCCGATAACAGACGACGGTATAATCATAACACGAAGTTTCGTTTATTGTCTAGGAATTGCTTCGTAAGTCGTTGACATATAGATAAAGACACGTGAGAAGAGAGTCTTCATCATCAACGTTATCAGTATGCGACAAGATAAAGAATTTATCGCTCCTTCCAAGAAAGGAGAGGCAATATAATTTTCTGAAGCTGGCGAGAAGAAAGAAACAGTAGTCTTTGCAAAGTGGGGAACAAGTTATTAATATGATCTCGAAGCGTTCTATAAACGTGAACAATTATTGCTATAGTTTGATACTAATAGGCAGCATTGTGTTATAAAATGACACAATTATTATATTACTAAGCACTAGTATGGTATTTAAGAATAAGAAACGCAATTGTATGAGTATATAAACGCTGCGTAAATATTCAAATTATAATAATTCTATAGCTCTTCTGCCATGGTAGCGACTTCGACCAAACTCCTACGAAATCGGCCATTGGCGTGAAAATTAGGCATGAAGCATTAAATATGGCAGAAAACAAGAAATTAATATCTATATTTACATTAACAAAATAGTGCACGTATTATCGTTACGTGAGCTCGTCGTCGAGCAAGTTAATCGCAGGGCGGCTTCGACTGAAAATTCCGATTAACTTGATCGGCGATTACGACCAGTAGTCGTCCAGGACCACTATGTATCACTGCCCGTAGTTGAAGAAAAAGATCGTACGAACAATGTTGGAAGAATTATTCGGCGAATTGCAATTTCCGCGAAACCGACTGGACATGCGCCGAGAGTCTCGCACCACGTGCTCGCGGGATTGACAGCGCGACGTCACCATGGCGACGCGCGAGCGCACGGTAAACAATTGACGGTCACCGCGCGACCGATCACGTGGCCCGCGGAGGATGGGCCGGTCGTTGATCATCCGGAGATGGGTATCGCGCGTGTCGCGTGGTGACCCCTTTTCGTCCGGAGACGTCAGACGAGGGTCGAGGTCTCCGCCAGGCGCGACGCATGTCGCTCCGGGCGATCAGTCGCGAAAGCGAGAGCAAGGAGGACCGGACATTGAAAGTTACCTCCGCGATGATCCGGATGTCCGTCAGAGAACCGACTTGACGCAGCGCATGCTCCTTCCTTTACCCTCACGATCACCACTCCACGAATTGAGCGCGAACCCGTGCAAAAAGTCGAAAAGAGAGGAACGACACAGGCGCACCACCGACTCGCACTGTCCTCGCTACGCTTGTCGCTTTGCGTGACTGATGACCGGTAGAGATTGGTAGAGATCAGAGAATCTGAGTTTACCGCATGGTCTCCATGCTGCCATCTTACGGCGACAATTTGCTTTCGTCATGGACGTAGGAAATATCTAGACGGAGCGTAAAGTATCCGACGTAGAGGGAGTTGGCTCTGAAGGGTGAGGGGAATCTATCGTCGCAGCCATCTTGGTGCCGGATATTCAGTGTCTATTGTCACATCGTGAGGTATTGAGCCCTCATTCACATGGAGCGTAACTTGCGTAGCGTAACCTGCGTATCACCAATCACAGGGTCATTCTGATAGAACCGTTTCAATAATTCCGTTGAACTAGTCCTGTGATTGGTGATACGCAAGTTACGCTCCATGTGAATGAGGGCTGAGGCGTTGTAAGACCATTGCAGTAATTTCTATTTTCTGATTCCAGGTTTTTGGGACATTTTTGGAAATGCTTGGGAGTTTCGGGAAATTCTTGGAAATGCTGAAAAATTTTTGGAAATGGTGAGAAATGCTGAAAAATTCTTGGTAATTTCGGAAAGTATAAAATTGAAAAAGCATCATAATTATCGTATAAGCATCTTATAAGAAATAAAATAATATATACAGGGTGTCAGTGAATGTTTGGCACTTATTTTTTGTGTAGATAGACCATACTGATTCCGAGTCGAAAAGTCCTCTACCATTTTGCAATGTTCGCAATAGTTAACAAGTTATTAATTATAATAACATCACTGTTTTAGCTCGGCCTATCGTCCGGTGCAAGCGCGCAGCGAGATATAACCCGCATAGACTTATATTATTGCCGCGTTCGGCGTTGCAAATCCAACGAGTCGGCTAGTGCTTCCGCCTTCTATCTCATTCTTCTTTCTCGCTCGCCCTAATATAAAAGAGCATTCCAACGCCTCGGATTTGCAATGCTGAACGTAGTCTTGCACGTTCTTATGGGTGCGCTGAAGACTAAACTTGAGGATGGAGATATTGCGTAAGCGATGCTTCTCTCTCGCTTTTTGTTTAGAATGGGGTGAAGATAATACATATTAAACAAAGGCGCACTCACTCAGGCTCATAGACATATAAAAGATAGACTGCTTATGAGGCAGTGGAACCCTAGGTGGGGGCATCCTCCTAAGGGAAAAGGACAACATGAATTTATTTGGGTATCTGTCTTCCTCTAGTGGACGTGATCTGAAGGCGATCACGTGTTCACGCCCGCGTGATCACGTACACTAGAAGAAGATAGATACCCAAATAAATTGGTGTTGTCCTTTTCCCTCAGGAGGACATCCCCCACTACCTCATAAGCAGTCTATCTTTTATATGTCTATGCTCAGGCTATTATTGCTCTCTCACTTTAACGTAATCTTCAATTCTTCTCACAGGACGCGCAGTTTATTCGTTTATGTGTGGCCGGTCGACGACTGACGTTGCTATAAATAAACAACTCCCGCGCGTGGCAGAATTTTGCAATTTTATAAAAAGCATTTTCAAATTGCTCACGAATAAAAAATGTTAAATTTCAAATACTAATTTCTTTTTTTATTAGACTTCTGAACTGATTGCTTTAAGTATGAAAATGTTCTGCTATGCGATCCGCAACTTATTCTGGTATTTTTTAGTGCATAAAAGCGCCAATAAAAAGCCCAGATAGCAATGCATTTCTAAAAGACATTTTTAAAGCGCCATTAAGTGTTCTTTTAGATATACAACGTCTAAAAATAATTTTTTAGACATGTTTGCTGTCTGGGAGATTTACAAGCGTAAAACTGTATGTAAACGTGTTGGTAAAAAAGTTATTACAAAACATGCAAAATGGTAAAGGTACTTTTTGATTAGTTTATTCCGCTCCGTCTGCACAAAAAAATAAGCCAAACATTCACTGACATCCTGTATATTATTATATACTATACAGTATAAACAAGTATAAACAAGTTTGCAGAAAAAAATTATAGATATCAATGTTTGTTGCCTCTAAATTTAAGCGTTAAAACGAAATGTTTTTAACGCTAGTGTACACAACTTGTTTGAAAATCCATTGTAGACAACATTAGTAAAATTGTAATTTAATGGACAAGTGATATAACAATATAAAAAATTTGAAGAAATAAATTCTCGCGGCCGATGAATTAATGCAATTATGTATGTTGTAAAAAAATATCATATGCACCTGTTACAAAGTTCGTTGAAACTTTGTTTGACTCTTATACATTATGCATGTACAACTGGCAAAAAAGGAAATGTATCTTTTAATGGGATCATTGGATCATTGTCATGACCTGGACATCCGTCGATTGTCCAAAACCTTACGAAGTAAATTATCTATTGAAATATATACCTACATTAATTTTTGAACATGTTTTCTACATGTTTCGAATCGCTCGCAAGTCAACATTTTAAAAATAGCTGTATCAAAGGTGTATTATGATATGAACAGTAGTGAATTAGCGTGATTGAATTATAAACCATACTTGAATATCGCATTAAATATTATGATTAGATGTCAAGATATGACAATATGATTAAATTCAAAGCATGTATAAAACCCGTTTCGAATGACATAATTTGTGTCATATAACTTGGGATAGAATTTTGTTGATAATTTTACATATCATAGGTACATAATATACAAAATATATACACTAGAATACATATATACATAGAGATATATCGACTGATTGATCTTGTTCGGAATGAACGTTCAGAAAAACTGAAAATTGCGTAAAATCGAGATACCTTGCGAAAAAGAACAGTCGATATATTTCGATATATGCTTATTAAAATGCGCAACGAATAAGACAGAATATGTATTGTAAAATCTGAAAGTAGGAAATCATGAAATATTAATCATAGGCCGGTATTCATAGTCAGATCTTGTATTCAAGACCGTCTTAAGGTCATCTTTAGATACTCCGTAGCCAATGAAATGTTCCATACAGCATCTTTAGATAAATTCAAGACGGTCTTGAATAGAAGATCCGACTATGAATACCGGCCATAGAATCTTAAATAGACGTGACAGTTGAAATAAGGTAAATGTCAGGGCTTTAATTATGTTACATGCAAAAATATTTTTTTAATTTAAAAATATTTTTACAAAATATCTTGTTTTAGTAATAAGATTTGTTAACGATTCTTTTTCCTGATTTATTGTATTTATAGAAGAAGCACGTTCTAGTGCACATGAGTTAGGAATTAGTGCGGCTTTTTTGTAATGCAAGAAGCAAATGTAGGTATACGAGAAGAGATTTTTCGCGAATTAAAATGGATATTGGATTCTTGTTTTTCAGATGGAAAATTTACTCTAATGAAATGTTCATGGTTAAATCATTTAAAGGAAATAAACTTGAAACAAAACCGGTTTGTCATCATCTAATTTGCATTGAGGAAAATCGTCAAATGGCGATTGGGGGATGACGATACATTTTGTCATACAATCAAAGTGGAGGTCATGTAAAAAAATATTTTAATTTTTAACTGAATAATAATAAACGATTATTTCATGCGTTCTGTTTGCATTAAGCAATTCGAGTGATTTGCAATTTGCGCCGAAAATTTTTACACAACAGCGAAGTCTGATTGTTAATTTAATTGATTCTAGGATGATTCAGTGAAAAAAAGCGTAGAGATAAAAACTCATTTTTAGACGTCGACAACGGCGTATTAACATCACAGTATTTGGAGCCGATGGTGGTGGTCGAAAGCAGCGCTTATAAAGAACGACGAATGGGCAAGCAGATCAGTTCGATGTTGCTTCACCGAGAATTTAGATCGTGTATATGTGAATAGCATATAGAGCGCGTATATAGAGAAAGAGGATTAATCTGGTAAGGAGGCAGTCCAAAATTCTTGAAAGGGCCAACTGGAATTAAGGAGACAAAATAAAAATCCTACCTGGTTCTTATTAATCGTGATAATACAGTGAGATAATACCGCGTTCTCGTGGTGCAAAGGGCTTAGGATTTTAGTGTTTTAACATAATAAATTCGTCTAACGATAGGCGCGTTACTTGTCGTAATTGCGGCGTAAGAAATAAAGGGCCGTAATAAATTTTGAAATAAGCCTCGAATGTGCACATTTTTTATCATCGAGTTCTACGAGAAGAGGAAAAATGTTATTATTCAAATCAGTTTATTTCGGCGAGCTCATATTTCTATCCTATTAAGAATTTTGGAGGATGGCTGTACATTTTGTCAGACAATCAAAATCGAGGTCATGTCGAAAAATATTTTAATTTTTAACTGAATAATAAACGATTATTTCATGCATTCTATTTGCATCAAGCAATTTGTGATTTCACACTTTGCGTCGAAAAGTTTTACATGACAACGAAGTCTGATTGTTAATTTAATTGATTCTAGAATGACTCAGTAAAAAAAAGCGTAGGAATAAAAGACTAATTTTTAACCCTCTGTCAGAAGGATGCAAAATTAGTGAGACTTGAACTGCCGATTGAGAAGATAAGAGAATTTATATTTCGACCAAATCTCTCGATTATTACATTTGATAATCAACTATACCAATTCCGTCGCGTCTCTGACTTTCCCTTGCGGCATTTCTATATAAATTCTCTAATTAGACATATAGTGGTTTAATCGAACGTTTATTCCTTTAGAAATTATGTCGGCGGCCGAACCGGAAATGATGACTGGGTCTATTACCGCCGTGACGTCCACCGGTCTAACAGCGACTGCTGTTTTCCTGAGTCTCTTGGTACCGGCTTTGGTCCTATACTACATCTACTTCAAGATTTCGCGCCGTCATATGCTCAAGCTGGCGGAAAAAATACCGGGTCCGGAAGGTCTACCATTAATCGGAAATGCGTTGCTGCTCCTAGGAAGTTCGGACAGTAAGAAGATAATATAAAAACATAATATGTGTGTGTCGTGGCAAACGTGTATAGTATCCTAATTCGGTTATTTAATTCGACATCTCGGATTAATCAATTCTTTGATCTCAATACTTAAATTTAGACAACTTAACATTTTTGTTAAGTAAATTTTTCAAAGAATTTCTCATTCTTGCCACGATAATGCAGAAGAAATTCTCGTGAGTAAAATTCATCGTTCAGATCGTGCCAGCTAAACGTCGTTCTAACGCTCGCTAATAATTTGGATTCGGTAAATTTGACGTTACATATTTTCTGCATATCTTTCATGTTACCCGGATATATTATGACACCCGGATTGAATAACTGATCGAGTAGATTTTACTCCGCGTGACTAGCTTACTACGCATGTCACGTAATTTCCGATCGGCCCGATCACGCACCTCCGTGTCTCTATGTTGCAGCCATGTTTCGTAACATGTATAGAAAGTCTTTCGAGTTCGACCAAGTCATCAGGCTCTGGTTCGGGCCAAACCTAGTGGTCTTCCTTCTGGACCCGCGCGACGTTGAGATTATCTTGTCCAGCCACGTCTACCTCGACAAGTCCAATGAGTACCGTTTCTTTCAGCCTTGGCTCGGAAATGGTCTCCTTATTTCCACCGGTATGTATCAGCCAAGAGCTATCAACATCGAAGTTTGTCGCTCGTGAAATAAAGTTCCGTCTAGGCGAATTAAAAAATTTCTACCCTTGGGTTAGCAATCATCATTAAACTATTATCAGCTGTCATTAAGCGCGCGATACAATCGACGGGAAGCAAGCTACCGTTCAGTCTTTCCATTAAACTTACATCTTCCGTCTTCGTTACGAACGTTGTATAATTTTACCAAAAGATGTTCCATTAAGACAGGGTTGGGAAAGTTACTTTATAAAAGTATCTATTTACAGTTATAGTTTCCTTGCTAAAAATGTAACTAGTTACAGTTACAAGTTACCAATTCTGAAAAGTAACGCGTTACAGATACAGTTACTCAAAAAGTGTTATTTTCAACGCCTAAGTATGATATAATATCCTGGCATAATATTTGTTCGTATTATCGTATCACGGAATAACGCATATTGTTGATTTAATTAAATCTTACAGGCGACACCTTGCATAACTTTATTCACGAGTGCTTTTTTGAAATTATAAAGAAAGGAAATACAATAGTGGAAAAAGTTTGGCGCAAAATCAATTTAAAAGTCATAAATGCAAATCTATTTCCTCCTGAAAAACTTTCCTCGTAACATTATCATAAAATACTACGATTAGGCTCGGCTTTTTGTCTATCGAACGTGCGAGAAAGGCAATAAACTTCAAATTCCGCATGGCATATTTTTCCTTCACCGTTTTGCGCTTGGAGTAATGCTATATATTTGGAAAACATATTTCCCAATACCCTGCCACTTAATTCGCAAGATTTTGGAAAGTATATCTGCATAGGTATATGTATAAAAATTTATCATAATATATTATAAAGTAATATAAAATACATATATAAACTAACAAGAGGTAATCTTCAATGTCAATAGTAATTAAAAGACTTCAAAGATAACTTGACCATGTCCGGCAGTTTTTATGTTCAAACTCACAACGTTTCGACCATGGTTCGTGGTCCTTTTCAAATGATACAATATCAAATGTTCAGTGTAATAAATTATAGAAACAGAGCTTAGGTTCAGAACATGACTACCTCTTGTCGTGTTCTGCCTCTTGTGAATCTAAGTCTGTTCTTTAATTTATTACACTGAACATTTGATACTATATCACTTGAAAAGGACTACGAACCATGGTCGAAACGTTGAGTTTTGAACATAAAAATTGCCAGACATAGTCAAGTTATCTTTGTGAAATCTCATAAAATATATTTAAAAAATATATAATATATTTTTATTTTTTTTTATATTATAAAGTGTAAGGTTACAGTCTAGTATAAAATTTAATGAAGTTTCATTTTACGTGTTAATAATTTCAAATTTAATTTATGTCAAGTATTTCCAGACTAAAACTTATTGTATTTTAGACCATTCAATTGCAATGGAGCATCGGTCAAGCGTCTTTTTCCCTCTTATTCGCTTATCACTCCTTTTTTATTTGGACTTAATGATTCTTGTCAAGGATTCAGCCTAGTTAGTTTTACCTGTTTTACTTCTTTTAATAATAAAATTTATGGTTAGCGGGTGGTCCCGACTACGGCATTCAACAGAAATTACAAGTAGGTTCTCTAGAGCTCTATAAGAAAATGAAAAACGAGGTATAGAAAACAAGCGCATGCTCGATGTATAGCTATCGTCGGCGTATGCGCTGACTTTTATCGCCGACTTTCTCGGTACCTCGAGAGAAGGTCCTTTTTCTCGTTGACAAAACTCTCTCGTCGAGGCGTAACAGCGCAGCATGCACGTAACGATGCATGCTATCGCCTGGTTAATTTGCGCGCGACATCCGCGCTGGCAAAGGCGTCAAAGCACAGCTAGTATCCTTTTACGTACGTTTTTTTCTTTTCCTCCTTCCTCTTCCCCTTTTTTCCTTGCGCGTGTTTGTTTCGCGGTAACGATTAGTTGTATAACTATCACTTAATTGAGACTGTTATCATACTGCCCCGTAACTGTCCCTCGGTTGTCGACATCACGCGCGCGATCGAGTTTCGCAATTGTGAAATGAGAGAGTGAAATAAGATAGTAAAAGAACTACATAATACAGCAGAAATCGATTAAATTTAATGAAGGAGTAAACTTCTTTTCGCGTGGCAACATGAACCAATATCTTCTCCTGCACAGGCAATTTAAGAACGCGCGAGGAATGTAAGACGATTTTTTAATTAGAAAGTCGAATATTAATTTTAAGAAACTTCTCTCACGTCGAAAACTAATGTTTTCTGTTGCATAAGTAACTTGAGAAAAAGAGACACACGATGAATGTAAAATATGAATGAAATTAGAATTTAATTAGGAAACTAGTATTTATACCTTTAGCACACAGCCAGAAAGTGAAACTAGTATTTATTTAAAATTTAAAAAAGGATAATGTGCGTTTAAAGGAAAAGCAAATCGTGGTCTTAATCAAGATTTTAAGGTCAACAGATCCGTTTTATGGCAAACTTTTATGTAAAAACAAGTACCGCAACGCGATAAAGATAAATATGAGACATCGCCAACGAATGTAAAATATGAAAAAAAAAGCTAGTAAACCCGACTTGTCGGTTATTTTACTGGTTTTCTTATCTCACTTAATTTACTTTAAGGTCTTAAAATCTTGATTAAGAGCACATTCTGCATTTTCTTCGAATGCTTCTGACATTAGCTTGTCAGAATTTAGACAGTACACTAGTTTTTTTTTTAATTTTAAATTGAATGTCAGTTTCCTAATTGCTAAATTCAAAGAATATTTTATAATTATCGTGTGTCTTTTTTCCTCAAGTTACGTATGCAAGAAAAGATATTTAGTTTGCGACGTGAGGAGAAAAATTTCTTTAAACTTTAAGTTTTAATCTCTAAACTGGGGCTCAAGCATCCGACTGAAAATGAGCGCGATGTAACCGGTCCTTTGTTCTTATTTCTGAAGGACTTGGGAAAATTGATATTAGGAGAGTTGGGACAATTGAATTTGAATCGATTTTCCCGAGGAACCGGAGGATGAAGGCCGAGACTGGGGATTGTGTCGCAGCCCTTGATCATGAATATCGAGGAGGAGCAGAGACGTTATAAGATCGACGCCTATGCGTCGGATGCGCACGTCATGTGTCGCACGAGATACAACGCACTTGCATGTAGGCAGAGCGGAGAAAGGGAGAGTGAAATGCAATCAGTTCACGAGTAAAATCCGCGGAACGTAAAACAGGAAGGAAATTTGCACACGCCAGTGCTTTCTCTCCCTGGCTCCGTTCTCCGTCCCCGCGCATCGTACTACTCTTTCGTAGATCTCGTTGCACAATTACGACGGATTCCGTCTCTCTCTCTCTCTCTTCTCCGTCCCTCTCGCGCGTTGCAATGCATTATTCGGCTCTTTCTTTTACGCCCCGGCTCCTCCGCTCATTCTTCTTCCTACTTCCGCGTGTTCGGTAGAAAGTTCACGGAACACCGAATATAACGGGGTTGGGGAGGGAGGAGGAAATTTACATTATAGATTTTACACTTGAACACGTCTTCGTGAAATTTAACTCTTTCCCTTTCTCCTCTTCGAATTTTCTTGCACTGTTTCGTTAATCCCTCGCGGCAAATTCATCTAAATTATTGTGAACAATCTTCTAGATCATTCTATATAGCAATACATATTTGTTTTTGCTTATAAATGAATTTATTATTAACAAAAAAAACACTTTGTGTCTAATACTTGTAATTTGTAAGAAAATTGTAAAAATTGTACTCTTTTATAAAATATATAAATGCTACTGAAGGTCATTGCTTACTGGAATAATGCATTATAATAAAAATTCTAAACTATTTAAAATAATTTGAACTACTTAAAAAACTTTCAAATAGTACTTAAGAGAATGCGTACTGTTACAAGGACATCGTTGACACGTGACGTTTAATATTCGTAATTTGGAAGAAAATTAGATTCTTATCAAACATAATGCATCGACCTTGCTACTAAAACTTTTGTTAAACAAAAATAGAATTTAAAATGTTCTCGTTAGACTTTCAATTTATGGCCTTATTATTTAAATAATAAATAAATTACATTTAAGTTACAGATCATATGGAGGAAAATATACAAAAAGAATTGAAATTTCTTATAAAAATTATAAGTCGTGTAAATGCATCATTCAAAATTCTACTGGATTGCATCGTTATCTTTTAAAGAATTTCGATAACCGTAATCGTGGGCGATAGTTGACGTATTACGAAGATGATTGATCGCGGTTGGGAAATCGAGTATCCTGTTGACCCAAAACACCAAATCGGTGATCACCGTTACAGGTCCAAAATGGCGAGCCCATCGTAAATTAATCGCTCCGACATTCCACTTAAACGTGCTCAAGAGTTTTATCGATCTCTTCAATGCCAACTCGCGTGCTGTGGTGGAACGGATGCGTAAGGAGGGCGACAAGGAATTCGACTGCCACGACTATATGTCCGAGTGCACCGTCGAGATTCTTCTCGAGACCGCCATGGGTGTCTCCAAGTCCACGCAGGACCGAAGCGGCTTCGAATACGCTATGGCCGTTATGAAGCAAGTATCCAGAATCCAATTTGGGAACCGTCCAATTGAGAACTGAGACAATAAGAAAAAAATATATCGGGCCTTGTCTTGTGCACAGTTCACCCTCGACCAACGCCGAAGCTTAACCAGTTTTAATCGTAGATTCTCCGATCGTGTTATCGGATCTAGCTTTTTCTTAGAAAATTGTTTATTCAACATAAATCTTGGACATTCAAGTATCTTCGTATTGGAACATATAAGATGGATATTGTTATTGTTCCCTAGGATGTGCGACATTCTCCATTTACGTCACACAAAATTCTGGCTCAGGCCGGATTGGATATTCAATCTCACGAAACACGGAAAAGATCAGACCCGTTTGTTGGAGGTCATCCACGGGCTCACAAAGAAGGTCATCTCGCGTAAGAAACAGGAGTTCAGCAGCGGCAAGCGCAATATTATCAACGAGTCTGAGCAAACCAGCAGCGACAAAGTAATTTTTAAAAAGCTGCTTCAAGTAATGGACCATCATTACAATGTGCAATATATTGTTTTTAGAGCACTTCTGTGGAAGGACTTTCCTTCGGACAGTCGACCAACCTGAAAGATGATCTTGATGTGGACGACAATGACGTTGGCGAGAAGAAGAGGAAGGCTTTTCTCGATCTATTGATGGAGGCTGGTCAGAACGGTTCTATCCTGACGGACGAGGAGGTCAAGGAACAGGTCGACACTATCATGTTCGAGGTGGGCATCTCTCTTCATCACGTCGAGAGGACCGAGCCTCGATAAACCGTTCGTTCCGTCATTCGTTTTCGCAGGGACACGACACGACCGCGGCTGCATCGAGCTTCTTCCTGTCGATAATGGGCTGCCATCCGGACATTCAGGAGAAAGTTATCCAAGAGCTCGACGACATCTTCGGTGACAGCGATAGGCCCGCTACTTTCCAGGACACCCTCGAGATGAAGTACCTCGAACGATGCCTCATGGAGACGCTTCGCATGTACCCACCCGTGCCTGTCATTGCGCGTAAAGTCAACAATGACTTAAAGCTCGGTGAGTTCTTGAAGCCGGGATATCCGCGCGTCCAACCAACTTGAGGTCCTGATCAAACTTGAACATTTGAGAAATTGACATCGCGCAAATCGTGTATTGATCACATGAATATCATGCGAGTCTTCAAGAAGCGTTTAAGCGTTAATTTCTTTGATAAAGTAGATTTACGGACGGTACTTATAAACGTGTAGTTTTCTTATTGCGACGTGTTGCGATATGCGGAAACTTGTTCTAATCGTGAAAATTTACGATTGCCGTTCTTCAGCATCGGGAGACTACACGGTCCCAGCTGGGACTACGGTGATAGTGACAACCTTCAAAATGCACCGGCAGCCGCACATCTACCCGAATCCGGACGTCTTCGACCCCGACAACTTCCTGCCGGAAAAGACCGCCAATCGACATTATTACGCTTTCGTGCCGTTCTCCGCTGGGCCGCGTTCCTGCGTGGGCCGCAAATACGCCATACTCAAGCTGAAGATTATCCTGTCCACGATCATGAGGAATTTCCGCGTCAAGTCGGACATCAAGGAGTCAGATTTCAGGCTCCAGGCCGACATTATCCTTAAGCGCGCGGAAGGTTTCAAGATCAGGCTGCAGCCGAGGAAACGGGCGCCTACCGCCACCGCCTAGACCTAAGCATTCCTTCACCATTTTCGTAGAAATAGTTGGGTAGAGGAGAGCACGAGGGCAAAGAAACGAGTCGCGAGTTTCGAGATTTGAGCCCCGACGATGGTTCGCGGTAGCCTTCTCGACGAATTGCATCTCATGCGCGCGCGTGAAACAAACGCTGCCGCGCCAAGTTACATGTACATGTTGTATATTACTCGTCGTTATATAACGCATAGCTTATCGCTCACGTTGATATTTATCTCTTGCAATAAATGCGATACTTGCTGTGCGGCGAAATCGGAAAACTAAACTACTCCTTGTCCCTATTAACCGAGCGGGATGCGACAGGCTCGCGAGATCAAGTATCGGCTTGCGCGAGGACGCGATTCGGGAACGCTCCTCTCGAGACGGGAGAATCTTACCGGAGTATTCGCGGCCAATCTCAAGGTCGGTGAAAGCGCGACAATGAAAACTCTCGCGGCAGCTCGATCGGGAGAAATGAAGAAGGTTAAGGACGAGCTGAGGGCGATGCTCCCGATATTAAAACCTTCAGAAGTGAGAAGGTTGCTTTTTTCTTAAATAAAAGAAATTTTCTCCAAACTTCCCTCAACCGCGGTGAAAATAAAATATTCTTTGAATTTAACAATTAGGAAACTGGCATTTATTTTAAAATTAAAAGCACTGATGTACTGTCAAAATTCTGACATTAGCGGGGTTTTTTGGTTTTAAATGAATGCCAGTATCCTAATTATTAACTGTAAAGAATGTTTTATATTTATTGCGTGTCCTTTACTATACGCTCTTTCGAGGCGCCTCATTACGACGCTTATGCCAGTGTTATCTACATTTTGCCCAGATTACTCTTAATAAACGTGCCATCAAAGTTGTCCTATTTATATCTTCAAACAGATATCGTTTACCGCCTCACGAAGCGATCATCGATGAACTCGAGGAAAGCAATTACGTGGAATCGGTTTGCTATTTGAGAGAATTATTTGAACTCGACGAGGCAACTCGTAGGGCGGCTGGCCCTGAAACCTTGACATGGGAGAAGCCGCGCTTAAAGGACAACAGGGACGCAATGTTGCGTCTGAAGAAAAGCCTGATCGCTGTCGAGCGAGCCAAAAACGCCGGTGGGGGCGAAATATAAGATCTTTAATGTCACGTTTATTCCTTTACTCCTTTAACAGATCTCTCGATCTGTTTCCAACTTTAGATACTGGAACATTTTAATAATGTATTCTATAATTATAGAAATGTCAAGGTTTGTCTATTTATTAAGTATGAGTAAAAGTAGGAATATTACGAAATTTCTGGAGGTAGGAGACTACGTTTCCACAGCCGCAGAATTTCTGAATACAGCACTGCTCTTTCAAGCGATGACCTGGGAATGGTGGTGGGTAGCGGAGCGGCTTTACCGTAGCGCTCTGGAGAACGCTAAGCTGGTAAAGGATGATGATCAGCGGACGAGCACCATCACACACTATCTGTACGGCCGATTTCTATTTGAGCAAAGTTAGTGAAATAGTATATTAAACACGTGCAACAGGCGAATGGGCTTAGCAAGCTGAAACTTGCTACCAATTTTCTGCTCCAAATGACCGCAGTTTTCCTCTCTTCGCATTATGTATCGTTGTCAATACGCAGTTATTTATCGATAAAACTTTTATCAGACATTGAATATTTGAAATTGATCGCAAATTTAACAATGATTATAACATAAATTCAAAGGAATAAGGACTAAAGAGCCGTGACAGGATGTTGAATGTCATCTAAAAATAATTCTTATTTTAAATTTATTACGAAAAACATTACGTCAGCCAGGGTTTGAACTTGGACTTTCCTCTCACCATTTCGACCACCGAGGCATGATTAGAATATAATTAAATTAAAGTATTAAGAAAATTATGTTCGCACAATGCAATCAGTACAGGATACGACGGAGTCGTTATACCATTTAAAACTCGCACGTGAAGTATGTCAGGAGAAATCGTGGAACGCGTCGAAGATGACCGGTCGAAAAGAGGAAACTATCTTTCGAGAATGCAATGTGCTTCTGTACAAAATACTGCTGATGCATGCGCAACAAGTCCGTCCCGATCAACCGGACGTCGCTGTAAAAGCGTGCACCGAAGCTCTCGCACGAGCGACGGATTGTGAGCTATTTTTTATTTAAAAAAACTGGAAGAAATAGAGCAAATAAAGGGATAGTAAAATATTTGTCTACTGAACATCATGTTGTTACGAACGTCACGACTTTGTTAAAATGTTATCCCAGTATTTTAAGAGTTTATGTAAAAAATGGTGCAAATTGCATCTTCACCGCGTTAGCTCATCTTCGTCTCTCAGCCAAACACAGTGGTTTCCTTAAATTATATAACAAAGAGCTGTGCGATATCATCGGTCATCTTCACATCCGCAGCTGGACATTACGAATACATAGCAAACGTTCTGTACGAGCTGGGCATGAGTCAGTTACGATCGGGCGATGTGAAACTCGCCTTTCGGAACTTCTCCAAGTTCCTGGCAATGGTTAAGAGGATCTCGGACCCGGAGGGGATCTGCAACGCGCACATGGCGATGGCACTTGCGTACAAGTTATGTGTAACTTATGTTTTCCCTGCGTCACGGTAGGATATGGAGACGCGAAAATGGAAAGGAAATAAACGAAACGGCAAATAGAAAGAAAATAGATAATAATTTTGTATAGGTTTCGATTTATGTATATTTTACCGCACATGCAGACACGCTTATTACGCGATCTTGAAAAAATTCTTCGCGCGATTCTCACGGCCGATACGTATATGCAGGAATTGGACGACGACGCAAACACGGAAAAGCATCTTCGTCTGTTCGTGGTAAACGCAACCAAGTCTGGACTCACGAAAAAACTCGCACAGGCACACTATTGCACTGGCGAGCATTTTTTGAGCAAGGTACGGCATCACGATTGTAAAACAGAAGCAAGCGGTGCAAAGATTATTGACTAATCTTCTAGGGAAAAAATTATTACGTTAACTTCACTCAATTATTACATTACATAAAAACAGAATCAATAGATGCAAATATAAAAACTATATAATATAAGATTATTAAGATATAATATTATTGAACAAATATAAGGTCATTGTTGAATCTTATAGGAGAAAAGTTACGTTAATTTCTTTCAATTATTACATTGCATAAAATATATCAAACATACAAACGCGTTATATCTCATCCACTGTTTGCGATGTTAATAAAATTAACAAGTCTTCGAATTCATTAACTGTACGCAAGCAAGCATTTAGTAACTTTTCTTTAAGAAAAAACCAGATATTGCAACCTTTCATCTGGAAAAATCCTTCGAGCTGTATAATGAAGTCGGTTTGAACGTCGATGCTGATAAAGCGCGAGCTCTCGCCGGAGTTTCAAAAGGTGGGTTACACGTTTCTTCAAACTATAACGTGCGATAAACTTAAAATGTATTCGTCTTTGTAACAGGACAAAAAACCATTGAGCAATACGTCCATCTTATACGTCAGTGCGGAGCCGCCGATCCAAAAGCAATAACAGCACTTTGTCAGTGGAAAAATTGTAGAAGCGTTTTTTGGACTGAAAAAGAAGAGAAGAAGCTACAGACCGGTACGAGATAACGTTCAACGAATTGAGCAATCAATCAACGAAAATGAAATTAAATCCTAATAGAAGAATTTCGTCTCTTATAATTTTTAAACTTCCCGATTACCACGTTTGATTTACATTGTAATTGTAACTACGTAGGGCTCGCTATTATACGTTTAAACGGAAACACGTTTATACGTATAATTAGCTATCCGTTTATTAGAAACGTTTTTCCGAATACACGTGTTTTTACTTAACAAACGTTTAAACGTTTACTAGGCTCTAATATACGTGTAAACGTTTAAATGTTTGTTAAACGTTTAGTAAACGTTTAAACGTGTAAACGTTTTTCTGGAAGAAAATGTAAACAGATAAACGTTTTACGTTTAAACGTTTATTCGAAAAACGGAATAAAATCCGAGCCCTTTAACTACGTGGTATTATGATTTCAGAAGATTTGGAGAAGCACCTAAACAGAGAGGCGACATTTTAGGCTAGTATTCATAGTTAGATCTTACATTCAAGACTGTCTTAAGATTATTTTTACTCTGTAAGCAATGACATGTTCGAGTGTCTTCAGATAAATTCAAGACAGTCTTGAATATAAAATTTGATTACGATTACCGGCCTTAGTCACAATCTTCATATCAATGCCACCAACGCTGCAAAATTTCATTGAAAAATTCGATTTCACACACTACAGTTAATGTACTTTTTTACTTGAACATCTACACTAAATGTGCCTTCATTTTTGTACTAAATATTATAATGTCTATTATATCAATTCACATTCAAACATCATGTTTTATCAATGTAATGTAACGTTCCATTGTTATGGTAATGTATTAAAAATAATTTAACAAAAATTTAACTTCAATATTAATGATACACGTATTACAAATATTAAGAGAGATATTAGCAATGCTTTTGTAAAGCTAAATGTAATATACTCTTCTTTAAGTATCATGCATGATGATGGGAAGAATAATTAATTTTCATAATAAAGCAAATGCACTTGCGAATAAACTAATAAAAACGGTTTAAGAATTGTGTTACGTTATCTGCTGTTAGTTCTTAGCAGCGTAATATTAACAAGATGTAATTAATATGCATAATTTTCTCCATTATCTCCATTATTCAATCAAAAGATAGATGTTCTACTATAAATATGAAATCCTAGAATACGTATATAGGGAAATTTATTAACTTTAGATTTTATATTGCAATTATGTTACCTTTTATATAATTTACATTAGTATATGTAATTTCTCCCATACATTCCTTAAGTTTATTACATTAGGCTTAAGATTATATTACTCCCCCAAAGACTATTTTACAACATATATATATATGTATATATGTGTATAATTTTTATGAAGTTATATTTAAAAAATTAAATTTTTAAATAACGATACAAATAATGCATCGTACCAGCATGAGAATTTCGAAGATTTAATAAATATTTCCACTGATCATAATATTAATGAATGTCTAACAAGAAAATAATGTATCTTTTTATATTCATAATTATTTCTGCGTCTTCTGCAATTTATTATCAAGGGTCTACGTAATGTATATTTATAGCAATTGAATAATCGACATATTTGCCCCTAAAAATTTATTTACAGTTCCATATTCGAAAACGTTGAAATTTATTTATAATTACTACCTGATAAATCACTTATTTTCTCCACTCAAACCTGAATGAATAGTAATTTACCGTTATACATCATAAACAAAATGCCACACAGATTTCTGATAAATTATTATACAACTGTCTTTATAGTGTTCTTACTTTATATTTCTTCTGTACTTTATGTATATACACATATATAATATATAATATATGTATATATGTGTGTATATATAATATTTATATATTATATATATGTAAGCACACTTAATAATGTTATAAACACAAACTTAGTTTTATATTTTAATTTTATAACGAATTAGTTCTTTCTCTGTTTAATGACACTTTTACAGCACAGCTTCATAGTATTTTGTTCTGTTACATGAAAATCAGTATGGAAGCAAATACTATTATGAAACTTACACATAACTATCTTTAATATTTAACAAACACTATTCTTAAAGTAATATACAGTATAACCAAAATTCTACCAACTGCTTGGCTTGGATATTGCAATCCTTCCAATTTTCTTTATTTGATGAAAAAAATTAAGTTATGAAACTCGAATTACCTTGAAAATTTCAGCATACTGAAGAATAAATTTGCAATAAATTTTTGTCCACCGACTCTAGATATCCAGCAGTTCATATCTTTTCTTTTTAATAAATGGGAACTCCCGTGTAACTGTAAATAGATAGGCATTGCACACAAGACGAAAATGAATTTCTCACAAATATGGGGCAGAATGTACAAATAATTGTTTGCCACAAGTGCAATTAGTTCAATGTAATATCGTTATCATCCATCTCCATGATGCTAATCGGTTCTAAAGACGGCATATCGGCACTCTTGCGTATCTCACGCGATATGTTTTCTAGTGTCTCCAATTCAACCTCGTCCGAGTTCTTCGTATTCTCCTCTCGCTGTTGCACTTCAGCGGCAGCAAGGTTAAATACCTCCTGCAATATTTCGTTCGCTGCATCCGTAGAACTGGTGTCGAAAGTGTAAGTCGAGTTTTCATGCATTTTTTTGTGTTTATTGTTCATTGCATTATCATCGACCAATTTCTCAATCTCCTTTAGCTCTTCCTCTAATCTCCCTTTTTCTCTCGAACTGTCTGTTGGGGCTGTTTCTTCCGTGAATTTCTCATGTTTTATTCTGTCGTTATTTCTGTCGCTGCTTACCGGAACCACTGCGATATCGTCTTCACTGCTGTCTTTCATCTTGTCATACTTTTCGTTATTTGAAAGATCTGGCTTAAAGGTATCTTTTGTACCGTTAAGTTTGTCAACATCTGTAATTATTTCGTCCTCCGTATTTTCTTCATCGAACTTATTTTGTTGTTTTTCCAATCTCAATTCGTTGTCTTCATTTATGATTGTGTCAGCCGAATCACTTAATGTTTCTGTTTGGTCAGCCAACGTAATTTTTTCGACTTTATTCTCCGGCTCTTTTGTATCTTCCTTCGGAAACTCATCCATTATTGATACTTTTGGTTCCCTTTCTATTTCTTCTTCGCGATTATTCTCTAAATTATTCTCATAACTTTCACTATAATCTTTATTATCCTCGACTGTGTCATGAATTGATAAAATTGGTGACTTTCTAATCATTTCACTATCGTGCGGTGTTTCCTCGTGAAAATCTTCCACATCTCCTATTTCATTATTACATTCAGTAATAGTATTTTCTTCTTCTGTAGAAGGAACTTCGTTTTTCATTTCTTCACCTTTATCATCCATATTATGATCTTCTTCTGTAGTGACAGCAGTTTCTTGCGCATCTTCATTTTTATCACTGTCTCTATGTACCGATGTCTCAACCTTGTCCTCCGTTGTATCTTCAACCTGTCTGTCTCCACCATCCTCCGTATCTAATGTTACCGTTTCGTCCGGAATAACTGTCGATTTTTCGCATTGTTCAGATTCTTTTGTTTTAACATTTTCATCGTTTGTAGATTCTTCTTCTACGTGCGACTTACTCTTTACTGTATCCGGTTTGTCGCTTACGTTGACATCTTCACTTATTTCTGTCTCCACCGTTTTCTTTACCTTTTCTCTAGTGGAAAAGATCTCTTCATTAATGTCTTCATCGGTGTCATCCTCGACATTGATAGCAATTTCCTCCGATGGATCGTCGGTATGCTTATCAGTGGATGCAGTTCTATTGGAACGCGACTCTTCTTCGGAAAATTTGTCATCTTGTAACTCGACTTCCATTTCCTGCTTCCCCTTAACGCTCGAAAGGGGTAACTTTTCCAGTTTTAACGCAGCTTGCTTGAAATGCGTCAATCTGTGCTTCGCATTGGACAACTTGGTATCAAATGTTTTGTCGCACTTGTCGCAAGCGTACTCTGTTTTAATTTCCGAATGTACTCGGGGTTTCGGGCTTTTAAATTCCGTTGATGATGGAATTTCTACACTAGATATAGAAGATGAGCTTGTTCTACTACGAGTGCTTCTATTATTTCCTTTTTTTGTAGATACAGACGACAAACTTGTTGCACCTTTCGCCTTGCTTCTTGGACTGTCTTCATTGGACGTCTCGTCGGTGGATTCTGAACGTGCGTTTAATCCTACCCCTCCAAGTATGAACTTCAGTTTCTTTCTATTTGTTCTAGTTACACGGTCATTCAAATTATCTCTATGATTCTTCCTTAGCTCCAGAGACTCATCAGAATCTGAACTTCTATTACTGATCTTTCTTTTACGTCCTCGTCTTGACATCAAACGACTACTTGACTGTTGTTTTGCAACGATTGACACTTCCGTCGATTTCATTTCGTTCGTATTTGTGTGGTCCTTACTTAATTTTGTCACTTTCGATGGTGTGCGCTCGACATCGTCTATAGATCTCATTGTGCTGAAATGTCGCTTTCTTCCTCGTCTTGCTTTACCGTTAACAATAGAATTTCTCGTCTTGTACGAGACATTCAAAGGACTACTTTCAGCATATCTTGTTTCTTCCTGTAAACTGTTGCACGACATATCGTTGTTCTCCTTTTTCTCCATCTCTTTGTGCGTCTTCTTTTTCCTGTACGGTTCTTGGTTCAGCACGTCAGTTAAGAAAACTGCGCACAATTTCGTTTCTGCCAAAGTGGATCGTATCTGACGGGTACGACGTGTTTTATCAGTACCTGGATCTATTGTTATCCAACAATTCTTGCACACCGTTAGACCTGTACGATAAATTCGGTACATGTCGATACCGCCTGCAACTGTCTTACAACACCTGTCGCAATTTCTGGCATTTGACTTGTTTTGCAATTTAACCTGTGCATTGTTCCGCACCTTACGTCCGCCCTTAGCATGTCGTTTACGACGCGGCATGATATCTTCGTTTTCGCTATCGCTATCGCTAGAATTTACTGAACCATAAAATGTAATATCTGGAAATGTGGTAATAGTTGTTTTGCGATTTACAACATCTGTGTGTACCTGCAATGAAAAAAAAACGCAATTATATAATACAAATGTCATTGGAGAAACAAGAGGAAAGCTAACTGTATAATTTGGTAAAGTTTAGTACTTTTGGAAAATTTGAATAGTTTATCTCTTCATTGATTAGCGCCTTTAAATTGGTGATTGTTTCCTGATAAATCCTTTTTAGATCGTACAATACGTCCAAGTTATATCGACACGTTAGGCATATCAGTTTTGAACTGCTGTTCTTGAAGACCTGCAAAAACAAGACACCTTGAATCTCGGCAGCCCTACGTTATTTACCTTGCGACAGAAATGAAAACACTCAGAAAGAAAACACTTACGTCGTCATTGAAGATACTGCGGATTTTCCGTAGAGGATTAAATATCACGTTTTTGTCCTTGGTAAGATCGAAGATACGATCACTGTCCACTAACTCGTAGCATAGAAAGCAACATGGCATCGGCGTTCTCGCTGGTGGCCTCAACACCTCGTGGGCTTTCTTATGTTTTTGTACAAATTTAGCGCACTGATCTAACTCATACGCGCACTTGTAACATATCTTGCTCGACAGATCGATACATTTGCTAATCTAAGACAAGAGAACAGATTACAGCATTGAGAGTTATTACTTTGAAATTATTTTATCTCATTATGCTTAATCCTAATCATCTTTCTTTCGTGATGAATTAAAGGGGGAAGAGATGGATTGCGATACACACAAACGATTTTTGTTAAAAAATTAAATGACACGTCGATATAATACAGACCGCGAAAATGTAACACACAAATGTCCAGTTTTATGCAAATTATCTAATATCCGATCCGAGCGGATTCCTTCCTAATTTCAAACACTCGACACTGTATACGAACGTATACAACAACAACAAAAGCCGAAACTTCGACGCAAGAGACCGAGTAAATATTCCCAATCATTCATTGTAAATATATATATATATATATAATTTTTTGGTGTGTATACACGCACGTACACAGGCATGCATACGTACGTATTGCAAAATGTCGGTAAAACGAGACACGAGATGGACGCGAAATCAACACGAGGCGGACACGACCATAGACATAGTATATATAGACTGCGCGTTCCCTACTTTACTCGCGTGAAAACACGCGCCAACTTTAGAAAGAGATAGCTGGCGTGGGACCGTACCTTTATCTTTGTCGAAATGAAGTAGTGGGGATAAACAAAAGAGTAGAGGAACGATAGATAGACAGAGAAAGAGCTACGGCGTAAGGCATATGTCTCTTTCTCAGGTGTGCAATCAGCAGCCACAATGCGCAGTCTATATGTACATATGTCTATGGACACGACGCGGTCACTTCTCGTTTTCGTTGCGGAGAAAATTGCTCGTTCGCGCGAAAAAAAAACAACCGAGACCGAACGCGATTCACGCGGCTCGTCGCACGATCGCACACGCACACGCGATCTCCCTCGCGGCAACCCGGACCTCGGAGCTATTTATCACGCGGCGCAGTAACATTTACACATGTCCGAGTTCTCCTCTCGCTCCCGCCCCCTCCTGTTATCCTACGCAAGTTACGGCTCCCTGGCACAGATGACGCGGGGCGTCACGTTTCCCGCCGCGCGTCGCGCAGCTTGATGTCAGGTTGATGCGCTAAATTACCTTCCTCTCCCGCCCGATTTGCTACCGCGAGGCGAGACACGGGGGACGGCGTCGCCGATCCGGTCTCCCGGCTGACGAGTCCCCCTCCCCCCGCCCCGCCCCGGCGCGAACCTAACCTAAAACCTACAAATAAGCGCGATTCCAACCTAGACCGAGCGGCGATCGCTCGATCCTGAGACGCGACTTGACGTTTAGCACTCGAGCGTTCGCGCCCCTCCGACAATTTACGTAGATCTATCCATGTTTTTCTACCGCATCCTCCCTCTCAGCCCCCGCTCGAATGCGGAGCGACACTGTCAAAGCGAGAAGCGAATGGCTCTACGGGCACGGAGCTCCGGAGGGGAGGTTCGCTCGCAAGTACGCGCCAACCCCCTTCGGAGAAGGGACTCCGCGCGCCGTCGTTCGTACCTTGATGGACAGGCACGTCTCGATTTGATCGGCGAACGTGCTCTCGTTGTCCGCAGTGACGTCCAGAAAGACACCCTCGTTGCTGGCGCACACGAAGCAGAAGTGATGAGACATAACGACGCGCAGGGGAGGCTGACGTAGTCAGAGTAGCATTACCTCGCGGTAGGCTTAAACGCTCACCAGCCCAGCGACGCCCGTCAGTCCTCGTGCCCTTGCGTAAAACGACGCGTAAAAAGAGTTTGGAGTCGCGCGAAGAATTGGCGGTAACACTAGAGCTCGCACACAATATGGCGGAACCTTGGCACCATTCGATACGATATAGTCGATACCAGTCGATACTCTCGAACTCGCGCGTTCGCTTTTCTTTCGATTTTTCCCTGCCGACTCTTGCCTCGCTGTACATTAACAAATCAAAACGCTTAAAAAATGTGTCGACAACGTACGCTTGTGCAATGTATAATATACAATTTATCAACTTGTACAAATTTTTTAAACGTGTTTATTGGCTACAAATTAGAATGTTCGTAGACGCAGGGAGCACTGGGGAGCACATTCTAAATTAGAGACTTCAGGGTACTGTTGCATGTGTCGTACGACATATCTTTTAAGCGGGTCGATTGGAATCTATCGCGAGCGAAAGGCGATTAGTCGTTGACCCGTGCGAACGACGAGTCTGAAATCGATGACGATACATCTCGTGATTTGCAACGCGCGGAGCGATACATCGATATCTATTCGGCGCGAATTCTTTGAATTTGAGCTCGAGGTTACGTGGCACCGACATTGAATCGCGCGACGCTATGCTCTGCAGTCGTAAGTCATATCTGACGAAAGGAGATGTAAAAACGAAAACGAAATTTATTATTTGAGTAACAACGTAAAACAGCCTATCGTATAAAGATATCCCGCAGTCGAACGTTAACCAGACATTCATTTTACGGCGGCTTTCGCGTTTAATGTCACTTGTCATCGAGTGTCACTTATCAACGAGACGATTGCGTTATCACGCATTGCTCGATCAACCATGTTTTTACATCGCAATGCTTTGCGGCTAAAAGTCGCTTTAGACGACTTGCAATTCGCGCTTGACTTGAGGATAGAATTCAATTTGTAGGAAATAGAATCCCGTCCTGAACTACGGCACGAGTTACTCGTCCAAAACGGATTCGAGACTCGTGTTGGCGTGAATAAACTCGCGGTGCGGAATTGTGGTTTGAAACATCACGGTGTACTCCACGACGAAAGCCCGAGCGCTTTCATCATCCCTCGTATTTTCACCATTCAGCTGGACACTTTCCGAATTCCCTGTGCGGCCTCGTTCGACAAGTCCTCTATCCGGTCTTTCGGCCCGCCAAAGAGAAGCCTGAGGGTTTCTAACGCCGACGTGAATATGTTCCTACAATGCAAAACAAGCAAGTGAAAAGATTGTCTCTTATATCGTGTCTGGGGCAAATGCTTGCTTCGAAGCGTTCTCCCTCTCCTTTTCTCTTCGTTAAAAGGAAGAGTTACATTTCGAAGCATTTGCAGCATCAAGTGGACCGCAGCCCTATACGGAGAGATGAATTTTAACGAAGTGAATTTTAAGAGAGAATTCTCTCTGTGTAGAGTATCTAAACAAATGGACTATTACTAAAATAGTGATCGATCACAGCGTAAACATTGTTATATACATAAATTTTTATATAGAACTCGACGGCTGGGCAATCACCTGACACTGTCCTTGACGTTCACGTAGATCTCGCCGGGTGGCAGCTTCACGGAGGGCATCTTCTCTTCCACAAAGACCAGCCCGGCCCACAGCGCGTCGTCGAGGATCTTGAGCGGCATTTCCAGGAAGCCGGCGACCCTGCCGGTGACTGGGCTGGCAAATTCCAGGCTCGCCCGCACCCCGTCCTCCGCGTGGTCCAGAATCGTCGTGACCGACTCGTGGGAGCCCCGTGCGGCCGCGTACGCGCCGCAGAACGCCGATGTCATCGTGGCGAACACCGGCAGACCCAGCAGGCGACGCGTGCCCGCGAAGCCGCGCGCGTCCGCGTAGCCGGCGTTCGCGGCCGCGTCCGTTGCGGTGGGATCACGCGTGCCGCACATGACACTCAATTGCTGCGGAATAAACAGTGAATGAAAGCGATATGTGTTGCACACTGTTACGCACTGCGGATTTCGATGTGATAGAATTAAGATAAAATTTGTTCGCCAGACAATGTTTTATGCTCTAAGGCTATGAAAGTAACAATTTTACCGTACGACTATTAACAAAAGATGAATATTTTATAAAACATTGTTTTCAAAGTACAAAACAGCTATTCTGCTAAGGCCCTCGATCGCCGAGTAAGTTAATAGGACTTGGACCGAAGTCACTTTATATCACGTGCAAACCCGAGCCGGAAATAGCCGTAGCAACTCATCGTTAGTCTCGCGGTTCTCGCAATCGGTTCAAACATCGGACCTTAATATCCGCGGTGTACCTTGCTCGCGTAAAACTATTCTTTTACATTATTTTACAGTAACGGCTTTTACAGGAAACGCTACAGATTACGCCATCGTATATAGGATTTCTGTGACGTCAGCGTGGAAAATGTCAACTCGCGGTCGTGGGGGTTGCGTGTTCGACTTGGTACCGCTTGGCCTTCGCGGATTTCATGAGACCGCGGATGAATCGCAGGGAATTGTCCGTCCGCAAAGGACTCTCTGCTGCGATACGCATCAAACGTCGGAGGCAAACGGGTCGCGGATGACGGCAGCGAGTCCGCGAATCGATAACGAGGGCTGGCACGACGATTGTTAAATGGACACCACCATCGAACGGCGAACGGCGAGCCGGGCGACAGCTATTTATTATACGCACGTGATACGCGATGCGTACGATAGCCGAGGGTCTTTCGCTGGTCTCGCGCGGCATCTCGGAAGCCGTCATCTCGGAACCGGCCGGACACCCTGAGCTCGACGCGGCTCACCACGACGTAGGATGACACAGCCGAGGGAGAGGGATGCGCGAGGCTCGCGCCTGCGTCCGGGACTCCTAAATTTAGCCCCCGTCGTCGGCGTCGGCGTCCCTCGTTACTTTCGCGTCTCGAAGACTAGAACGCCCTATACAGCCGTTTATATCAGTGCTGGACTTAAGCTTGCGCGCTCCTGCCTTGGCACAACGCGACATCTTTCTTCTCCATCTTCCCTGTATCGAGCATAAAATAAATATAAGAACCGTTCATAAACAAAGGGGATGAATTGCTGTGATTGACAAAGTACTTAAAGTTTTTAAGAAAGTAATTAATAATCAAAATTGCATCAAAGAGTATTATAATTTTGTGTCCATCGGTGGAAATTTGTACGTGGTTTACTTGGTTTTTTTTTAGCCAGACCCTCTGTTACATAGAATTTGGATTGCAAATTGTTGCACGAAGACCAGGTCTTAAGTAAAGTCTTTAGCGTTTCCAAGCGTGAACCGCGCTCAATTTGCAACCCCTCGCGGCGCAAGCGCGAGCGAGAGGATCTCTTCGAAATATCTTGCAAATCGCACTCCGAGAGTGCTCTTCACCTTTGGCGATTCAAGGTCGCTCGATGATCCTTCACCGCCGTTAACAGAGATGAGCATCTGCGTGGCGGCGCGTGCGCGCACGGACGCGCTCCTGCGAGGGTGAGTCTACGGGGTGGAAAGTGTATACGCAAGTACGCCGCGAGCACAGTCGCGGGGGCATGATTTTAATATGCCCATTGACAAGATTGTCCATCGGATCCGATCGTCCTCGCCGTGACTCGTTCTCCTACGGAGGGACAGCTAAGGAGCAGCGCTCGTCGCAGCCGTCGCATCGCGTTCCCAGCTAAGCGAGAATGTACATAATGTAACCGCCGCACGGATGACAGGGGTGAGTATTTTACCACACATTTTGCCGTATGTCCGACCGACGACGCGGCATCTCGTGCCTCATTTCCGGAAGAGCGCATTATATTCTAAAGAGAACGCCCTGGCGTTCGAGCATAACGACGCCTGCGGTCGATTCATTTCCGCAGATCCAATCGCACCATCTGGAATGAACGAGGATGACGTAGCAATTAATTTTCCTTTCTCAATTTATAGTATATTTGTACTTAAATGAACACGCGTGCGCGCACAGAGAGAGAAAGAAAGAATAGCATATGTATGTGCATGCACTGAAAGTAAATTCTACCTATATACGAGATATGTAAAATAGACTTGGAATTAACTTTAAGACCGATTTTTAATTAACTCAATCAGCGATCAAGCGAATTAACTTGTCGAGTAATATTATTTTGTTAACGTGGATAGAATCATTTCATATCTTTTCCTATTCAACGTGCAAAGAAGGATTAAACTTGATACAATGCAATTACGAATTCTGCTTTAAGCAACTCTACCGACGGGATCGCTAATTAAATTAAATCGGAATTTGTTCGAAGTCGAATCCCATGTCGGGGGTTGGCATGTGCAACCGAGTGAAATTGGATAACAGCTGTTTAACAGTCACGGGCGCCAGGGCTTGGCGAATCGCTCGTCGACGAAAAATCAAGTTTGACCGTAATGTCGAATGCAGGTTCGCAATTAAGATGGACGTTCACGGTGCCGGGGTAGTCGCGATTCTGGGCACGGTTGGAGCCGCTACCGGGGCAATCTCAGCGGTGATCGTCTACACCATTTGCGCGCGTCGCCGACGATTGCTTACTTCGGTCGGAGGGCCGCTCAACTGGCACGTATTTCCTCATGTTCTCCTTCCTAAAATATAATGTATATTTTTGGTTTCGATAAGTTTGTAGATAGTTGCGACTAGTCTCTAAAACTCTATTCTAAAATCCAACGCGGCGACGCTCAATGCCTAAAAATATAATTTATTGCTGAAATAATAACAATAAAACTTAGTAGATTCAATTGAGACCGATATGAACATGCAAATATGCAATATCATAATTATATTTCTATTCATCTCCAATATCTTCCATTTGAATCCATTAGAACTACAATAGTATCGACCTTTGCCCAAGTAATTTCCTACGTAAATTTACGTTCAGCCACTGGCTGGAGAGGACCTGGAGAGAGGCCGCAATTAGCTCTAATAAGGTTTAAGTGGAAGATATTATTGTGATACTGCACACAAACATCTGCACTTTCTGACTCATATTGGCCTTAATTTGATTTACCAGTTTTCTGTAGACGAACCCTAATTATCATTTATTTTATTTTTGTTTTAATAAAATTCAATACTTATTTATAGTTTATATATACAAAAATTCATGGTTTCCAGTGCTTTGATAACTGCGTATTAATATGTTGTAAATTTTGTCTAGCATTAATAACAGTATGCAACGTACTTAGATATGTTTACGATAATAATTGTAACAACATACTTGGACAGATTCCACTGTGTCAAAAAATAAATTCTGTCTCTTTCAGGTTTGAGAAGGATTTATTGGACAGAGCCGAAGAAGCAGCCAAGTCATCGAAAGATGTTTTAGTCGGCGTCGCGCTTTCTCGGGATAATAAAATTATCAGACGTAGCGACAGTCATTCGAGTGATGACGAGTGGCAGTCTGATCATGTATTCGATAGCATTGCCAGTGACTCACCTAGAAGAGGTAGATACATGCGTGTTTAAAAAATTCTAATAAGGAATAATGTTGAAAACAATAAATCGATGCATATTAGGAGAAAAAGTTAATTTTAAAAATTGAAACACATTCGCACGAAGAAATTACGTTCGTATAACGTGATACAAAACGTAATAACACCTGATAATCAGAAACTATGTTTTTCTATAAAGTTTAGAGAACACTTTTTGTGGTGACGTACATAAATCTTTCCGAGGACATTTTTCTTAAAGTCAGAATATTTCAAGTCAACTTTATGGAATCGCATTGAAATGCCTTTTGTAATACGTGTCTTTCAGTTATACAGCATCTCTCCGAATCAGATGACATCTCTCCATCCCCAATGAGTCCTCTTGCGCCGCCGATTCCGGAAGGCACAGTGATCGCATCGGAGAAGCGCATGATAATCGTCAGACCACCGCCGCGAAGCATAGACGGATCTTACTCCAGATTGAATAGCCTCGAGATCGAGTCATCTCCACGGCACAAGGTATACATATTATACAGTTTCCTTGCGTTTTCAATTCAATAATTGCATTATTGTATTTATCTATCGTAGCTCTCGTCTTCCTCTTCGACTTCTTCGTCTGACGAAATCAGAGGTGAATTAAAGTTGGGTTTGATGTACGATGCCAACGCTGGAATACTTACAGTAAAACTTATCGAGGTATTGTATATCATGTATCTATTGCCGATGACATATTAATCGGAATAATCTCTCTTTAATTAATAATATATTAATTAATTTCTCCTTGTGCATTTGAAACAGGCACACGATCTTCGCGCCCGAGAATTGAGCGGCATCGCAGATCCTTACGCCAAGATACGTTTGTTACCTGATCGTAATAACGTATGGCAAACTACAATACACAGACGTACTTTGAATCCTGGTAAATATATTTTTTCATTATTTTCACGGAATTATCGATTCTCTTTAAAGCGTCAAAACTTTAATCTAAATTTTTTCCTCAGTTTTCGACGAAGACTTCGTTTTTGAAGTAACGCCTGCATCATCACTGACCGGAAGAACGTTAGAAATTCTGCTCTACGACTTTGATGCATTTACGAGACATCGTGGTTTAGGCTACGTACAGCTTCCTCTTTCTTCCGTGCCGGATCTCGATTCAAACTTGATCACTATGGTAAAACCAATTCTGCGATATGGGGCGGAGGGTGGATTTAAAGCGCCGCCTCTGGGTGAACTGATGGTCTCTATCTCCTACCAGTTGTCTATAGAGAAACTGACAGTTATTATTGTCAGGGCGAGAAATTTACCCATTC
Source organism: Vollenhovia emeryi (assembly GCF_000949405.1). Lineage (NCBI taxonomy): Eukaryota > Metazoa > Arthropoda > Insecta > Hymenoptera > Formicidae > Vollenhovia > Vollenhovia emeryi. The sequence goes on along the minus strand of NW_011967243.1, from coordinate 575,314 downwards.
TCGACGATCCCGCAAACGCTAATCCGTATGTGAAGGTACGTACACATCGACGTGTTTTCCTTCTTACTCAAAGTTTCTTACTTAAAACACAAAATCGTTTAGGTATCACTCATGCAGGACGGTAAGAGTCTTAAGAAGAAGAAATCGAGTATACAACGCGAGGCTACCAGTCCCGTGTGGAACGACATTCTTACTTTTGATATCAGTAGCGACGTATTACCGAAGTGTGTCTTACAATTCTCTGTGCTACGAGCGAATGGCGATCTCTTGGCCAAGTGCCAAGTGTCCGGCTCGTGTCAAAGAGAATTGTTTCAGCGTGTATTATCCGGGAAAGGTGCTTCGGCACAATGGCTGCCGTTGTCAGAACCAGAAGCGCAACATGATGATAACGGCGAATCAAAAAATTGAAACCATCGCTGTTAAAAAAAAGGGGGGGGAAAACATATACGTATGCAAGATGGTCGCTGAAGTATTGAAATATTTTATCTCTTGAACTAAGTACTTTAGCAAGAAATGTTTTAGATTGGTAAATCGTTTGGTTTTCAACAGAGCAAAGTGACTATCTTAATTTGATCTTGCACCCTCAAAGTCATATCAAGATTGACAATTTACAACTCTTCGCAACCATATACACCAACCGGTTGGGAATAAAATAACGACACATCATCGACCAATCGTCTTATACGATGCAAAGGCACGAATATGTAATCAAATGAAATTATTATATGGCAAATTGTAATAATTATTCAAGTTAGATTCTATATAGCGGAGTGCACAGAGAAGCTACTTTGTTGAATAAGACGGTCTACTGAAAATAAATCCGCCGATGAAAGCAGGTTCTTTTAACGACGAAACAATTGTTATTAAATGCTACGTAAGAGATCGACTGAATTTACTAGCGCATATTATCGATCAGCACATAAATTACCGAGGATAAAATATAACGCTAGAATTGTAGCTCACTCCGTTGAACATACACGGTACAAAAAAAAAAGAACAGAATTCTATATATATATGTATGTATAACTATAGAGAGAACAGAAATAGGAAATATATTTTCTTCTCGCAACAGAGTTCATTAAACATGTTTTACACATGTTTCACCGATATTCTCATATATATATATATATTTCATATATAATAAGAGAAAGTAAAACCCTTATTGTTTGCGATCGCTTTTCTATGGTTGGAAAGAAGTATACACGTTTCTTAATGAAAATGTTTCATTGTTTATATTGTGTGTATTGTTATATTGTTATATTGTGTACAATATAACAGTACATACATACAAAGAACGGACCAACGCGATCCCTGAGCCTAGTCGAATAGACCTGTAACCAAATAGTGCATTGCGATTAAGACAGAATAAGTTACATCCATTGAATAAAATGATTGCTTTATTGAATTTTTATTCTTAAGAAATGGTCATTGAATGCTCTGTAGCTATATTAATCATTGAATATTTGTTCTTACGCTGTTCTTCAGTTATCTTTTTGTGATTGAAATATTATAAATTTGATGTATAACTCACCGAAACCCATGTCGTCGTCTGATTCTTCCTCTGGTTCTTCCTTCTTCTTTTCTTCTTTGGCTGGCGCAGCTTCTGCGCTAGCAGGTGCAGCAACGGCTGGAGCTTCAAAAGAGCAAAATAAAATATTTTTTACAGAATTCACACACTCAAAGACCTATTAGCCACTTTTAGAGGCACATTTATTGATAAAAAGAGGATTTAAAATACAGGCCAAAGCGGCATTTGAGTAAAATTTACAATTTTTCTATATTTTGTCATGTCGTTAACAAAACTTTAAGATTGTATCTTCATTGATATAATCAAACAGTTTGTTTACAATTTCTTTCACCTCTTTTGCTGACCGGGCTAGCCATTTGAGTCTAGATCGGTGGATGAAGAGGATAAAACAAACATTTGCAAGCAAACATGAACAACGTCCCTCCAAATTTACTTCAGATAAATGTAGTACAGTTGTAGAGGAAAGTCCTCTACTATGAGATTGTACTTATAATTAGAGCTTGCAAATAGCTTGTCAATATAAACACGTACCTGCTCCTACAGGTGCCGCTCCGACACCAGATCCAATGTTGGTAATTAACTCCTTAACATTTATGCCTTCCAAGGCTTTAGCGAAAAGTCCAGGCCAATACGATTCAACGTTTACGTTCGCCGCTTTTAAAATCGTCTGTATTTTCTCACCCTGTAAAATAGAAATACAATAACTCCAGATGATACGTCGCACTTACTTTTCGCTCTGCTTAAACTCAGTTTGCAGATTCCGTCATTTGACAAAATCCAACAATTTGGCTGAAACTTACACTTCTTACAGTGACCGAATCGAACAAAATGCACCAGTACATATAAAATGCAATGAAACATTGTTTTCAAAGGGGCCGACATAGAGTGGACCTACCAGTTATACTATGCTATCATAAACGAACACGTGTGTACAACCAAAAACCTGAGAGGTTAAGTTACAATGCTTTGAATGGAAAATTGTCTTTAAAAAGGGAAAGACAACATGAATAATGCTATTGCGATATTTAATAAACAGACGTGAGTAACGAGACGCACGCGGCGAGACCGGAACCACAGAATGGCGAAAATATATAAAGTTAACACGAGCGGCGTCGGTACTTACGGTTACGGCGATGTCATCGTCGACGAGTATCAGTGCGGAGTAAACGCATGCGAGCTCGGCCTCGGACGTCATTTTTTCTGATTAGATCCTGGCGATCGAGAGACGGATGGAACTTAGAAATCGGTGTAAGTCGTCGATACGACCTTAGCTCCGCGAGAGAGAACAAACACCGAAGTTCGCAACTTGCCGGAAAAGAAAAGGAACCCTCGACGGCCGGATGTCACGTGATACGATCGCGCGGTTAAAACGGGGGGCATGCGCGATAAGCGCCGCGCGTGCCAACGCGAGAAACAATACTTGCGTTCCAGTGGACCGACCAATCGGGGGCGGGTCCTGCGATGAATTGGCCAATTGAATATTAGTAAAGCCGCATCTACATAGAACGTGCGCACTGAGTGCACACGGTGCACACTAAGGCTCGTTTACAGCCAATTTTTATATTAAAGAATCGTATTACATATTTCTTGACATGACTCGCAGCCGGTAAAATGTTCTGTGTAGCATCCATACGGATTGTTTTTAGCTAAATACTCTTTGAGCATGTATTTAAGCAAAGTTAAATGTAAACATTGACTGTAAACTGGCCTTAGTGTGCACTCGGTGCGCACTAGAGTGCAAGCAATCGAATTCGCTGTCATTTCAGTGTCGTTCCCACTCCGTATCCGTACACGTCGAGAGAGCACGAGTCTTGATTGACGTGCACGATGACACTTCTGTGTAGAGCATAGTTTGTCAATATATCATGTTTCATCGGTTCATTAGTTTAGAAGCTAACTTTGGTTTTTAATTAAGTGTGGAAACGTGCGAGGGGCGTGTCAACTTGTCACTGATGCAATAACTCGCAATGTAATAATTTTTGCAGGCAACATTCTATTCCTATCGTTAATAATTTACCTCTGTATTAAATAAATTAGACATTGCAGTGAGAGAAGCGACACTGGATGTAAATAACGATCATTAATATTACAGATATTAACAAGCATGACTGGCCTGGGGATAGACTTTGAGGACGATTTCTTCTTCGAGGAGGATAAAATGTTGGTTACGTAAAGAATTGTGGATCTTGATTTTTCATTAGTCAAAGTCTCTTGTACTACGTTCGTTGTGCTACATTGCAGCCTTAATGTGCTTTCTTTTGGTCGTAAAATGCATGCCTGATTGCCGCGGTGCGGTGGGAAAAGTCTAGCGACTCGGGCTATTCCGGCTATTCGACACTCGCAAGTACTAGCATGCTTCAGTGTTCGAACGAATCGACTTTGGCCGAAGCTCCTTCCGCTCTGACCACCGTACCATCGGCTAGCATGGAGCTGCACCAACTGGCTATGATGGAAGATCGCATGTACGCACTCTTCTTATGTCATATTGATTTCTGATATAGACTTTTATACTTGGACTGCTAACTCCTCAAAATCTACAAATGTGGCGCATATGTCATGAATCCCGTATAGGGAAAACTCAAGAAGAAAAAGCATACGTTGTGAGAGGTCCCGATAATCGCACCATCTGTGCATGCGTTCCATCTTGACTTTACGCCATGCACGCACAATATTCTGGGTTCGGATTTTACGTTAGTTTAGCCAAGGAGTTAGTAGTCTAGGTATAGTAGTCGGTGTTTCTGATACTGCTGTGCGCTTCATATGTATA